>NW_026267174.1:1340048-1343774 GCF_000697945.3 Frankliniella occidentalis | reverse complement strand
CCCCCGCACCTCGCAGGCGCCGTGGCCGCCGCCACCACCCGGTCAGCGCCCGCCGCCCACGCGCGGGGTCGCCGTCAAACGGGCTCCTTGATGACTAACAATGGAATCGTTTACCCCGCAGCATCGACCCCAAGACGTACGACATCACTGCCTCGCTCCACGTGCCCACCGGCCTGACCCTGGACGGCCAGTACAGCATCAAGGGCAAGGTCCTGGTGCTCCCCATCAACGGTGACGGTCACTGCCACCTCAAGCTGGGTGAGAAGGCTTGCACACTTTTGCGTGCATCTCATTTAAATTCTTACACATACACACAAAAAAGTCCACGGCGAATGAAATCCGAAATGTTCCTAATGAAAATGGTGCTTTGCAGCTGACCCCGTGCTGAGGGCTGACATTAGGGGTGTTCCGGTGAAACGCGGTTCCGAGACCTTCTTCAACGTGACGACCTTCGCCTTCACCCTGGAGACCAAGAAGCTGTCCCTCAACTTCGAGAACCTCTTCAACGGAAACAAGGAGCTGGGTATGCCACGATTGTGAATTACTATGATATTATTCTACATTGCAATTCTGACATTTAACTTAACCAAAATGTTTTCTAATGTGGTTTATCAGGTTCCACAATGAACCATTTCCTCAACGAGAACTCAGCTGAAGTTCTGAAGGAACTCAAGCCAGCTATTTCCGATGGATTTGGTGAGGTCTTTAAGCAAATCGCCAACAGAGTATTCTCAAAGGTGCCGTTAGATAAGATTTATCCTGACTAGGAGGGATGATGTGATTCCTCGCTTTATTTTGTAGTAAACTGCACCTAAATACCAAATTTAGGAGAACTTTGTAAGAGGGTTGCATACCTGTCTGTTGTTAATTTGCAAGAAAGGCCTTGTGTGCTTCTTTGGGTCAAAATATACCAAAGTTGCCTATGTTAGACCCAGGTAAGACCTTAGATCTCAAGGGAAACTGAAAGGCACAAGCACATGAGAGATAATAGCTTTAAAAATGCTGTACCCATGAAAGTTTAGTGGTGTAACAAATTGACTAAATGCTAGATAAAAAGTGCTGTGATTTTCCCGTAGTCTTAAGTCAGTAGTATTTACGCATGCTACCACCCACCGTACTTACGCAAGAGCAGGTGACTCTGCATACTTGTCTTGTATATATACTTTGTGTAAGTGCCAGTGAGTAGTAAGTGTTTGAGGAAGTATTGGTTTCTGAGCTGCTGTGTTCTCTCACAAGCAGTAATAATAACAGTATTAAAATTTCAAACTTGTTAAAATTAAGTTGTTCATAGGGTGGATGAGAATTCAAAGTGTTACATGTGAAGAATTTAATGGAAAGGTGTGAATAAACAAAACAAAAATTTATCTTTTCCCATATTTATTGCGTCACATTCTTTTCATTTTAAAAATTGTTATCATACGTTTATTTGAAAAACCATTCATGAGCTACCAGTACGCTCACATATAACACTAATTTCTAAATAAACAAACTTTCAAAATTCGTGATTTACAAAATTGTATGTTTATAAACACTGGGAGGGAGAGAGAGAGAGAGTGTGTAAACACAAGAAAAAAGAGAGGGACAAACGATTTATACAATGAGAAAACGATCCTATAAACTACGGATTAACTAAAGCTCGACTCCCCTACAGATCAAAAGAATCACTACACAATTGGTACACCTTCAAAAATATTGTTAGTAAGAAACACATAAGCAGAGTTACTGTAGATACCTATCTTTAAATTGCTTAGTAGTTCTTCACTAATAGATTTGGGAAGCCGAGAACCTCAGGTATCATAGGGACAGCCCAGAGATACGCAATAATGGCGATGTGCTCATGGATCGACCTCAAGTGACGTTGTCATATGAAAATCTGTTTTAATGTATTTAACAGAAAAACAAACAAACTTTGAAAGCATTTGTAAAACCAAAATTAACAAACAGCCTTACCAATTTAATTAAATTGGCTTAAAAATTCCTAAATATGGCGTTGCTTCAGACTAGATTCAAATAAGGCTCCAATTTTTGAAAAAGCAGTATTAGGCCCACACATTACAATTTGCACTATGTCTCAAAAAACAAGCTTTCGGTGTTAGGAAAAATTGAGATGATGAGCAGTATTTACAATGTGAGTGCTCTGTCAGCTCAAATTTAATGAGATTCACTGATTCACTGCTAGAATAACATGGCCAAAGGGACATATCAATCTTAAACAAACTTCTGCAGTGTTCAACAAATAGTCTGAAGCACACTAAAACTACCCTAGAAATGCACATTAGTTACACATATGATACCCTGTTTTAACTGTTGAATCCTGAACCCTCGTCTTACCGCTGCTAAACAATTCAGCTTTGGTATCTCATAATTTCACATTTAAAATCATGTTTTTAGCAGGATGGTAATGCGAGAGCTGTGTAAATAAGTAGAATGTTGTACATCAACAGAAACTATTTACACAGGGATTTGTAGAAAATCTCATCCTTAACACATAAACATTATCAATAAATAAGAAGTAGTCAAGGTACAATAAAAAAAATCACATCCTAAAATGTCATGTTACCCATACAACTACTTTACCCAGGCAAGAGTAGCAC
Organism: Frankliniella occidentalis; assembly: GCF_000697945.3. Lineage (NCBI taxonomy): Eukaryota > Metazoa > Arthropoda > Insecta > Thysanoptera > Thripidae > Frankliniella > Frankliniella occidentalis. The sequence goes on along the minus strand of NW_026267174.1, from coordinate 1,341,180 downwards.
ATCACAGACTTTCCCTCCAATCGAAAAAGGAGACAGAGATAACAACAAAAACTTCACAATTGAGCAACAAGTTGGAGCAAGATGGCCATTTAGCTCATGCATCCCAACACACAGTCGACTCTGGCGGGCTGTGCGTCCCAGGAGTCCCGCTCCCGGTCCAGCGCGCGCGAGGCCCAGCGAGGCTCCCGGCAGGAAGGGAAGCGAAGCCCTCCCCACCGCGACCTTTGGCGTTCACACAGGGGGTCCCGGGGGCTTTCGGTCAGTCGGGGGGACCACCGGGCCGGCACCGCCCCCGCCAGCGGGGTGTGCTCATCGAGTCCATAATACTGTCAGCCAAAGCCTCGGCGCCGAGGCGGGCACGGGCGAGGCCTAGCAGTACGCCTGCTCGAACGACGTCCTCCGCGACGAGGCGGTGGACGAGCCGGACACCTCGTTGGCGTCGTCGGGCGCGAGCAGCGAGCGGTACACCTGCATCTCGCGCTCGCGCGCCATGCCGTGCTTGAGCGCGTGCGCCGCCTGCCGCTCCGCCTCCACGATGAGCAGCTCGGGCAGCTGCTTGCGCACCGACTTGTTGTTGACGTCGGTGTCCTGCTGCAGCCAGGCGCGCGAGTTGCGCCGCGTCTCCACGTCCTCGACGGGCGCGCACGGGTTGCAGAAGGCGGCGAGCAGCGACGCGCACACGAGCGCCGCCCCGCCCACCAGGCTCACCCACTGCAGCACCTGCGTCACCACCGGCAGGATCACCATGTAGATGACGAACCGCGTCCGCATCCCCGGCGGCAGCTCCTCCATGCCCTGCGAAACGAAACAAAAGAGGCGAGGTGGTGAGACGTGCGTCCGCCGGGACGGTCGGCCACCCAACCGACACAGCCTTCTCCCCACTTTTCCTCATGCGTGGGAGATGGGGATGTGTACTTACGATCTCAGTCCACAGCAGCGGGAGAACCATGTTGCTGAACTGCTTCACGTGGGCCATATGGTCGATGGTACCCAGCGCCATGTTGATCTGGTTTCGTACTTTGACCTTGAGAGGTACACCCGATACCTTAAAAAAACCCACACAAATCAAGTCAGTCACACGTTTCTAATAGTGTCGATAAAAAATTAAGAATCCCCACGACACGAAAGCAAT
>NW_026267174.1:1326616-1331007 GCF_000697945.3 Frankliniella occidentalis | reverse complement strand
ACTCTACAGCACCCACGCATCTTCCAGGCAGAGCCTTTCTCAACATTTATTACGTCACGCACGAAACGCATCGGTGGTGTTTGGAGACAGCAATCCTCCTCGCTCTGCCTTGTCTCCTCACTCCCACCACCTGGAATTCCCTCGGAGGCGCAGACAGTAGTGTGCAGTGTGGGCGCTCATTTGCTCCCATGCCAATCTTGTGTAAACACGCTGTCCCATAACAAGCCTGCTAATTCAACAAGCCACTCGTCACAGTCGAATGAATCGTTTCTCGACGTGTCGCAGAGCGCCATCAAAATCCATGTCCGATTAAAGGAAATGTCCAACAGGCGACGGCCGCGAGCATGCAGACCAGCAGCGGCCAGCAAACTATGTCCAAACAAATGTCTTTAATTTCAATTGCAAATTTTATTTTTATAACGAAGTGACGTCACACTCGGCGGGGGGCATATAGCCTGTGTATGAGAGGCGGTCGAGCACGCGAGTGCAATGTAGAACAAGATGAGCGGTTGTGAGAAAACGCGGTCAAAGTATGCCGTTTAAATATTCAGGGTTTTTTCGTTCTTTAACATAAAAAAATTGGGAGTCACCTTTAGACTTCATGAGAGAGGGAATTTCCGGTAGAGACAGGGCGGCAATGTTCTGAACTTTGACATTGGAGAAAGTTTCGTCAAGTTGCACTAGAAATGTTTGTAAACGTTGTACCAAAATGTTCACGGTGTGTCGTTTTTGTAAGGCAGTGGGCGGGTCCACATGCACACCGTTGGGCACGTGTGCAGGAGGGTTTGATCCACACGAGAGCTTTCGCTATCGACAGCTCAGCCGAGTCGATGCACGTGTTGGGCCGGCACACACGCGCGGGTCAGCTCGTGACAGTGATGCACTGCTGCACGCCCGCTGCTGCTCTCGGATAAACAGATTGACTTTGCTGTGCTCCAGTTGAGATCCATCAGTTTGGGAATTCCACTCCGCAGATACAGAGATAGAAAACAACAAAAAAACACGAAGTATATAGTAGGCAGTGTATAGTAGCACTTAAGTGTAGTCGTTTTCACAGCAAGCATTTTTCCACCATCATGATCACTTCAAATCCTTTCTGTATGGTAAATAATCGTGACATGTGACACGCATGACCTGGTGGATAGTTACAGCAGACTGAATACTGTTTCGTAGAGTCATTTCCCGCAAATGAGCCCGGAGCATCACGGGAATATGGAATGTGTTTGCTGTTGCTGTGATATAAGTGTCCATCCCAAGGGCGCGCCCCCGCGTCCCTATCGCGATGCATAGGTTATTCGCCAGCCTTGGCACAATCGGCCAGACGGCCGGCCGCCGCCGAAAGGGCACTTATGTAGAAAATGTCACGTTCACGCGGCGAACAAGCCCATGGCGCCACGCGCGAGTTTGGATACGGCATATGTAATATGCACATCGGGCACCGACGGATAGAACGGCGGACCAACAACTGTCAACGGGCTTCTTGCAAAAGATCACGCCCGATGCACCTCCAGTTGCACACGCCAAGGCGTGGCAAAGCCCGCCCATGGAGGGGGTTGCGAAGCGCATGTAGGAGTCTATTGCTGCCTCTCCCTCATTCCGCGGCAGCCAGCGTAGAGACCTCTCGCGCGTCAAAAGCGATTAAATTCGTCGTTTTTTTTTTATCACGAGATAATTCATGAGAAATAATGCCGACATAAACAGGGGCGAATCGCTTCATTCTCAATTCATAACAAAATTTGAGCCTCGTGCCGCGCCGCGTACTTGTTCTAGAGGGCGGCGCACACCATCCTCGTTTGAGACCGATTTTATGCCGGCGCGGTGGGAGGGAGACTGTCAAGTTGGAAATGAGTACGACGAGTGCGTGGGAAAGAGTCCAGGAGCAAAAAATGACGTCAAAGGACTAATTATTGCGCGTTCAACCATTTAGACGCCCGCACGCGGCCACGTGACGTAAAGAGGTCGCACATGAGCTGCTGACCGGAAAAGGAATAGATCTCGCTCATCTTTCAATAAGAAAATTTACGTGCTACCTACAAGAGGACAGGTTTGATACCCTGTATTAGTGAAGTACTTGAATAGATACTTTATACCATTAGTCAATCGAGGCATTAGTTCCCCCAGCAAATATTCGGCAATTAGTGCAGAATTCACAATTAGTAGGCTGACAGCAAAATAATTTGTTTTCAAGCGTTCTTAACCGCGTTAAAAGAACAGAGTCTTCTGGCATCCGATGCCCTCTACTGACAAAAGTTTTCCTCGACAGCGTGGGGTCGTTATAATAGGAGCCATAAGATTAAAAACATCTAAATGTATTTGGCAGTTCGACCGCGAGGCAGACGGGTCCATTTCCGCAGCGGTATATGTCTCACCCGGTCCAAAAGATAAACACGTCAACAACCTAACAGAGTTCGCGCTGCACGTCCTCCACCTTCCTCCTCCGCCTCCTTTCTCTTTCGCAGAGTTCGTGCATCCGACTGCATCTTCAGCAACCTGGTCTGACGTGGCGTGAGGCAGCGTGGCCTGGCCTGCAGCGGGTTATGGCGTAACCGCTGGCCGCCAGCGCTGCCTGGCCGCCTGCACGGCTCGGCTCGCACGCCGTGATCTTGGACTTGATCTTGAACGCAGGATGGGAGGGAAGGATGAATAGAACCATGTACTGCAGAAAGCGAAGAGGAAGATATTACCCATAATCTAAAGAGCAAATGTCGTATTTGGAGTGAAAGGGATAAGACTTATTGCTAATATTGGTAGCGCTCGAAATATTGAGATTAAAACAGCAAAACATGTACTTTTGACCTTTTGTCGCTGCGTGTCAGGACAGCCATGGAACGGCACAGCTATTAGATCCTCATTTACCTATTTTCGAGATAAAAATTTGCTTTTAATCTTTATTCACGTAGCAATTCGTCCGCAGAGCCTAATCACCATCATAACATTCTGTTTTCCAGATTAACAAGCCTACACTACTTGTGCTCATTCATCGCGCGACGTTGGGAAAACCAGAGCAGATCCGCCTAGCAGCGGCGGCATGCCATCTGCTCTCGACACACGCCGCGAGATTTGGGGAGAAAAAAATAGGAAAAAGCAAAATCGCAGAGAAACATAATTAAGATGGAATCCTGCTTCGCCTACGACGTCCCATCAGATCAGCCGGTGGTCCAGCAGCCCGCCCCGCCCGCGTTTCGTTACGCAATGGCCAATTGTATGGGATGCTGCTTTCCGGACCCCCCACTTGACCTGCATTGCCTACCGATCGCGCGCCTCGAAAAGGCATATCCTTGCGAAATAACGACAGGCGGCGCAGGGTTATTCGGCTCGGAACATTTTTACGATGCGTTTGCAACACGCGGAATAGCATCAGTGCATCCTATTTGTGCAGCCGGGGCCAGCCCATCGCCCCGCCATGCCCCGCCCACCCCGAGGCGCCCACAAAAGCAGCATCACAGCCACACGGCGCGAAAGGGCCGGGCCGCGGGGTAGCTGTGGCTGCTCGAGTGCGCCCGGGTGCACCGCGCCGCGGAGCTTGAGTGGCTATTCTCCGACGCGGAAACCGTCCCAATGCACTTCTGCAATAGCGATGCACCCGGCTCTGCTGCCGGGCCGTAGTTTGGGGGCTACGAACACTGCCGCAGCAGTTGAAGAAACAGCGAGGTGTCGGGCCGTGCTCTCTTCCTCTTTTCTCCCTCTCTCGCCCCGTCTCACTCTAACGATCATTCAGAAGACGTGCCGGGTGCACTGTTAAAAATACCGTACCCAACTACAGCAGTTAGTACAGTATTTTGTCTACGGTTTGTCACAGTACGGAACCGTACGCCATATTTTCCTGTATAGGATACACTACAGGCAAACCGTAGTCCAAAAACAACATCTTTGTTCTGTACCATACCCAGAGCGTCTCTGGCCTAGAGATTGAGTCGCTAGTTAGCTCTCGCTGACGATGCGTCACGCCAGATAAGTCATACGCCAGAGGTGCCGCAGTCCATCTGGGCAGCGCCCTGCATGTCTAAGTCCCTGGGGATGCATCTATTTTTGAATTTTGAAGTTGGCGGCCAGTTCTCGACCCAACCCTCATACAAAATAATCCAACGGCATTCCTGTAGATATACTGAAAGGGTACAGCAACGTCATGCCTACAGTTTCGATACGGTGCTCCTGTACCTAGTCTGTATGGTGTACGGTTTTGGTACGGTGCATCCTCTACCTCTTCTGTAGGAGGTACGGTTTGACCACAGACGTGTTAGGCAAGTGTATGACCAATAGTTTCCTGTACCTATTACCGTGGTTTTTTGTAACAGTGTGTGGCACTCGATGCCGGCAGAGACGGGGCTATGCTACTGGGTCGGGGTCGGATCTGTAAGGGTCCCACATACGTAACACATCATGAGGGGCCT
>NW_026267174.1:1310266-1318621 GCF_000697945.3 Frankliniella occidentalis | reverse complement strand
GATACGAAAATACAGATTTCCTCTGTTGATTTAAAGTACATCAATTTAAAAACAAAGACTGAAGGATTATTTTAAGGTGTATGTCGTCACACTGTGAAATTTCCGCAAAGCAATACTTTGGAGATGCCCTGGAAATTACGAAGTATTCAAGTGCATTGTAATTACGAAGCATTTACTTTGCAATTATAGAAACGATACTTGGCAGCATGTAAAGCCTTTGCTTTCCATTTACAAAGTATCACTTTGTAATAGTAAAGTAATGCTTCGTGGTTACAAAGATCGTGGTAACAAAGGATCTAAATCCTTTGCGATTTTATTCAAAGCATCTGCTTTGCGGTAACTTAACAGTGAATACTGTCGTTACTGTCGTTCGGATTTTTTCCAAGGTAATCAGCAAGGTGCCCATCGATTGGCACCTAAGTCAAAGCTTAAGATCTTAAGCTTTGACAGACACAAAGGGACTAAACTGCAGGGAATTTTTAATTTGCTTCGCAGTCAAAGATTGCAACCCAACCTAAAATTAAATCCTGGCTAAGCGCCTGAGAAAATGAATTTAGTAACAACCGCATCCTAGAGAGGTGTGCTATGTTTCACCTTTGTTTTACCAGTGCACCGTTGAGTGTTATCACCTGCGGTTCACGTGCAGTCACCTGACCGCACCAGGCATCACGACCCAGTCGGCTGTGCTGTGGATTTCCAGATGAAGCGCCGGGGCCTAGTGCGTGGGATAGTGAGACAGATAAGTAGTTTTGCTGCGAGAGACCTGCGTGCACCGCGAGGAAAACATGTGTTTTCTTTTTAATCTTACAGTTTGGCAGTCGTCACTTAAAAATATCTTCAATTCAAAATTGGCTCTGCATGTTGCGGAATTTTGTCTGACCGCTGTCATGACTTGCGGAATTTTGTCTGACCGCTGTCATGACTAGCAGTTGGCTTACTCACCCAGAAAAGTGCTGCCTTGAAGAAAATTCTTTTTCTTGTTTCAAAATAATATTTTACTGTTAAGTAAAAATGTCCTTAAAGTAAAGATTTGTCTTTGAACTTTTTTTGAAGTTTTTCTTATGTTCCTCGTATGTATTTTCGGCAAATTTCCTTACTCTTACACGTTTTCTGCGGCTTATTTACGTTCTGCGTGATTTAGCATGGGAGCGTGACCGCCGCAAGGAACGTGTTAAAGTGAATTTCTTTTCAATGAAACAATTGTCTGATGCTGGAGAGAACATTACTCAAAAGTAAAGTCGATGCTTTATCGCGCTGTGTCGACAATTTTTCGACAGTCTGCCGAAATTTTATGTCGGGGGGGTAACTACTTTCCAAGTCCGCGGACTGGCACGGGTTCTCCTTCCGCGACACTGGTTTGTTCCGTTACAAATCAATAACGGAACGAACAAGGGCTGTTCTGCGGTGACTTTGCCTACGATCCAATAAAAAGTGCGTCATTGGGTTGCTGGGCCGCCGTTCCTCACCTCTCACGCTCTGCAGGTACTTCTTTTCGTCGCTCACACGCGTCCGCGACCTCGGGTCTCGCGGTGCCCATACACGTACCAGCAGGGTCCCAACAGCTACCGTAGAGTGCAGGTTATGTCTTCTTTTGTTATTTGTAATGGCATAGAAGAGCGGTGTCCCAGCCGAGGAAGCCAACAAAGACGACACCAGACCGAGGGTGGGCGCGCGTGTGATCAGTTTAGCAGAACCAGTTTCGGCAGTGCCACACATCACGCGGTCGCGGTGCGGCACCCATCTCCCATCGCAAACACTTAACTGGCGACGACGTCGTCAAACGGTGGCATCGATAAAGGAGGTTAAAAGACAGATTATGATTCTACAGAACTTCTGACACTGAAAAAGCAAATAAAACCCCCAAAAGACAAACATATATGGGCTCAGAAATTGACCAACTAACGCTAACGCTCCGCCAAGGCAAAGGCTGAGCCGCTTCTGACGCAGACCGAAAACCTCGTCGTTAAATTAGACCGAATTAAAAGAATGCGTGCTTTACCTAATACATTTTGACAGGTATACAAGGTTTACAACTGTTGCCTTGACAGGTAAAATCCGATGAGAAACACAAAAAGGAGACAGCAAAATCGTTCACGCCAGTGGTGGTTTCAATTTAAATGATTGTATTGACCGATGACGCAAATCTCGATTGATAGCTGTTTGCGATGTGGACGGTGAGCACACTTCAAAAATTCACACAACTTCGAAATACGCACAATTTTTACAAACCACTACTCTTACTTATTCTAGTAAAGGAGTACGGAGAAATGAAAGAGCGCGACGCGTTGCACATGCCAATGATCAGAACGATTGCACGTTGAGAGAAGGGCGCTGATTGCAATTACCTGGGTCGTTTCATAGTGCTTTAAGAAACAGGTCAATGTGAACTACCCGACCTATTTGAGCCGTGGATGGACCCTAGGATCCGTCTAGCTGTCTAAACAACCAGAGCTGAGGAGTTGTCTTATTTCCATAATGTTACTCCAAGTGCCCATTGAAGACGTGACGTCACAGAAGGTTTTTCTTTTCTTTTTTGAATCACAGTCTTTAGTCGACAAAGTCCAGAACAGAACAAGACAGCTACGAGTCCACTCCACATATATCCGGTGAAGATCCTCGGGAAGACCACATTTTACATATATACAGATGACGTGATCGTGTTCAGGACACACACACGTTTAACTCGTAAAGTGTATAGGAGATTTTCCTTAGTCCAAATAAGCACAAATTCGCCAGCTCTGATCTGTAGTCCTTCTGCAGCGCTGTCGCTGTTGTTGACAATAAATACAAAAAAGCGAAGCAAGGGTCTCGAAGGGCTTCCGGGGTCTCCCGACATTCCGGGATGTTTCACACTTTTTGTATGAGAGGCAACCGCATCGTATCCCATCGTGCGATTAAGGAGGAGCGAGAGAGAGAGAGAGAGAGGCAACCACATACACTGACCTTTCTTCTCAGCAGAACGAGAGAGACGGCAACATTGTTCGTACGGCGTGTCAGGGAAGGAGGCATGGGCGTGCAGAGAGGCTCATTACACACACACGCACACACACTAACAAGCGCTCGGCCACATCACTGTCGCCAACCTTGCGGGTCTCCCCGATCTGCAGCATTGCTACTCCTGCCGAGTACAAATTTTCGGCCTTCTCAGGTGAGAGTGCTCGGAGTGTTCTGCTAGGGTCGTTACCGGGATGGGCGGCCGAGGACTTCCCCCCGAAGGCATACTCAGTTCCATACTGTTCCACCAATGCCGTCACCATTTTAACCGTTCATTACGCCACTTCAAATGACGTCCCTTTTTTTCCAACCTAAGCAGGTAAACGATCCGTAAAAGTGCGTGGAAAAATTTAAACTGCCGCGGCGGAGCATATTATTGCTTGAGGCACCGGGTGGGAAAAAACCGCGAGTATGTGTAAGTGTGTGTATGTGAGGCGTTACTGGTATTCAAAGAGGAAGAAACGTCTCAGGGATAGAGCCAAAAACCATAAATCGTCAAAATTGTGCTTTCAACCTATCACTTTACGCACACTGATAAACTAAGTGGTCAACTGCCCAACACTTGTAAGTGTGCAACTGCCAGTTAAATACTTGCAAGTGTTCAACTCCGCAGTCGTACACTTGCAAGTGTTCAACTCGGTAGGTGTGCACTTGCAAGTGTACAACTACTCGGTTGAACACTTCCTTAGATTTAACGGTCACTGTGTAGGAAGTGCTAAACCGAGGAGTTGCACACTTGCAAGTCCACACCTACCGAGTTGAACACTACTTGCAACACGGTAAAAACGACGTCCTGGTTTTCATGACGTTTGGAAAACCATGACGTTTCCCATGCATTTCTTCCATAAGACGTCATGGTTTTTCCAAAACGTCATGAAAACCAGGATGTCGTTTTTACCGTGAAGTATTAAACTTGCAGTGGCACACTTACAGGTGTCGAGCAGTTGCACACTTAGTTTATCAGTGCACATAATTTATTGACAAAATGAATTAGATGTAAGTCTTGTTAAAAAGAAAAGGCCCTTTGTTGGGTAGGCCGACCCGCCAAGCAGCTGTGCGGAGACGGCGGTCCACCCTGGGGGGAGGGGCACTTTGCCTATCGGTAGAGACAATCTTCGGGACTATCTAAAAATACCACAGCGTGTATTCCCATTTATTTGATAACAAGAGCCAAAAGCCCTCGCCGGGAAATCCAGGCAGATGAAGAGATGGAGAAAAACCGAAAAAAACACTCCTCACTCGGTGGTAATGACATAGCAGCCAGCACTGGACTCCGACTGGACCCCCGACCCTTTTCACAAGAGCATCGAGACGGCTCGTGGGGATCGGTTCCGGGTATACGCACCCCAGCATATCGCGCGCACATGCAGCTTCATTGAGTATTGAGAGAGAGGGGGGGGGGGGGGGGGCGGGGGGGGGGGGGGACAAAGCAACCTCACTCACCGCAGCTCTTCCCTTCCCTCCCCCTCTTTCCGTTCCCTTCCCCCGACATCCTTCCGAACCACGCCACTGACGCAAATCAGAGCTCCGGTAGGCCCTCTTCTGACGCTTGAGACAGGAGAGAACAACGGCTCTTTCTTTCCCCGTCTCGCCGGACAAATTTAAACAAAAATTCAAACTATAAACGAAAACCTGCTGTTCCCTCTCAACCAGCAGCTCCCTCTTACCGAGGAGCGCGCGTTTTGTGGCCGTGAAGGTGTGCGGCGTGGCGATGTGTGCGACGTTAAATTTTATGTCATCCTATTCATTTCACATTAACCGCAATTATTTGAGTAATTGAAAGGCGACGCGGCGATGAAAGGTTTACGTAAGTCACTGTTCCTCCCGCTGCTGCTCGTTAGCCACACTTTGCCCCCCCCCCTCCCCCCCGCTTCATTCCTACCCCTCCCACACACCACTCTCCTCCCTTCCCTCTATCCTCTACTCCCGAGCAATCACTATTAAAAACCTCGCCGTTTTATTATCAAACGGATTCGCCTCGTGGATGCAGACGCAGTATGGCGCTACAGGGTAGGGTGTCCTGACCTTCTGCCGTTCAAAATTATAGTTGCGTTTCCTCCGCTAATCGGTCGGACTGTAAGTACCTCAGAAGCACGAATAAAAAGGTGCATTAAATCATGCAACCTGCACGCTTCGATGTGTCCTTGACCAAGTGGATGTGCGCTTGTCCCTACAGGCCAAATCGTTTAGCATATGTCCTACATCACTTTTTTTCTTTTTTTTTTTTTGTATCTCGTGCTGTGTGTCGGGTCGGGTCACACCGTGCAAGCGTTTTACTATATCGGAAAAATGGGGGAGATATGCGCAAGTTCACGCCTTCCAAAGCCGACCACGCGTAGGTGTAAAGAGGGTATGAGGTCAGCAGGCCCAGGCGAGCCGAACGTTGCCAAAGCTGCGAAAATGTTTCCTCGGCAAACGTTTGCCACACTACTGTCGCAAAAGTTGACAGTTTAGGGATACGCCGGACAGAGCCAACACGCCTCGTGTCGCAAAGCCGGTGCGCGCCACTGCACTTTCGCAGCCCACTGCGTCTCTGCAGTAGCGACGCATCGGTCGGTTTGGACAGAGTCGTCATTCATTTCGCGGTTGCGTGTCATCCGTCTTCGAAATTAGCTGTTTACCGTGACAGCGGAAAACAGCCAGGGCGCAGGCGACAGAACCCTTTTCACCGTTCACACTTTGAAACCACAATTGTTATTCTCATCCGGGACGTTGGCCTTCCGGGGCCTGCTGGGGACAGTCTTTAACCGAAATTAAGCGGAACCCGTTGACTATTTTGATGGTCGCATTTGCTCCGGGCACGTGCGAGTACGGTGCTGCACGTTCTGTAGAACCTTGACCACCACCGACAGCGGGCTAAACAGACGGATGCTATCCAATTTGCACATCTCAACGGCGATCAAATGTGATAGACAGCAGACAGATGACATAGCATCCGTTCCGCCCCGCCTTCCAAACCGCCCCCTAAGCCCCTGCTTGATGATTGTCGGTCCATTAGAGGCTAAACATCAAAAACATGAGCAGACACAGTGCACTTACATTATAATTGTTTCGGCTAAAATCACCGCCCCGTTTCGCCACAAATTTTTGACGACGATTTCTCCCCTCTCGCTTGCGCCAATCTTTGCAACTTCGTCTGTGATGTTTTGACAATAGTAGGCCTCTATCTCCGTGATCTTCTGCTTGTCATCGTCCCCTACGTCAAGGAATCTTCGTGAGTCCATGTCTGGTCCGGCAACGATTCCAGCGATGAGTGTCGGCTACGATGTTAAGCACAGAATTATGAGCAGCACTTTAGTTTTATGACAAGAATATGCACCACCTGCCAGATGCAGCAAATTCGAGGGATCCCCAACCCACTGACTAACTTGTTGTACACTACTACCCTCGCCCAGCTCGCAAAATCTCGCCAACTCGTTGTAATCATATTTTGGGATGAGGGACACTTCGAATAAATTAACAATTATTGCAAAGATAAGATAGAGCAGAGAGAGGGGTAATAATATGATGTGCGTGTCTATGTTGGAGGTCAGCCCTAACTCCAACCCAATGGATAGTGTAGTTTTGCAAGCTCATCTAGATGAGCAGTAGGGCCATGCATTGGGGCACAGCAAACCCGGATCTGGTCAGAATGGCGACGACAGCTCGTGGAGGGAGGGGACGAGAAACCTGATCTCTTCTAGAGAGGCGCACCGCACCACATTAGCGAGTAGGCGGCGTGTCTACCTCCTGAAAGCTAAATTATACGACGCTCTGCCTTTTGTTTCCTTTTGCCAGCACAGCAGCGGTCGCTGCGGACGGGTCGACGGACGCACGCAAACGGCAGGGCAGCGGTCACTGGCGCTAAGGGGGGCTGACGCCGAGCCCGGCGCAGATGTGATAGCCCCTTCCGGGACGCCTATGGACCCCTTGGAGGCCCGGGGGCACGACCACGACCACCAACTCACCACCACCACCACCACCACTAACCACCATACCACCACCGCTGACAAATGGGCGGACAACTTCCTGACGGCAGTATGGAAATATGGATAAGAACAAAAAGTGGAGGCCGTGGAGGAAGATGTGGGCGTACAAAGAAGGGGGGGGGGGTGGCTGAGGGGGATTCGTTTGGAGGTGCGAAACGAGAGCTCTGGGGAGAGCGATGCACGCGTAGAGGGAACATGGAAATAGACTAAGATGGTATCTGCCTGGTGCGGTTAGATCCGACCAAAGAAATCACGTAACTACACGCTAAACCAAATTGTCTTCAAAATGAAAATACCGGCAATATCGGCAATTTTTCTTACAACCAGCGTTGTACTGGTAGCTCCGACAAAAAAACAGAGTTGTGTTTTGACAAAAATAACGTCGCGTGCTCGCAGCTTCTGGAGACGCCGCCGCCCCGTGACGTTTTAAATATTTGCATAGCTTGAAGTGGGGACGAATTTCGTAAAGTGTGTGTGGCCGGATGGCTAATGCTACGCGTGTTCAGAAAAGAAGAGCTTAGGGGGAAAAATATATGATCAGTAGCCTGCTGACGTCAAACGGTCGAAGGGGAAGGGAGACCAAAGAGCGCACCCCATTCTGCCCGGAGGCACGGCTTGACCTTCCTTGCGCCAATTTCAGAAATAAGAGTCACGGTTGAAAAAGGTGCTCCTTGAGTTTCCGCTGTCAAATAGGCATGGAGATAGTGCTGATTAACCCAGATTAGCACATTAATTTAGGTCAAAACAAAAGAAGTCCAGGTAAGAAGAGGTAATGAAAATTCAAAATTTGTCTGAGCGAAATACATGGTAAGTCAAACCGCATGTAAATACACTATTTGTGTGCTTTTTGTGCAAAACTTAATATCTGCAATATCGCGGCGAAAAATAAATTTCCGGCGATAACTTTGTTAATAAAGCCCGATGTTTGAACTATCATGGGACTGAAAGATTAGATCGATTTTCCCACCAGAAACTGTTGTACATGTACAACAATGCCATATTTTCCGCTCACTTGCAAGTGTGCAACATTTGTATTATTTTATTTCTATTGCGGGTAGTTTCGAATCGTGAACTACCGAAATAAAATCTCCTCGTAACACGACTAAGACTAACAGTAAGCGTTTTAGTGTCTTCACGAGGGCAGTAAAAACAGAAAAAGATCAAAATTCGTCCGGCCCCACCCCATCACTTAAGCTGTTTCTACCAAGCCGAGGATGGTAAAATTTGAATTTTACCGGGATAGTGGGCGGCGGAATCAGCTACCGAACCTCAGACGCAGAGCTAAGCAAGCAGGCCCAGTCAGTGGGCAAGTCGGGACGGGCGAGTGGGCCGCGAGCCCACGGGCGCGAGCAGAGAGAGAGAGAGAGAGAGAGAGAGAGAGAGAGAGAGAGAG
>NW_026267174.1:1303586-1310201 GCF_000697945.3 Frankliniella occidentalis | reverse complement strand
GTGTGGCACTCGATGCCGGCAGAGACGGGGCTATGCTACTGGGTCGGGGTCGGATCTGTAAGGGTCCCACATACGTAACACATCATGAGGGGCCTAAATATGGAGCGCCCTTCTTTTTGCCGCGCAAGCTATTGAGATTGAGGCACGCGGGCCGGCAGAGTGCGAGTGAAGAGCACATGGGAGAGGAGGGAGCGCCGCGCGGGCGATTGGGCAAGCATACCCTCCAATCAGGTGGCTAAGGGACGATGACGATAGCTGAGATCCGGTGAACACGTGAGCCCGAGGGACGCTGAGAGGCAACGACGAGAAAAGCGGAGAGAGGAGAGAGGAGAGATAAAGAGAAAGAGAAAGAGAAAGAGAAAGAAAGAAAGAGAGAGAGAGAGAGAGAGAGAGAGAGAGAGAGAGAGAGAGGACTATGCCTGCCGGGAGCGCTTGTGGCTGCTCTGGACGCGGTGATATGGCTGCCATTTCTGGACACCTGCTTCCATACCTTGCAGTCCTTGCGCTGCCGCAGCAAGACCAACGGGGCAGAGAGAAGCTTCCAGAGTTCGTGTCCGGCAAGTTCCAGTGCCCCACTGCCTCCAGCAGCAGGAGAGAGGGGGCGATGATGAGGGGAGGGCTTGCGGCCGCCTGCAGCTTGCAGTCCTTGCGCTGCGCTGCAGCAAGACGAGCAGCGGGGCAGCGAGAAGCTTCCAGAGCTCCTCGCCGGCAACTTCCAGTGCCCCGCTGCCTCCAGCAGGAGACCTCCCGCACGGCAGAGAGAGGGGCAATGAGGGGACGGCTTGCGGCCGCCTGCGCCTCGCAGTCCTTGCGCTGCTGCAGCGAAGACCAGCGGGCCAGCGAGAAGCTTCCAGAGCTCCTCTCCGGCAACTTCCAGTGCCCCACTGCCTCCGGCAGGAGACCTCCCGCAAGCCGGTCAAAGCTTAAGAGCAAGGCCGCCACCGCCGTTTAAAACCGTGTCTATATATATAGTATTTCGGCTCCGCGCAGCAGTCCGCCATCAAGGACGGCCGCGGCGCCGCCGCTGCGGCGCGGGTCATGAGGTGGCTCAGAGAAAGAGAGAGAGAAAGCAGGGCGAAGGTCAGAAGAGAGGGAGAGAGAGAGAGAGAGAGAGAGAGAGAGAGAGGTTGGCGCGCGCGAACCTTCTCGCGAGACGGGTGATGAGCTGCGCGGCACACGACGGGCCCCGCCCCGCCTAATGCGCGGCGTAATGAGGTGACTCAGTGACCTCACGCCGCACCGCACGCACCTGCCGTACTCATAAGCAGCGGCTGTCGAAGCTGCGGTAATTGGGTGGAATAAAAAAACACTAGACGACACACATACGACGGACGTTTTCAGATGAGGCTTAATTTTTTTCCCCCTAATATGTGCGCATTTCACCAAATACGGTTTAGAGACCACTGACAGGCGTTAGAGACTACTTTTGATAATCTATAGCAAACGTTGAAGAAAACGCTAAGATTGGTTTGTCTTAGTATTTATTCATTTATTGAATGGGAAGTATACTTTGATATACCTTTTTATGATTGTAAAAATAACAAAAATGCAAAATTTGTTTTAAAAATTGAGAGAGGAGCCTGCCGACAATGAGGTAGGTTGGTACGGGGGGAAGGGGGGTGGGGTGGTACTGACTGAGTATGAACAAGACCGCTTGTATTTGTGTTGGCTACGACGGTTCCCTGCTCCTTTTTTGCTCCTCTGCATCACACTATTTTCGTCCCGGCGGGCGGTGCGAGCCCCGACACGAAAAGCGAGAGAGGCGCACGTCCTGGCCTAGTTGTCACAAACTAGACGACTCGTTCACACGGCCATTCACTTGCTCGCCCGGGTAGAGCAGAGTAGAAGATAGAGAGACGTCATGAAAACGATCCCTCGCCGACAAGGCTATCAGGAAACATTGCGATGTGACGTCACTTCGTGGATCCTCATTCATCCCGTGAGCTCATAAAGCCACGCCTCCCTACTCGACTGACACTGAGGCAGCCGGCACGACGTCCCAGATACCGTGACGTCACAAAGCTCTCCCCCATTAAAAGGGATCCCCCCGCCCGCCCCACCCTCCTCCACGCCTCTTTCTCTAGAGGTCGTGACCCTGCTGCTGCTCGGACACCAGCGGCAATGGCTGGAGCACGGCCGGGCCGCCCCGGGGTATGGTGACGGTTTGGCCGATAACATTATCCAGGTGAGGGAGGGGGCGGGCCGCGCCGAAAACATATTAGTACCGAGAGACAGAGAGAACGAGACAGAGAGAGCGAGAGAGACAGAGACTTCAACGCTGGGCTAATTGAAAACACGGTCAAATGTCAGAGGCGGCTCGAACAACAAGTAGCACAATAAAAGTCCGGCGCAAACGTTGGCGCCGCGGGGACCACACACACCACACCACACGGGCAGCGCGGCAGCATTATGGCGGCATAAATCAGAGGCTCAGGAGCAACGAGGGCACCGCGGAAAATTTGAGGTGGGAACTCCGCGCGTCGGCGGCGGGCGGGTCGGTCGGTCAACGATGAGCAGCAGAGGCGGATGAGAAGGAATATAACATAATCACGGGAGGATGCGAGCCTCGGCCGCCGCCGGCCGGGTAGTTGAGTGGGCTAATATTAGAGTGAAACGCAGCGGGACATTTGCGGGCTGTGCCGCCGAGCTCCGGTAACTTTCCACCCTCCTCTAGCACGACGACTGACCACTGCGTGGAGGAGTGTATAAGTAGGAGTATCTCTGCCGAGCGCGGAACGACGCACGACGTATGTTCCCCAAATAAATGCCTTTCGGCCAACTTGGCATGCCGCGCGGTAGCGTTCGGTGGGGCGGGGAAGGTTATGGGGGGGCGCTCATCAAAACAAAGAGGCAGAGACACGACGCTAAAGAGCACGGAAAGTAAACGTATTTAAAGTCGCGCTTCCACCATTTCACTCGCGACGGGTACAGAGGTCACGGTGCTGTACTGCTGCGTATGACTCACCGCACGACTAGATACACCTCGTCGACATCAACGAAGATGCATACAAAGTTTATTTATATGCATTGGCGTTTCAAATACGGTCATTTTTTTACCTCTTTTGATAAGCTGCACGGTAAAAAAAGTTTCTTGTATTTTAGGACCCGGTCTTGGATCTTATGGAGAACGCCTATGGCATCCAAGACCAGGTCTTGAAATACAAGAAACTATTTTTACCGTCTGGCAAAACAAAAGTCCAACCTTTAAGAGGGTGTTAAGGATCTTTTTGTGCCTTTACATACAGTCTCAAATCGAAAAAATCTTGATCGTCATCCCTGGAAATGTGCGACGGAGCACCTTTTTTTGTTTTTCTAGTGTAGGCGTTAATGCTACCAGTATATGACGTACAAAACGTCAAGTAACCTGCACCCGTCAACAAGGAGCAGTTCCGATACAAATAAATCATGCATTAATTATTTCCTCTATCTTGTATGTTTTGTCTCTCTCTCTCTCTCTCTCCCCCTCCCCTCTCGGCCCCAGGAGAACAAAACTGATTGCTTCTTCTGTATCCGACTAAAAATAAAATATAAAGAGAAGCAAGAAAACGTTTCCCTCTCCAGGAAGCGAGAAATGCAAAACGAGTTTGTGGGGTGTGCCTTGCTGCGCGGCGGTTCAGTTACCCTCCGCGACACGGCACGCCACGCCAGTCGGAAGCGGCTGCCGGGCACCCCGATCATCTGCCCGTCTCTCTCTGCCCCTCCGGTTGTGGTCGCCCCGGCGACGCACGCACGCACGCACACGCACTCACACACACACACACACACACACACACACACACACACACAGACACACACACATTCCGATAGTCTGACGATCCCGGCAGAACTCCACAATAGTGGCGCGCGGTGCAGAGTAGCCAATCAGAGACAGGGAAGTGCCAGGCGGGGCGGCGGCGCGCCGCTGCACGAGGCCGCAAGATAGCAAAACGAGAAAGGTGCAGAAAATAACAGTGGTCACCCGCGTGCTTGTCCCTATCGGTGGTCATGAGGGTTGCACTTACATCTAGGCCGGCGACCGCTCTTGTCGCCGTACTCGTCGGCCGGGGTGTAGAAGCGGTCGATGACACCCTGCACGGTGGTGGGGCCGTAGTTGGAGACGGTGACGCGGGGCGCACGGGGCGCGCGCGGCTGCCGGGGCTCCTTCGGGCCCGAGGGGTCCGAGGTCGGGACGCGCATGTGCTGCTGGGAGATCCAGCCCCAGAAGCTGGGGAACTGCGGCAGGTCCTTCATGGCGGCGGCTGTGAGTTCACTCGGCTGTCACTGGTATGCACTCGCACCCACCCACACACACACACTCAACACTGCCACTGTAGAGGGCCGCGATCCGGATCCGCGGCAAAGTGCACCACGGCGGTCTAAGGTCTCGGTCAAGTCCGCGGGACGAAGGCAAGTGGCGCTGCTTGGAGCCGGCGTGCGGTCTACCAGATGGAGCCAGGGATCTGTCTGTCTCGTTGTCGCCTCGGATATAGCCGCTCGGCTCCGGATCGGATCTGCACCGCTCGCACGACTGACCGCCGCGCCGTCAGAAAAGAGAATAACTGCGAGGCGGCGTGGACTATGATGGGGTGCCCGGGCCGGCCTACCTCTGGCCGACCCCCTCCAGCGCGCCACGCCGCGCCACGCCCCACCTGCAGACTCCACCCGCCGCGCGAGCGGTCCCCCCCGCCGCCGGACAGCGCCAGAGAGGGAAGGGGAGGGGGGAGTGCCTTTGGATTGGACCGGCCAGATCTGCCCGCTCGAGAGCAGATTCTGCGAAAGGTTCGGTGGGTATCCCTTGCTGCTACGAGATGAGGCGCAACGCATCGGCGATCTCCCGGTTGACGCACAGGGCCTCTCGCTTTAATTGCCCTCGGACGGACACCGACGTCCCGCACCCGGTCCACACCACCCCTTTCCCCTAGCCGCATTGACGTAGCGTCTCCAGGGAAGCCAAACGAGCGCTTGGCGTCCGAAAATTCAGAAAAATTATGCCCAGCCTAAAGCAAAGTTGGGAGGAAGGCGAAAGACATCATTTTTAGTCGTTTTCTCCGGTCTATAAGCAAACTGTATTTCAGATCGGTATCGCCAAATTAGTCTCCCCCGGGGGAAAAGGTCTGTGAGTGGTGGTGATGGTGGTGGTTGGTGGTGATGGAGGAAGCAGACGTCAAACATTTTCGCCCGCTATACGTCAATAAAAAAAATATCCATGTCTTGCCGTTGTCTTTCTGCGGCGTCGGCGATTATGACCGCAGCAGGACGCTCCGAGCGGCGCGGTGACACTACTGCACACCTCTCTGAAATAAGTCGTTGCGCGACGAAACAAGTCAACAGGACACAAGTATGTAGTAGCGAAACTTTTCCACTGCGGAAGACGCCACCGCGCGGGTTTGCAAGGAATAGGGAGACGCACGACCAATTTGCGATTTTCGATCACGCGAAGCGGGCGGGCCGGGCGTCTGGAAGTTCCAGTTAGTGTGCGGAGACACGCCTATCGCAAGAAAACACCGGCCGAATGACACCCATGGAGCTCACAGCCGCTGAACGGAAGAGGCGAGGGGGGAGGGGTCGTTTATGAATGGAGAGTCCCGCGGCCGAGCTGACCGCGAGGCTGACCGCGGCCCGCTCACTTTAGTCACTGCGCACTGCCGGCGGATCGATGCGTCAAACATGTACGCGATTTGACGCGTTCCGTTGGTAATTGCGTTGTTTACCCCGCGATACGCTCGAGCCGCGCAGCCACCGGCTGCTCTGGGGCTGCTGGGCGCCACCATCTGACGTATGTATATCCACGCGGCGTTTTCACTACTACAGCCCCATCACATTTGACATGCGCGCGTGCGAGCGGGGGCGCGCCCGCGATTCTTATTCTCAACTAGAATAACAAAACGTTGCGCGCCGCATACTCCGGGCGCGCGGGGTTGTCTTCCATTTACACGCGCCTCGAATCGCGGGCAGAATAAAATTCAGAGGGAAAAACAATGTCGCGGATGATTACGCGGGGAGCGGGTCACTACGCAAGTAGAAGATTTTGTTTTTCTAGTTATACTCGGCTCAGGAGGACCACCGCAAACGCAAACAAGGCAGAATAATGCGCTACTGCTCTATACACGCAGTGAGGACCTCTTGGGCGTCTCTGTCCCGCATCGTGACTCTAGTCTCTCTCCTTTCGCGAACGTCGTCGTCGGTCAGCAAAAGAACGCCGACGAGACAGAGAAAGAAAGTGAGACCATCACTAAGCTAGTCGCGCGACGGGAACGTTCTTTCGAAGTACGCATGTGTGTGTGTGCGTGAGTGTGTGTGTGCGCCTTGAGGCGGTGTGAGTGTGTGCCCAAACTCACCTCTGGACCCATTCGGTCCTGCGCCAGGCACCGCGGCACCGCTCTTACCGGCCAGGCACCGCTCTTACCGGCCACGCCGCACCTCGCTTGCGGTCGAGCAACAAACATTATTAGACAATTCGCGAATGTTCCGCGTAATGACACTCGGGCTCATCGTTGGGAATCCCTTCATAGTGTTTGCAGCTTGAAATGGGGCAGGTGTTGTGAGAGGAGAGGATGTAAGTCGTGTGAGTAGAGAAATCCTAGAGGAGTCGGTGAAAGATTGTCCAACATGTTTGTCAGTCTTTCTACACAGTTA
>NW_026267174.1:1291720-1293361 GCF_000697945.3 Frankliniella occidentalis | reverse complement strand
ATTAGAGTGGCGTCCTTGACTATGGTCCGGGGCATTCAGGATAACTTATCCCCTCCGGAGGAGTCGCGTAACGATTGATCGTTTCGAAATGGCCTGCAGCAAGCGCCGATGTGCTGGCTGATGGTGCAGTGCAGTGCCGCACAGCAGGACCCATCTCGCCGTTTGATCAGTGACCCCCTGACACATATCCTTCCGACCCACCTAGGCTCTGTCTGAGCAGGTCTGCTGAGCGACAAATTAATTAATCAGCACGACGTTCTCTGCTAATCTCATTTCTTTTTTCTCCACGCCATTATCGCGCCGAGTCAGCACGAGGTAAGGCAGCCAGCAGCAGGGCAACAGGAAAGATATAGATTTTTTGCCGAGCGCGAAAAAATTAAATAAAAATGTTCTTAATGTTTGTGTTAAGGTCCCATAGGAAGGAGGAATAGAGAAGCCCGCGTACCACGGCTATCGGAGTAGGCTTCCTTGGTTTACCTATGACAACAAGCGCTCCGCATCGGAAAGCCGCACACACCCCCGCTGCTCGAGCAGCTCTATGGGAACCCTATATTTATACCTACATGTATTCAGGAGGTAATGGGTAAATGTACACACTTGGGTTTCCAGAAAAGATGCGCATTGCCACTTGTGTGAGCGCAGTGTTCAACGGCAACTGCGACAAAGACGCGTCTCATCTGGCGCGACCTATTCAGAGGGAGTGCGAAAATGCAAGTTCTAATTGATAGCTACGCGAAAAGTAACAATATTAAGAGCACGCCGTGCCAGGGAGTTGAGCAATTATAACCTCTCGACCTCGGGACAGCACTGCACGTCCCGCCACCCGCGCCGCCAGAGGTGCAGGGAGGAGATGCACGGCCCGGCGGCCCGGGGCGGGGGGCAAGGCTCGGGGCACGACTCTCGTTGCGACAACCGACCGCAGAGACGAGTGCCAAAAGGAAAGCCTCTAGTAAAGTCGCGATTAAGTAGTTAGTTTTGCCCAGGCGAGCCCTCCCCGGGCTGAGCGGGCAGCCACAGTAGCACGACGACGCCGTGAACAAGGGCTCGCTGCCCGCACATGAGATGAAGTGCTTAGCGAGTCGAGTTATTTACTTTTCTCTTAACGCCGTGCCGTGGTCGCTTTGCTTTAAGAAAATGCATTTATTAATTTTTATTATTCATTGTAAAAGAAATGGATACTTTGAGATTCACTTTTGAATAAAAAATTTTGGCATTCATACTTTTGAATAAAATGTTTCGTCGTTCTTCCAAAAGACAGACATTTTTCAGTTTTTGCACTTTATGGCTCAATAACATCCTTTCGCACTTGCTCGAGTCACAAACGCCATACGCTGAACGCCCTTGAATCCTGCGACCTGGCCGTCGTGGAGGCTGAGCGGACGTCCTCCTTTTGTCTCTTTTTTTTTTTCAGCGGCACTGCCTCGCTCCTTGCCTATACCGTCCGACAGGTGTCACCGGCTCCTGGATCTCCTTGGCTCGCACTGTTAACGTCGATAACTCTTTACGGAAAACAATGCGTATGACACTAAAGCTCGCTACAGCTGACCCGCAGGCACTCCGTGTGTCACGGTGCGTAGCGCAGAACCCCCCCCGCCCCCCTCTCTCTCTTTCTCTCTCTCTCTCTCTCTCTCTCTCTCTCTC
>NW_026267174.1:1268673-1291231 GCF_000697945.3 Frankliniella occidentalis | reverse complement strand
CCCCCCCCCCCCCGGAAACCGGGTGGTGGTGGTGGAGATTTAACACGATACAAATATCACGCTTCTTAGGAAGCTGGACGCTTCCAGATGGTTGTCCACCGCACCCCGCACCCGTGCCCAGTCGATGATGCAGTCCATCTAGAGACTGATACTCAATCTCAACCGAACAGAGCCTAGCAAGCTTCCGTACACACTGCTGTCAATTTTTAATGCAATGTTAATAACAAATGGGTGAACCCGCGACCCGCGAAGACAGATTTGTAAAAAATTTACATTTTTGTCACAAAGTAAACGCAATTTGTTTTTTACTTTTCATTATTTTTATCCTCCCACATTCAAGTACTGGCCTTCAGTTATTTACGGATGTAATTTTAGCATATCTTAAAAACTGACTTTCTGGAAAAAAAATTAAAGCCCATCTCGAAAAATCTTAATGATAGTGTCTGGCGATAGAGTAGGGTGAGCCGTGAGAACGGTTTGCGTATGACGCGGAGAGGAGAGCCCCAATGTACGCTGAATGCAGGGCCCCGCAAGGCCAGCCTGCGGTCGAGGGAAACACTGTCCCGCCCTCACCACGCCTCTCCCCGCAACGTGGTTTTTCGACTCAGTGCCTTAATAATTGAGCCCGTTTACAAGAAAGACGCTTAGAAAAACAAGAGAAGTCATGCAAATTTACTCTGAAAACTCAAGCGTGACAATGTGAAAAATATTTATAAGTTTCACGGGAAAATTTCCCTTGACGCGTGTCGTAAAATTACAATTCAAAAATTGTACAATTTCAAGCACTATGTATCGATTAGGAATCTATCGACGAGCAAGTTTGAGGTGTCATAAATTTACAAGATATTTTGAAAAGAAATTTACGAGGATATTATTCACAGTGGAGACAGTCCAACAGTTGTAAGTGCAAGACGACAAATGTCTCACACTCACAAGTCAAGCCCACACATGTCTCACGCTACAATAATTGTGGTCTGACACAGGCTGTATCACACTTACGTTTCCAGAGCATCCCTTCCCAAGCTGGTCTCGTTTCTGGCGGAGTAGCCAAAGAGCGCAGACTATGGGCCGACGACCCCTTGTACCATGCACCTCGAGGCAATAGGATGTCGCCAAACGGACTGGCCCAACACGCCACACACTGTGACCCGCAGGCAACACGGCGACACACGACATGGGTCGTTTCGATAAATCCTACTTTGTGATCCGCACATTCGCGCATCCACCGCGCCACCAGCTTTCCGGTCACACCTCGACCGCACACCGACCCAGAGATAAGTCGTTTCTTTTTCTCCCGCGACACCGTGTCACAGGAAGGAAAACAACCGGCGGGCAGGCACACTATTTCTGACCCGTGAACTCATTAGCAGGTGGCGCCGCTTCTTTGTTTATCGCGCCCAAAATCTATACACGCACCGTTTTCCAGACAATAACCACGAATAAAGAAATCTGATTGTAGAAAAATACAATCGTACGGTTAGGGTTCAACAAAGCCCTTGGGTGATCTCACTAAAAACGAAGTGTCAAAATTATTTTAAGAATTGTATGTAGTTTTGCATAGAATGTTCTGCAATAATAAGCGAAAGTGACATCGGCGATGTCACACCAAAGTAGAATTTACGGCCAAGGCGACACGGGCGACGGAGCATCAATATTTACTCAAGCGCATCTCACACACACAAAGGCGCGCGTGCGCACGACGGAGGAGGGTGGAGGGAAGGGGAGGGGGCGGACAGGCGTACTTGAACAGAGCGTACGAAGCAAAGGGGTTATCGCTGGAAGTGAAAAAAGAAATGGGTGAAAACAAGCCTTAATGTCCGTGTTGCCCCGTCTGGCCTGTATGGATGTGGAGCGCACGCCGCGCACCCGCAAGCAGCGGCGGGGACTGGCCGCGAGGACTGCGCAGCTCATCTGCGTGACGCAGACCTTAGGGGAGGCTCCCGGCTGCAGGCAACAACGGCCTGCGTCCTTTTTAACAGCCCTGCATTCCCCGCCCAGGGGATCCCCCCGGTATCAGGCACCGGTGCGAGAGAGCAGACCCACAAGAGCCTCTTTACATGAGCGGGTCATACGGACGTCACGACGGCGACTCTCCCACGTGACGTCACAGTCTCCACCCGACGCATCGCGTGGCGTGGCGTAGCGCGTATTGGGGGCGGAAAGCGTCGAGATCGCTCGCAGCAGGACGCGCACATGTCAGTGACTCAAAGCTTGAAACCGCCAGGCCGGAAACAACACGAGATTCCAGCGCCGGCCGCGGGGGCAGGGGCAGGGGCGGGGCTGTCCGCGATTTTTAAAGAGCTCGCGGGGATGTGTGGTGAGTGGCGGGAAAATCCAAGATAAGTCTACCCTAAGACAAAGAGTCACGTGTGTGTCCAGGTGGAGCAGCGGCAAGACTTTTCCCAGAAGGGAAAAATCTCTTGTTTTCAGCTGCAACAACACTGGAATAAGTCCGTATTTTCCAACAAAAATCCGTCTGCAAAGTTCGGAAACACGATTTTCCAACACATTGTTGGAAAAAAATATTACCAGTCCTTTGTTTGAAAATTTCCGAACAATTTAGAAAACGATAAGCTTAACTAGTTTACCCCAAACTAGGTGGCCTGTCATTTTGAAAAAAAAAGAAAAAGAAATGTAGTCGAAAGTTCATAAAAATTTTCCACAAAGTTTGGAACTTTACAGTTTTTGGTTCCAAACTGTTAGGATTTTAAATTTTCCAAAGAGATTGGGGTGCAAATTTTCCAGTTAATTATTTGGAATTTTACAAACAATTTGAAGAATGATGCTTCCGTATCAACTAGCATGTGTATGAGTTTGATCAGCGTTTTCTCCGTGAATTGAAGCGTTTACTGGGGCTGGGGCGTGCTTACACCATGTTAGTTACGGGACTGTGGCCTGTGGCTGCACGTTTAGAGACTCTGGCGATTACTACCACAGGTAGCAGGCCGCTGCATCGCGCGATGAAATTACAAAGGCCTCGTCAACAACAAGATGTACGCACGGGCGCGATTGACGGCTGACGCACACTTACTAATGATAGACTGCGTGGGGTGATAAAATCAGTTAGGCAGCCGCAGTAGGAGGCGCGTGGGGCGCGCGCGACTGAGGCTGATGAGAACTTACCTGCAACACAAGGAAACAGAGTGAGGGCGTTGCTCAAATCATCACACTGAGAAAATAAAATTCTGGCCGAGCACTATAACGCTTAGCATCTAGGATCTAGAATCGGAGCTTTTCCGTGTTGCACTCTACTGTCAAGCGCAGGATGCTAAACGCTGCACCCGCCCAAGGAAATTTACTGCACAACGCACAAACTCAATGGAGATGCATTATCTAATTTTGAGTTGAGGCCAAGCTACGATCATTAAAGAAACGTAAAGTGCAAAGCGCAATTATTTTTTCTTAGTGCTGTTATCAGAGGAAGACGGGGCGGAGGGGGGGGGGTAGAACACCGCCATACGCCGTACGTTCAAGTTTACTGTTGTGAGGGGCGGGCAGCCAGGGAGCAGGTTCACCCGGTAAACACCACGGATAGCAGCTGCGAAGTGAGACGTCAAATACAGCAACATTGCAGAACGAGTAGGATTTCAGATACCTTTACGATGCCTGTTTTACAGGCGCAACATTGCAAATTTCACTCTCTTAATACATGAATCGTTTGCGATATATTATACAGAGGTTTACAGGGTAGGTTTGCAGTTTTGTTTTGAACTATTACTGGCTGTCTTCCTGTACGGCTCCTTTATAAAGGTAGTTCTTACAGTTATTTAAGTTCATATCTCCTATCTCTTGGTTAAAAATAGTTGCCCAAATGTGAGCAATGTATGCAATGTCATGCAAGTACTGCACACACGCAGCACAGCTGTATGTACGTCAGCCCAGCAGCCGAGTGCATCTAGCAAGGCCTTCCGGAAAGACTGCAGCGGGACCAATCCGAGGCAAAGAGGTACTCCTACATCATCATCAACAATGCCTCCGTGGGAACGTTGTCGGACGAGAGGAGTGTTCTGACGACATGAGTAGTATGACACGTACGCCATTTAGCACATATCTCGAACAATCCATAGAACCCGGAATTCCCCAAAATATACACTCTAAACATAAAAGAATTTTTTTTCCTATAAAAGCAACGTTTTCGTGCACATCCAAAACGGATCCAATTTTGGGAAAAAAATTGCCTTTACCTAATGTATAGATTTTCTCAGAAGCATAACAAGCAGAGCTATTATCACTCGTGAAAAACAAAGATTAACACATGCATCGGGACAAGACTAGGAAAATATTAGTACGTTTCACTAAAAAAAATTATCGTGAACGTCGTAAAATTTCGAATTAAAATCGCTCATGCTGAAAAATATTTGACCCCTGTTTTGTCTACAAGCCACGGCCGTTGTAAATTAGTGTTCGTCAATTTACAAAACCGGTTCCAAGTTCACAGGGACATTTTTCGCAGTGATCAAAAAATAGTCTTGAATCAAAGTTAGATCGATTCATTTATTTTATGAAATCGAGCAGTTGTTTAGCCTCTGCGCCTGAGCTAAATGGCCATGCCTAGCGTGTAAATGTCAGGTGCAATGCTGCTGATCACGTGATCGGTTTACGACGCTGCACCCCAAACAGGCCTGTCATCCGGCTGACGAGCAGGTAACGGCAGCGCGTGCCGGCCAGCGCCAGTAGATTGGCCGAGCTCCAACCAGACACAAATGATGCGCTGACACTTGTAGTGTGATTATTTGCCAGCGCCAGAAGAGGTAAAGTGTTTATAAGACCACACGACCGCACCCGGCAGGTCAATGTAAACATGCATGCGACGTTTCAGCCTCCGGTTTTTGACACAATTGTGTTCAAGGTAGGTTTGTCGAGTTTATATGCAGTTGTACCAGTCCTCGAATAGCGGTGATTGTTTTCTGTTTTTTTTTGTTTTTTTTTCATTTAGACCGGGGGAAAAATATATCCATAAGGCACGCTAGACAGGGCGGTATATCTTTTGCGAAAAGCGAAACAGCAGTCACATTTATGACTGTCACATCTTTCCAGCCCGCTCATCGCTCTGCACGCCTGCTAAGACCGGCGGTGACTGCAGTGTGTTTGACTAGTCGTGTGACTAGGTGAGCGATTGATTGATCCATCGTTCGCGAGACCTGACCTACAGCAAACTTCTTGAGCTGCGCTTATCTGATCTGCGCGCCACCATCGGCAAGCTACCCGCCTTTTTCTATTGAAAAGAATGGCATCCAGATAGATGACAGTCCCCGGAGCAGCACACATTTTTATGCAAATCCTGCCAAAAAAACAGAACCTTTTGCCTTGCGCTTCACTTCGAGTCAGGGCCACGGAATGGCACATTTCGGACCGCAAACGTAGTCCACCTCCAATTGCAATGACCGCGGATAACCTTGCAACATCCTGTCCTAGTCATAAATGGGTCGCGATGACGCCTGGCGTACAACAACGAAGTGGCCGCAGTAACTACGGGATGGCATTTCCAGAAACACAGAGGTGGACTCTGAACTTAATCACGGTAAGCTGCTTGATTCGAATGCACGAAGCACCAGCACATGCAAAACCGTCAACCTATAGCGCCTACTTTGGGAAACTTACTCGCTTATTCGGCTGAAAACTTTGAAGAAAATCTGTTTTTAAAATACACTTACTGTGAGTAATGCCGACGACCTGCAAGAGGTCCCGGTGGAACGTCAGGATAAAAGCGAAGAGCTTCATAGTCGGTTGGTTGAAGGCGTGTCGGCGAAAGTAATCCAAGTAGCAATGATGCGACTTCTTGCCTTAGTTTGTCTACTACTCGTTGCCACGTATTCCAAAGCACACAAACACAAAATAGCACAAAAATCCCGAAGCACTATATTCACTGTATCAACCTGACTGATACACACTACAAAGAAACTTAACTAAACGTAAAAACTAGTCCCTCTCTTTCTCACACGTCTTTCTCTCTCTCTCCCTCCCCTCTTGCAGTCTCCTTTCTAGTGGTCGCGCGCGCGGACAATCGCCTGCCCTTCCCGTTTAAATGGGGAAGTAGGAGGTGATGTCGACGGACACGAGGTCCAGGGGCGGCGCAAAGCTTTCTGCTTTCTGGTCCATAGGGGATCACGCTCCTCAGCATCCGATCTGACTAAAGGCGACTGGCCCGACTGACCGGGGTATTTATGTGGGGCGCGCGGGAGTGTCATGCAACGACAGACCTTTGCGGACCCTATCAGAGACAAGGCGCGGGGAGTGGCGGGGAGCGGCAGGGGTGTGGTGGTGGGGCGGGGAGGAGCCACGAGCAAGGCACACACTGCCTATCAGCTGCAGCTCTTTCTGCTGCGGTCTCCAATATCAGTCAGTCAAAAGGGGTTCCCCTCCAGCCAAGCAGCATCGCCAACGACCTTCACCCACACCTTGCGCCTCGAAACCAGCACTTACACGATGACGCCCCCAGCCGTAGCCCCCACCCCTACCCTCTACCTGCAAGCAAATGTTAAAAAACTGATTGTTCATTGTGTTATTATTTCTGTAGGCGAATTAAACATCCCTCTTTTTGGGCAATTATCTCACGGACTTAAAAAGAAACTGCTAGCTGCTCTCAATGGATCATTTCTACACCGCAAGGTGCCGCCATGATTTGAATGAGCGGTGATCCCCAGCTGACGTTTCGGCGCTATTAAACAAGAGTGTGCGCGTGGGAAGCTCAACAGAGGCTCTAATCATCGTTTTCTGAATAATCCAGGTAGAAAAAGGAAAAGTCATTCGCTGAACATGGGTGGGCGCACAGTATTACTTTGATATGGGGGTCTAGTGCCGGACACTTTTGTGCGGTCATTACGCTTGCTGTACAACATGCGTCAGAGGGGGTCACGGCGCGTGCTGGGGATAACGTGGGAGAACTGCAGCTGAGTACTGCAGCACAAGAGCATTTGCAATGTGGTTACCACTACTGTGGATCGAGTATCGGCCATACTCATGAGATAAAGTATACGGGTATTAACCGGTATCGGCATGGAACACCGCGCGGGCACAGTTGCCAAATGTATCGCATTTCTTTCTCTCTCCCCTGGTGCTCGCCCTGGCCCCAACAGGGACGGGAAAGAGCTACTCGGCGGCCCGTTCACTAAATAAACAAGAAACACTTCGATCGCCATTTTATCGACGACTTAAAAAAAATTAATATCCCACCGACGGCGGGGCCTCACGATGGATAAGAGCCAAGAATGACAATTTATATCGTCTATTGTTCCAAACATTCAGAAGAATTATTACAAAATATCGGGGGTCCAGTAGGAAAAAATATGTACACAGGAAAACACAAAAACACTGGTAAAAGAAGTGTGCAATATTTGCACACCAACGTGCAAGTTGTGGTTTAGCACATTACATGGTGTTTAACTCAAGTTGCACACTTGCGTGGTGTGCAAATTTTAGACGTTTTGTAAACGTTTAAATCCTGCACACTTGGACACACACAGTTCTATGCTGTCAATAGGGCACCATACGATGTGTAGCTGCCATACGTTTCGGAAGTGTCGAAAGTTTAAACAACAATTGACATGTAACATAGTTAGAGACCACAAAGTGTCAAGAAAGTGCACATCTGAACTTAAATGTCACTTGACGTGCAAAATTAAACACTTGTTTTACCAGTGAATATACTTGAGTACACTCACTATCACGTCAGCAAATGAAAACTTAATGCAGCCTACACTGGCCGAGAAATCCACAAGTTCCATCTGAACAGGGCAGATTAGTACACATACACCAGATCGTTGCAGATGCCGGCTTTTCCAAAGCAGAAGGGTGGTAAAGAAACGCCCCCAGACTCGGCGCAAGAAAACAATAATCCTACTCGAAGGCAACATGATAACAATAACGAGCGATAGGTCGAGGTAATGAGGTCCACAAGATGGACCGTTACAATTTCGGCTATGCCAATTATACATCTTTTATCTTTTTGCGTTCCCTTGACCTCGGCGCACCGCCGTTTCCTACTAAATGCGAGTTTCTAATTACACACGACGACCACGCCGGCGCGGAATGCTCATGCGGAGATAAACAACCAATGTCACCAGCTTTTCGTCTCGGCCAGAGAGCACGCAGAGATTCGGCAGTTTGAAGATTTCATGTTTTTGTCTTTCTTCTTTTCGTCAGACATTGTTTGTTGTCCGTCTAAAGGCGTTTGTTTGCACGCCTTTAGCACTTTACATGCACAAAGACGCGTCAACGTGCCTGTATGTCGACGCACTGCGCCGCTCTTTGCATCCCTGTACACAAAACATTAATCGAGAAAAACGGCGCCAAACGGAAAAATGTTCCTTATCGCTTTTCCGTGCAAAGAATGGGAGGGGATTAAACTTGCCGGGCCCTGGTGTGATGGTCGGCACGTAGGCATCTGCCCGGTCAAAGCCTTTAGGGTCCGCTTGATAACGCCCCTTTCTCCCTATTCTTGCTCTTCTTGGGGTTCAGAAATAGAGGCGGACACGGCTGTCGTGGCAAGGTGGCGTGGCTGGCGAGACCGCGACGTTGCGCAGAGGAGCTAGTGGTCGCCAAAATCATTGATTTTTACAAGGAAACATCAAACATTCAAGTTGTACCAATGACTGCTGAGCTGGATCAAACAAGTGTCAATATTTGAAAGTTTTGGTGAATCTATGGCCGATTGGATTTAAACATTAGCAGGTACAAGGACAACACGTTTCGAAAGTAAGAACGTCGTGCAAATGGAATATACGCCACTCTAGAACCAATTTTAGTGAACATTGCTTTAAAACTATGCCATGCCTCAGGGAGTGAAGTATACAGGGAGGTCCAAAGACACCTTTCTTTATTTTGCTAATACTGTGCCGTATGTAGAGGTGCGGGCGGGCTTGCCTACCGTCGCTCATCACGGCACCTTATGGCCCCGTGTGAGTATGCAACCCGCCCGCTCGCCTGCATGCCGCACAGCATAACCAAAATAAAGTCAAGTCTGTGGACCACCCTGTATGTCGGTCTCTGTCTGGTCGTTGTTCCTCGCCGATGCAAGCGTGTATACCAGCCCGCATGCACGGGAGTGGGCGGGTTTGCCTATCGTCTGTAGCCAAGGCGCCTTAAACCCCCGTCCGAACGTGAGCGTGCAGGCCAAAATACGCATTCGCTTCAACAGGGCACAGCGACCACCCAATACTTGTGGAGTTTGTTGCCTTTCCGAAACGATGCGGCGGCAGCGCGCGAGTAAAATGGGCGATAACTCTTGAAGGCCGGTCACGCTGGTGACGGCGCAACGGGGTCAGAGTGGACGGGCGACACCGAATAGGGACGGTCCGTATCATCGCCGAGGGAACGTCAACTATGGCGCCCCTGCACACTGGCGTGCACGCGCCACTGCAAGGAAAAGAGGGAGTGGAAAAGAAAGGGAGGAAGCAGTGCCAAAATATTATTGTTAAACACTCAAAATAAGAGCTTTGTTTTTGTGAAATTTTTAAGAGGGGAGGGGGAGGGGGTGGAGAGAGACAGCGAGAGAGCGAGAGAGAGAGAGAGAGAGAGAGAGAGAGAGAGAGAGAGAGAGTTGTCGTACCAGGCACAGAAAAATTTTCCATGACAGATGTCGTACAATCACAATTTAAATTTGTAAATTTGCTAGCAGTGACGATGGAATCGCGCAAGTAGGATTCGAGAGGTTGTACATGTACGACACGTTTTATAAATGGTAACTTACAAAATACACACACACTTTTTACGGTGAGAATGATAAGGTATTCATTAATAGACGTCTACAGGCCTAAGGTGAGTTCGTCCCAATATTTGGCGGGAGCCGGGGATGGAGTGGATACCAGTGTCGCAGCCCCCAGGGTCCACAGTGCAGCAGCACCACATGCCGGCGCGACATCTGATACTGCACGAGCGACAAAGGCTTGCATCACGGGCAGAGCTACTGGTCTGGTGCAGCATTGAATTTATTTTAGAAATATTTTTCGCCCGTTTGTGAACGTCGTTACGCTATCTCAAGTGTGTGTTCTGGGGGTAACGATCGACCGATCAGGAGGGCGCCGCGCAGCAGCAGCATCAGCCGAGCGACGGCACATGCAGCGGATGCTGCGGATGCAGCGGAACAACCGAAATAACCGCTTCCGCGCTGCGCAACGTGTAAATCAGATGCACAACGTTATCGGGGAGGAAACACTTCGGTCGAGGCGCGACAGTTTTTTTTGAAGATGCTTCGACTTTATCGGCAACTTTCAGACAAAACACGTTTCTGGAGGATACGACAGAAAAAAGGAAATACCTCGACGCAGATTTTTTTCTCCTTACGCACACGTGAAACGCCGCGTGAGTCGGAGGGGTAATTATTTTCACGCACGTGTTCGCACTCATCACGTGTTTTCACTCACGTGTTTCCTAAATCATAGAGGGAACCCGGCGTAGTAGGACCTGGGCGCGCCGCGCCCCCAGATAAGCTTGCAAAAATTGGAAAGAAAAAACGGAACGGAGGTAGAATGCTGATGTCCGTCTGCCCCTTCCAAGCGAAAATTGTAGATCGGGTATAGGTGATAGTTTTATAGAACAGACAAATTGCACGGATGGGCCCAGTCCAAAATAATCTGACCAACGAAATAAAAAAGGAAGTGGTGCGAGGGGGGTAGGGAGCTTTACAAAAACGGGAAAAAAAGAAGAAAAGGGAGAAAGAAAACTGTAGGGTTAAAATGATAAAAAAAATCGAGAAGTCATTGAAAAAACTGACAAAGATTGGTTTGCTGGTAAAAATAAAAGGAAGAATATTGAGCAAAAAAGAGGCATTAGATTATTAGATTGTGCTGTTGTAAACGAGGGATGCCCAACTCCATAAAAATGTGTACACCGGATTACCAAATTGTAAAGATTACCAAGGATTACCAATGATTACCAAAGATTACCAATGAATACTAGGCATGACTCGCCTGCATTCTAAATCAAAACAACTATTTTTTGTCCCGAGAAAGATGCATTTTTGTGCACAGTTTAGGTAATTCTTAATTCTTTATCTTGCAAAGTTACAAACTTGCATTCTATGATTGGACAAATTATGTTTTTGTCCATGGGAGGGATGCAAATACGTCATATTAAACATGGGCGTTTGCATTCAGACAAAATGTGCACAAAAATGCATTCTCAATCAACAAATTTGTTCTTTGGAAGGACCCTCAAGAGTGTGTAGATTACCAGTGATTACCAGTGATTACCATTTCAGTGCACACCTGATTACCACAGTTGGGCACCCCTCGGTTGTTAACGGGAATGTGATAACAGGAAGGGGGCCGGCACGGAAGGGTCGTTAACGAAACTACTTTCACTCTGAGTTCCACCCCCCACCGTGCGTGTTGAAATATTAACAAATAGATTGTGATAATTAAAGTTGTGATAAGATTCCTTTTCACTTCACTTTCAGTTCGGAAAAGCCAATCTGAAAAAGAAAACTGCCAAAACAACCACTCTTGAAGTGTCATATGAGAGACGTTCAGTTGGTGGTTGTTGGTTCAAAGAGGACAAGAAGAAAATTAATCAGGCTAGCCATCTTCCAAACAATACAATTGCATTTGAAGAATTAAGGATGAAAGCAATAATAATTTTTATACGAAAGGTTTGCGGGCAATCCAGTAAGCCAGTCCAGTAGAAGCAGGAAAGGAAATGAAATGCCACAAGTAATTGTAGCAGTGCCAAACGATCCGCCCTGTCTCTACATTATAGAAGAAACGCGATCATCTCCGCAGAAACTAAACCCACTCATTATTTCGGTCAGACGTCAACACACTGCCGAAACACGCTCACGAACGACT
The DNA here is from genome assembly GCF_000697945.3 of Frankliniella occidentalis. Lineage (NCBI taxonomy): Eukaryota > Metazoa > Arthropoda > Insecta > Thysanoptera > Thripidae > Frankliniella > Frankliniella occidentalis. The sequence continues at coordinate 1,279,448 of NW_026267174.1, read as the reverse complement.
CTCCGCCCTGACAGTGAAATTACGTCTTTTTATTCATGGGGGTTTCTTTTATATCATTTATTGAAGTAGAAACTCCACAAAACACGAATGCACACACACCCATCTACATGTGCAGAAAACAAGAGATGGGGAACGCAGACAGGAATATCTTGGCGTCGACGAAGCTGCACCCACCCGGTCTCCTAAGGGCCCCCCTTGTAGGAGGGAAATTTCCACCACGATCCTGTTTATGAACCCCTTTCCTTTCCGTGCGCTTCCAGCAGACATGCTGCAGCGGAGGCCGCAGGGTGAGCGAACGCCGCCCCGCACTGGATTTTTCCGCCAGACGGCAAATACCTTTCCGCTACAAAAATAACCTTTCACTGGTCCTGCCCTGCAGCCTCGCCAAGCCATCCCGCATCGTCTTTCACCGCACATGCTTATTTAGCCTCCCCGATTATAAATACACACAACAACAACAACAACAACAAACTTACGTGGAAGATTCCGGCGCAGGGGGTTGAGCGACGACTCCCCGGCTTTCAGGAGGCAGGCCAACAGCCGGGCGTACACGCTCACGTGCGTCGACACGTGGTGGTTGTTCACCTGGATTTGGAGGTTCTGTGGCGGCGGCTCGGCTTTAGCGCCCGCCACCCACGGCACCATCATCGGACCCATTCGCCACCTGAGAAAAGATGAGGAAGATACGGTTATACCCATCTGCCTACCGGAGAAAAACCCGACAAACAACCATAAAAGAGGGCTGGGGCTGGGGGGCATCAGAGGTCCGAAGTGCCTAATTGGCCGACCATTTTACCACACTAATTCTGCAATAGATAGTTCGTCCTAACAGTGGTTCCTTGTTCCAAACCACCACAGTCACAACAACAAACAGAAAAAAATAATCCCCTGTGTGTAGTGTTGGTGTTGGTGAAAAGTCAATCAGAGCCAATGGTGAAAACTTCTCGTTTCAAATAGTAAGGGTTTAACTCTAACGACCACCCTGAGAGTTACTATTATGACTGTAAACTGTTCAAAATCAAGGGCTAAAGATCGTTTAATCAATCAAGCAACAAGGTCCGTTTGTTTACTTTGTAGAAGATGTATATCAGAGTCGCTCGCTCAGCCTTGGGAAAAGAGGAATCCACAAAAAAAATGCTCCGCACACACTCACGCACGCTAAATAGGATGTGTGTGTGTGTGTGTGTGTGAGCGAGGAGGGAGTGGGAAAGAGAGGGCGGGGTGGGGGAGGGGGGGACGCGTGTGGGTGGGAGCAGTCGCTGGGCGGGTAGGCTTGGTGGCCTACCTCTACGGCGCTGTACGTACAAGGGAAGTCCCGAACCACATATAAACTAGGTGCGTCCCATGTCTCACAATATTTTCAAATACCTCCCTGGCTGATTTGCCCCGTGCTGCTCCTCCGCACGCACGAGTGTGAGCGGGTTGCCTGCTAGCGCGAGTCGTAGGGCGACAGTTGCTGTATGCAGTTTCAAGTGGTTAACAAAAATGTTCTGCAGCTGTACAGCAGCGGATAAAAATGCTTTCATGAAGGACATGGACTCAAAGTCTCAAAAGTTCCAGTTGAAATTTATGAACTATTTACTTTGCTATTTTGTACTGTCACTGTAGAACTTATAAGTTTTCCACTCACAACTGCATAACAAAGACGCGTTGCTGGACAAATCTATCGTTAGATTAACAGAATATAACAAACCCGAACGTGCGGATGATATCCGACGAAGAGTGTTGATGGGTCACCTCACAGGTGTTACATAAGGAATGGAAAAAAAAGGGGTGTTAAGTTTTTTTAAAGCAAAAACGCGCGGCGGACCACTAACTTCATCGAAAAAACGAAAATACTAATGAAACGCTGGGACCACGAAAAAAATTCATTTAAACATACAAACGCGTGAGGGAAAACCGAGATGGTAAAAACTTGCGCAATAGTCTGTGCACCTGATCTTGGTACACACTAAAATCTTATGAACTTTTTGATTCATAGCTTACTGAAATCTGTAAACATGCACACTGCTCACACTCTCATTTCTTTGTGGACTCACGTACAGATAATTTTGTGCAACGTAATATGCACAGGTATAAAATTATTCAGCCAAACTAATTAGCACGAAACTGAATTTTATTTTTCTGCGCGTGAATCACAACTCGTCCGTAATATGGATGAAATTGACATATTATGGATAATTACATCCATAACAAACATGCCTTCATCCGTAAGGTATGGACGTACGGAATACGATGAGAAGAAGTCACTATAAATTCTTGAGCACAATTTTGTTCATAGCTTACTAAAATCTGTAGACATTGCTCAGCCTACGATTTTTTAAAAGCTCCAGTATGCATAAATTTGTTTATGCTGGTGTATTACAAAATGCGTAGGCTGAGCATGTTTACAGATTTCGGGAAGCCATTAACAATCCAGTTCATAGGATTTTAGTTTGACAGTCCGAAACCGTGAAAATTCATTGTAAACGGGGGTAAACTAGGGTAGAGCAAAGTTCCACAATTTCTAACTGCCATTAATGTAATTAACAGTTTAAAGCTGCTGCTGCTAACTGTTGTTAGTGCTGTAGTATTTTTTCAGTGTACACCAATACCGGCCTTAAGACTCTGTACACCAACAATCGGGGGGGTTTGTCCCCTCCCCCTCCTCAGCGGAAACCAAACTACGTGTCGTGCGTGTCACCTACTCACCCAGCGTCGCAAAACAGGTGTAAGAGAAGAGTGTTACTTTCGGCAGGAGAGCCCCGCTCCGGACCGCAGTGGACCAAACACTAACACCAAACGCCACGGTGACACCAACTGTTCTGCGTACTTGCATCCGCCGGCAAAGGCTACAATTATCTCGACACTTTCGTATACGACAATCCAAACCCACCGCACGGCGGAGCATGCAAAAGGCAGCAGCACTTTGGTGCACACAGTGACACGGCGCAATACGTAGCGTTACTCGTTACACGCGTTCGCAACCCACGTGGCCTGCTTCGTGTGGTTTGTGTTGGCTCGGGCTAGCCGTACACCACCACGACGAGAGACACGAGCGGGTAGGATGCTCCGGCTAGACTGGCGAGCTCCACTCTCCAGCTGATCCGTCCAGCGGCCGCCCGGTGTCCAGACCACCAAACCGGCAAAATCCAAAGTGACTTATTTACGGAACTCTTTGCCAAAAAAATAACGCGGGGCGTCTTAGATTCCTTTCCGCGTTTTCCCCCACTTTGTGGGATATTTTTTGTGAGTGCGTATATAAAACGTATAATTTGAAGTGGGGCGGCCAGAAAACTAAAAACGTGGTGATTACTCTGGCCGGCTCGTTGAGCCAGTAGCGCTAGGGCACTTCGTTACCGGTGCCAGTGGCCGGTGGCCGGTGCCGGTGCTCCGGTGCTCGGTGCCGGTGTACCGGAGCTTGGTGCCAGTGTACCAGTGCCGGGTTGTGTCCAGGTGCCGGGTTGTGTCCAGGTGCCGGGTTGTGTCCAGGTGCCGGGTCCTGTTCTGGCGCCGGGCCGGGTCGTGGGCCGGCGCCAGGCCATGTGCCGTGGCCGGCACGCTCGCGACCACGCAACCCCCGCCCTGTTGCGGGAACGCATCCCTTTGGTGCGCTTATCGCGGGCAGAAATGTGTCAAATGGCATTCAATTCTGGGTCAGCCTTGATAAGCGGCGCATGTCTCACTCACCACTTGCCTGACTGACTGAGCGGCCCACGTTGCAGCCGGAGAGGACCAAATAAAGCCATACCCGCCGATACCCGCCCGCGCAGTGGGCGAGTCTATTTGCCTTTAATCGATCTCGTGGTGGCTGGAATCGGCCGTGTTCGCAGTCAATAACGATGATGGTTTGAGCGCCCCGAGTCCCATCACTCACCTCATAAATACGAGAAACGAGCCCGCCCGAGCCTAACAGACGCCGGCGGTGCGGCGTCGTCGCCGGCTTTTCTTTTTATTTGTTAATAACGGAGAAATTATGATTTAAATTCGCCAATGATCTTATCTGTGTCTGCCAGCGCGCACGTGCGTACCCTCCCAAAAAACGCAGTTTTCTTACCCCACTGCAAACACTGGAAATGATTTTGTTAAGAGATATATTTTTATATTTTTGAGTGTTATCGATCAAAACAAATGTGTGTTAATACAGGAAAATAAAAGATAAGCCGCTAAATAACGGAACGTATTTGTTAAGGTGCCGCACAAAATTAAATTTAAACGTGAGCCCAGTGAAATTTCAGGACTTCTCAAAGCCACATTTGGTGAGATTTCTCGAATTTATTGTCAATTCGGAAAAATTCTGACCCACCGCCCCCCTCCATTTTCCCCCAACTGAACTGTCCAAGACATCCGTCCCAGCAGACCATAAGGCTGCTGGCCGTCCCGCGTCGCCCCGCCCCCTTTCGTTCTTATCAAAGTCACGTTTCCTTGCACGGGCTCTTAGACGCAAATAAGACAAAAACTCTTCACGCCGTTCGATATAGTTGCATCGTCGGCAGCGGCCGCGGCGCAGTCCCCCCCACCTCTCACCCCCTTTCCCCTTTTTCGTGTCAGATGAGACGCGCGCAAATAGGCAACACGCGCCGGAATGGAGGCACACTCACTCTTACTAGCTATACGTACGCCAGAGCACGTCTCGCGTAACAGGCTTCGCTGTTTCACGAAGCAATGTCCCGCTGCGACGCGCCTTGCACACATATAGTTAGGCCTTCGGCGTTGACACCCGACCCACGCCAATGGCATACTACAGGGGGTGAGTCCTTGCGCCCCCCAAATTTGACGAATCCTTATGCAGCAAACTGTCGAGGACTCGTCACTTCTTGACGGGGTGCTCGCTCGCTGCACCGTGCCGCTCCCCGCCGACACCAAGGTGCAGATTGTGTTTGTGCAGCCCGCGCGACGCCTGACCCCAGCCTCGTTAACGAGATATCATTCGAGACGCCTAATTATGACTGTCGTCGCGTGTTGTTTTGGCGCGCTGACACCGGGGGGCTCCGACACGGATCACGGGGAGACGGCCGACGGGTACGACCACCCCAGTCCAGGGTGTTGATCTGCGCCATTTTCTTAGAGCTCCTGTAAACACAGTGAAGTGATTGTTACGGCATTCAAAGATTTAAATCTAGAACTTGTTACTTTTACATGCGGAAATTACTTCAATGTTCGACTTGGCCGATAAATTAGGTAATTATTCCACAACCAAGTTCCAAATTTACATTTGAAACATTTCCTTAACATACACTGATAAATAAAGTGTTCAACAGGCGTGCACATGCACGTGCTCAACACTACGTTGCACACATAGAAGTGTTCCACTAAGTGTTTAAGTATTTGAAAGTGTTCAACAGTAAATTTGAACACTTTAATGTGTCCAAAAAGCTTCATAGCCGACCCTGATGTTGTATACTTGGAAGTATTCAACGTTACTGTTAAACACTTCATAGTATTCAAATGCTTAGTCAAACACTTGAAAGTGTGCAACATAGTGTTGAGCACGTGCCTGTGCACGCCAGTTGAACAGTTTATCAGTGTAGTTTTCTTTTGTTCTTTTGAGTGACTTCCTTCCGCTCGTGTTACATAACTAACGTAACCCCTGCAGCTATTCCTTCTGTTCTTTCCGCAGATCTGTCATCGATAACCACAGTGCAAAGGTGACTTATATATATGCCTCAAAATTGGAGCCAGCGTCCCCGTCCTCCGTCTGAATGGTCGATTACTTGCGCCACCGACTTTCTTCTATCAGCAAGCATTACGAGCGACCCTGGGGTGCATTTATAGTAGTCACCCTCCCCAGACTCTCTCATAACCGTTATCCGCGTCTCACTGCCACGGTCCCTCCTTGACCGACTGACAGCAGCCCGTGTGTTACATTATGTCCCAATGTCCCCAGACAGAGGAAATAGAGATAAAATTGCGTGTGGAAGAACATTACTTTCTCTCATTATGAAAAATATCCGAAAGGGCCACCACTCTCGTAATCCCTAACGTGTAATCCCTACGTAATCCTGATGTATTCCGTGTGATACTTCACCTAATTAAAAAAAAAACATAATTTCACTTAATTTAACCTTATTATCAAAATTAAATGGTTTTACAGCCAGAAATTCAACAAAATGAATTTGTAATCCCTTAACATTCACGTGTAAGCCCTAAAATGACGTATTCCTGAGTCCACCCCAAATCGAAGTACGAAAGTTTTTGTTTCGTTTATTTCATTAGAAAACGGCACCAAGGCAAAGAACAACATGCAAGGAATTGTGCTGCGTCAAAGAGCTTCTGTGTAATTCTTTGAACAGTACTAGTTGCGCATTTAGATATTTATTCAAAACAACCTACGGTGTACCGGAGCTTGGTGCCAGTGTACCAGTGCCGGGTTGTGTCCAGGTGCCGGGTTGTGTCCAGGTGCCGGGTTGTGTCCAGGTGCCGGGTCCTGTTCTGGCGCCGGGCCGGGTCGTGGGCCGGCGCCAGGCCATGTGCCGTGGCCGGCACGCTCGCGACCACGCAACCCCCGCCCTGTTGCGGGAACGCATCCCTTTGGTGCGCTTATCGCGGGCAGAAATGTGTCAAATGGCATTCAATTCTGGGTCAGCCTTGATAAGCGGCGCATGTCTCACTCACCACTTGCCTGACTGACTGAGCGGCCCACGTTGCAGCCGGAGAGGACCAAATAAAGCCATACCCGCCGATACCCGCCCGCGCAGTAGGCGAGTCTATTTGCCTTTAATCGATCTCGTGGTGGCTGGAATCGGCCGTGTTCGCAGTCAATAACGATGATGGTTTGAGCGCCCCGAGTCCCATCACTCACCTCATAAATACGAGAAACGAGCCCGCCCGAGCCTAACAGACGCCGGCGGTGCGGCGTCGTCGCCGGCTTTTCTTTTTATTTGTTAATAACGGAGAAATTATGATTTAAATTCGCCAATGATCTTATCTGTGTCTGCCAGCGCGCACGTGCGTACCCTCCCAAAAAACGCAGTTTTCTTACCCCACTGCAAACACTGGAAATGATTTTGTTAAGAGATATATTTTTATATTTTTGAGTGTTATCGATCAAAACAAATGTGTGTTAATACAGGAAAATAAAAGATAAGCCGCTAAATAACGGAACGTATTTGTTAAGGTGCCGCACAAAATTAAATTTAAACGTGAGCCCTGTGAAATTTCAGGACTTCTCAAAGCCACGTTTGGTGAGATTTCTCTAAATTTATTGTCAATTCGGAAAAATTCTGACCCACCGCCCCCCTCCATTTTCCCCCAACTGAACTGTCCAAGACATCCGTCCCAGCAGACCATAAGGCTGCTGGCCGTCCCGCGTCGCCCCGCCCCCTTTCGTTCTTATCAAAGTCACGTTTCCTTGCACGGGCTCTTAGACGCAAATAAGACAAAAACTCTTCACGCCGTTCGATATAGTTGCATCGTCGGCAGCGGCCGCGGCGCAGTCCCCCCCACCTCTCACCCCCTTTCCCCTTTTTCGTGTCAGATGAGACGCGCGCAAATAGGCAACACGCGCCGGAATGGAGGCACACTCACTCTTACTAGCTATACGTACGCCAGAGCACGTCTCGCGTAACAGGCTTCGCTGTTTCACGAAGCAATGTCCCGCTGCGACGCGCCTTGCACACATATAGTTAGGCCTTCGGCGTTGACACCCGACCCACGCCAATGGCATACTACAGGGGGTGAGTCCTTGCGCCCCCCAAATTTGACGAATCCTTATGCAGCAAACTGTCGAGGACTCGTCACTTCTTGACGGGGTGCTCGCTCGCTGCACCGTGCCGCTCCCCGCCGACACCAAGGTGCAGATTGTGTTTGTGCAGCCCGCGCGACGCCTGACCCCAGCCTCGTTAACGAGATATCATTCGAGACGCCTAATTATGACTGTCGTCGCGTGTTGTTTTGGCGCGCTGACACCGGGGGGCTCCGACACGGATCACGGGGAGACGGCCGACGGGTACGACCACCCCAGTCCAGGGTGTTGATCTGCGCCATTTTCTTAGAGCTCCTGTAAACACAGTGAAGTGATTGTTACGGCATTCAAAGATTTAAATCTAGAACTTGTTACTTTTACATGCGGAAATTACTTCAATGTTCGACTTGGCCGATAAATTAGGTAATTATTCCACAACCAAGTTCCAAATTTACATTTGAAACATTTCCTTAACATACACTGATAAATAAAGTGTTCAACAGGCGTGCACATGCACGTGCTCAACACTACGTTGCACACATAGAAGTGTTCCACTAAGTGTTTAAGTATTTGAAAGTGTTCAACAGTAAATTTGAACACTTTAATGTGTCCAAAAAGCTTCATAGCCGACCCTGATGTTGTATACTTGGAAGTATTCAACGTTACTGTTAAACACTTCATAGTATTCAAATGCTTAGTCAAACACTTGAAAGTGTGCAACATAGTGTTGAGCACGTGCCTGTGCACGCCAGTTGAACAGTTTATCAGTGTAGTTTTCTTTTGTTCTTTTGAGTGACTTCCTTCCGCTCGTGTTACATAACTAACGTAACCCCTGCAGCTATTCCTTCTGTTCTTTCCGCAGATCTGTCATCGATAACCACAGTGCAAAGGTGACTTATATATATGCCTCAAAATTGGAGCCAGCGTCCCCGTCCTCCGTCTGAATGGTCGATTACTTGCGCCACCGACTTTCTTCTATCAGCAAGCATTACGAGCGACCCTGGGGTGCATTTATAGTAGTCACCCTCCCCAGACTCTCTCATAACCGTTATCCGCGTCTCACTGCCACGGTCCCTCCTTGACCGACTGACAGCAGCCCGTGTGTTACATTATGTCCCAATGTCCCCAGACAGAGGAAATAGAGATAAAATTGCGTGTGGAAGAACATTACTTTCTCTCATTATGAAAAATATCCGAAAGGGCCACCACTCTCGTAATCCCTAACGTGTAATCCCTACGTAATCCTGATGTATTCCGTGTGATACTTCACCTAATTAAAAAAAAAACATAATTTCACTTAATTTAACCTTATTATCAAAATTAAATGGTTTTACAGCCAGAAATTCAACAAAATGAATTTGTAATCCCTCAACATTCACGTGTAAGCCCTAAAATGACGTAATCCTGAGTCCACCCCAAATCGAAGTACGAAAGTTTTTGTTTCGTTTATTTTATTGGAAAACAGTCGGCACCAAGGCAAAGAACAACATGCAAGGAATTGTGCTGCGTCAAAGAGCTTCTGTGTAATTCTTTGAACAGTACTAGTTGCGCATTTAGATATTTATTCAAAACAACCTAATGATGCAAATTTAACAGGGTGCTGTAGATTAGTTCGAATCTCTTAAACAGAAGAAACGTTTTTGTAAACAACTCGATAAGCCCCCGACGGTCACCAAACAACATTCAAACGTAAAATGGCGCAATTTGCAGTCCTTCCTTTGCCCTGCCTCCTTTCTCCAGGGCGGCCGGGCTGGCGAGAAGGTGACATCCCGCAAGGTCGGAGCCAAGCACGGCCGGGCAGTAGCCGGCTCCTGCTGACCACAGCATCCCAGCCGCCACCGTTTCCCCCCAAAACAATGTTGTTATTGGAATCACCTTCGCGTTTCGTTGCCTCGGTTAGCGCGCCCATGCTCATTACCGGGCACTTGGTCGGCCCGCCGCCGCCCAGCCCGCGGCCGCCCCTCGGGCTTAAGCGTCATACGTCGGTGACGTGAGTGCAAAGGAAAACAAAATAAAAAAGGAAACAAAAGAAAAGTACCACCAACGACCGGTGTAAGACTTTGATTTGTGTCAAATGGGCACCAGCATCAGCAAAGATTCGGCATTGAGGTTGTGCCCGTCTTCGGCTCCGGGGTCAGCATCGGCAGGCTGGCATGTGCGGGTGCGTTGGGCTGTGTGCCTCGCAGGCGTCGCATCGACGGCCGAATGAACGTTGGGCTGCCTACCTCACGCCCCACGGGCGTAGCGGGCAAACATTGTGAACCGCCTCCCTCACGCTTCGGGAGCGCAGGCGGCTGTAGGTTGGGCTGCCTACCTCACGTCTCACGGGCGCAGGGGGCCGTAAGTTGGGCTGCCTGCCTCAGGCGCACGCTTTCCGCTGCGCAGCGAGTGTCAGTGAGAAGGGCCGGGAGCACGCCTTTTCGAGAAAGGAGAAATAGGCTTGAACTGTGTTGCATCATTTTTTTGAACTTCGATAAGCTTTTGTTTGCGAGCTCTGATGACAACTTCCGGCGAATTTTGGTTGTGAACTTTCACTTCGGTGCATCTATCCTTTTAATTGGAACCTCATTTCATTTTGAGAAGGTTCTAGAAAAAGGGAGGACAGTGGACGCGGACCTGCAAATCCCAACTTAGCAACGTCATGACGAAAGTTATGCCATTTCTCAAAACCTGAAGACGTTTGAAGGCGGAGTGTTTTCGGCTCGCGGAGCGAGAGCCATCGGCGAGACGGAAAAGGACGCGAACACGCGGTCATGCATATTCCAACAACACTCTCTCACAGACTCGGGAGCCAGACTCTTTTTGGGTCCTTGACATCCGCGCTGGCCACCCGAATCCGCCGGGCGCATGGAGTACAAACGTTAAACCCGACTATACGCCCGACTTACATAATGTCTACGTAATATTTCTAGACAGGGGGAAGAACTGCAAGAATTGTGGGGCCACCTTAACGGTGCCGGATTTCGTGTAGTAGCGCTTCGCTTATACATTCATGATAAAACTGTGTTTTGTTGCGCTAAGCTATTTTTTCCGCAATTGCTCTGCGTTGTTGTTGTGGTACCCTTCAGGCCAGGTCGTCAAACGCGGGACGAACAAACTATACAGACCCCCC
>NW_026267174.1:1264886-1266733 GCF_000697945.3 Frankliniella occidentalis | reverse complement strand
TTAATGGAAATTATGTTGTTTTGGTAGGTGAAGCTCGGGGCCAAGCCGGGACAGTGTCTCCTGCGCACCCTGTGAGCAGTAGTGTCGTGCGGGGACCGCCCCGCCCCGCCGCCCCGTGGGAGCGCCACAGAGCGCCGCAGAGCGGGGCCCTGACACGCCTGACCCCGCCGAGCGTATCACAGGAGGACGACGGCGACGAGCACCGGCAGCACCAGGACATATTTTCATTTTTATTATTTTTTATCGGCCGACTTTATGACGGGGACCTGACCGGCGACGAGACGGCGAAGGTGTGAAGTTCTAAAAGGTTGCCCAAAAGCGGCGGGGCTCGAAGGACAAGGTCGGCATCAGCAGCAGTATAGCACCTATAGGGGAGGAAGACGCAGCGGCAGAAGCGGCAGACGTAACTCCGATTTGGTTAAGCAAAGCAGCGCGCGAGACCCTCGTAATTTAGCACTGCGTCGGTTTTACCACCCCCGCCGTGTGCACACAACACAACATGCCAACAAGCGCGATACATACCAACATAACAGAAACATCCTGGTACATGAGAAAACTGTATGGTTAATTTCTTTAGCGGCACATTTTGTTCAAAAACAAAACACATTTGCAATGTTACAACTTTTGTATCAGGAGCAGGACAAAAAAAATTACAGCTTTCGGTCAGAAACATTGTTTTTCAGATACCCATCCGTCAATGTTGTTCTGCGACAACGTGTTCAAAAACAACGTGTGTTGCTAACAACATTGACTAAATCTTCGTTGTGTATTTCACATAAATATTTTTAATACTGCAACTGAAAAGTGCTCTGTGCATGTAGCATCAATGTGAGCGGTCGCAGGCAGGTACCTATAATGAACAGGAATTTTAGCATTCCAGAAATAAGGAAATTTCGACGGGTCTAGAAAATTCCTTTTAAGTGCAGGAATTCACTATAAGCTGCCTAAAAGAATTATTTCTTGTAACAAAAACAATTATTTATTGAATGAAAAGGAACCGTTTGACGTCCATTTTGATCTCGCCGACGACCGCCTATATCCTGGAGCTCTAGGCGCCATATTATACAGTATGCTGGCTCAGTGTGTTTGGGAAAAAATGATCGGCCCGACCCGAAGAAGAGATAATTGGCTCGCTTCACAGAGGTCGCCCGTGTTAGCAGATGAATCAGATGCAATCATGGCAGTCAGCACCTCCTGCAAGTGGTGTGACACTAGCCGACTGTGTGAGTCACCTAACGGCCACTACATGGGATCGGTTAGAGAACAATTTGATTGAAAAAAGCCCACACCACCACAATGGCGTGCAATCATATCACAAAAAGGAGGCCGGTATGGTGGCCACAATATGTGAGCCCTCTTCGCTAAACCAGAGTCGTTCGGGCAGCCACTAGGGCGTCTCCCTCTTTCTCCCGTTGTCGGCGCGTTGTCTCGCTCCCTCCCCCGCGTCCTTCCACCTGTCACGCACCGCCGACACGCACCAGTGTCGCGTCTCGCCTATTGGCGCCCCGAACGCAAGACGTAGCGTCGCCCGTGTTCTTGAAACGGAGGCAGCGGCGCGATGCGCGCGCGAGGGCCGAACCAGGAGGGACCTGCATCCTCTCTGGCGTGAGGCTTCTGCATGTTTGTTTTGTCGTTGATCTTGCGCTGCTGACCGGGAGCTTCAGCGTTACAGAAGAAAGTGTAGTCAAACAACCTAAAGGAGCAAGACAAAAAGAATGACACATACAAAAGTCTGGGAGAGCAGCCATGGAGGACAGTACAAACTTTACAGTATTCTTAACTTTCTGAAGTACAAACATATAATAAGGGATTTTTTCTCTGTACCGGGTGATTCAGAGAAGACGCAG
>NW_026267174.1:1264276-1264836 GCF_000697945.3 Frankliniella occidentalis | reverse complement strand
ATAAGGGATTTTTTCTCTGTACCGGGTGATTCAGAGAAGACGCAGGTGCGGGCGGGTTCGCCTACTCGCTCTGCCCGTAAGGCGCCATGGCCCCTTAGGTAGGCAAACCCTCTCGCACCCGTGTCTCTTCTGAATCACCCGGTACAGGCAACTCTTGAGCACGGGGGCTCGGCGCCTGCGAGACTCAGGGTAGGCCACCAAGCTGTACACGCATGCACTGCAGGCAACATGTTGCCTACCTATCAGGCGCTATGGATGCTCGCGCAGGCTGAACGTGTAGGTCCATGACGGACGTACTTTCTGGACGATCTCTACTCCACACACATGTCCTTTATCGTGTCCTCCCGCGACACCTCGCGGAGTGCCGCGCCGCGCCTCACCTTCACGGTCCAGCCGAGTTGAGTGACCATACAACAGGCGCGGCGCGCGCAAAAGTGCTGCTACTGCTGCTGTTGCTCGTTGAGTCACTCGTAATACACCCTGTGTACCAAAATATGTGATTCATTGTGAGCTGCTTAGCAGCAGGCCCCCCGCTCCGCGCGCCCCGTGAGAACATGTGG
>NW_026267174.1:1252144-1257086 GCF_000697945.3 Frankliniella occidentalis | reverse complement strand
CCTCGGCTCGGCCGGGGCCCGTCCGCGAGCGCTTTGAGATGTTTTCGAGAGGGAGCGTGCTCAGCATCGCCTTCCCTGGCGCGCAGACAGGCGTGTCGGTGGGACCCCGCCGGTGTGTCCGCGCGGAAGGCCAGGCCCGGCCCCGCCACTGCACCATGTGGGCCCGGCCCCCGGCCCCCGGCCGCCGCGCGCTGCTACCGCTGCACAAGGTCCTCGAGGCCGCGCCGCGCCACGCCAAACTACCGCGACACATCGCATTGTATGTGAGATGCGGCCTAAAGGCGGGCGGCTCGTGCCGGCACGTACGCACCTCCCCCACCGGCCGATCCTCCGGGCGCTGAATCCACCCGCCCCGAGGCGCCGCGATATACGGAGCGGAGCGGCACGGCTCAGTCCGCGCAGCCATGTCGGCCGAGCTGCCCCCGCTGGTCCAGGGCGGCGCGCCGCTGTTCGCGTCCTGGAGAGGCGACTGTCCAGACGCAGCGTGTCACGGACAGGTGCGAGGGTAGGGCAGGTGCAGGGGTAGGGGTAGGGCAGGTGCAGGGGTTGGGCAGGTGCAGGGGTTGGGCAGGTGCAGTGGTAGGGTAGGGGCAGGGCAGGTGCAGGGGTAGAGCAGCGGCTACGCGTACAGGTCCCGGGGTTGGTGTTAGGGAAAACCTCACAGCTGCAAAGGGGGCGGACAGCCACCAGCGGACAGGTTGCGGTAGGACAACTATCGGGGATATGCTGCCAAGTAAAACAGAAAGAGAGAAGGGTGGAAAGAATATTTAGCAATATAGAGCGACCCTTGCAGCTGTCGGACAGATGCGAGGTTAGGAAAGGTTGGGCTATGGTCCAACAAGCTAGCGGACACGGACGGCTCCCGCCGGCCGTATACAGAATCAAGGGTTAGGGGCAGTGTGAATAGGGGATTCCAGCAGCTGGCGTGGATTGCGGTCGTAAGTAGGGCGTCAGAGGTTGGCGTGGTGCTAACAGAGGACTCTATCGCCAGGCGATGACGTCGCTGGCGCTCCTGCTGGCCGCGCTGGCCGTGGTGCGGGCCGACCCAGCCCCCGCGCCCGCACCCGCGCCAGCTCCCGCGCCCAAACCCGCGGCGCAGCTGGAGTTCGACCCCAACTTCGTGGACCTGGGCAACCTGCCCGGCAGACAGACGACGGCCCGCCCTCCCGGGGATGGCTTCCAAAACAGACAGTTCGACGTGGGCGGCCGTTCCCAGTTCGACGGCCAGAGGCCGATCGACGGCCTGGGCCAGAGACCGATTGACGGCCTCAGCCAGAGGCCATTCGACGGCGTCAGCCAGCGGCCCTTCGACGCTGGCCTCAACCGGCAGTACGACGCACGCCAGCAGCCGTTCGGCGATATCAACCAGCAGCCCTTCGACGCGGCAGGACGGTCCAACGGCGGCCGGCCGCCGTACGACATTGCGAGCGGCGGCCGCTACCCACCTCTCAACGGCGACGCCAACTTCCGCGGCGCGGGCGGCCGGAGCTACGACGGGCCGCGGGTGCCGCAGACCCTGTTCGGCGACGTTGGCCAGGACCAGATCAACGGGCCGTCGCCGTCGCTGCCGGGCGCCCCTCGGCCGGCGTCGTCCTACCCGGGCGACCGCGATCGCGACCGCTACAACGGCCCCGGCCTCAACGGCGACGCGCCGCTGCTGCGGCCCCTCGGCCTCGACGGCGGCCCCGGCGGCTTTGGCTCCACCGGCCCCGACGGCGCGCCCCTGCGGCCCCTGCCGCCGCCCAACTTCATCCCGGAGGGCGAGCTCCGCGAGCTGCTCGGCCGCGTCGACTCGCTCACGTCGCAGCAGTGCACGCACACCGTGGCCGCGCAGTGGGCCTTCGAGACCAACGTCAACGGCGTGACCCAGGTGTCCGCGGTGAGTACACTCCCGGCAGGCCTGTCGGTAATTACAGATAATGCGCGATGCGCTGCCGGTCGCCATGCAAATGCAGGGCGTCCGTCTCTCTCTATCTCTCTCTGTCCCCCCGCCGCCGCCGCCCGGCCCGCGCGGGTGCGACAAGGACGGCGCCGAGGAGAAAGTGACCCTACTGCCGCGCCGGCAACTGATAGGAGGGCGGCACGGCGCGGCGGCGCGCTACTGAAGGGTCACCGTAAAGGCTTGTACGACGTAAAGGGGGCGTCGACTGGCCGGCGTGCTGCTCGGTGTGACTTACGCACACTTTCACGCATAGGGTTAGGACCAGGCGGAAAACTGTGTAACATTTTGGTGACTGCCCTGCCTCCTGATCACATCGTCAATAAGAATGTATGTTCACGAAGATGTCCTCTACTGTCTAGGGTCCCCTATTAGAGAAGGAGGGGGCGACATAGAACTTCTGCCAGTCAACACTTACAGCGAGACGCCCCCTGCTCCCCTCCCCCCTCGCGCCACCACGCGCGCGCACTTCCACGCGTAACCGAGAGACAAAAGGGAAGCAGCAAAGGCGGATGCCCCTCCAAAACTATTATATTGGACATTCTCTCTCCCTCGCCCCGCTGCCGTGTCTCCCTTCGAAACATGACGTGTGCGCTCGCTCGCTCGCTCGTCCGACCCACACAATGTTGTGTGTGTCTCCCCCTTCAGGTCGTCGTCGGGGGGCCCGTGGCGCAACAGGGGACATAAACAACGCGATACGGGCGGACAAAAGATGGGACGGGCCGTGGAAAAAAAGGGCGAGGATAGGGCGGGGAAAGGTCTGGAGAAATGAGAAATGTTGTGGGTTTGTGCTGGAGAAAGACCCGCACTGAGGAGAGGCGGGCGACTTGTACATGGAGGAATTGGTAAAAGGTGGAGAGCCTGGAATTGGAAGGAATCGTTGGGGAGTAAGACCCCTGCTTTGCAGAATCTTATTGGAGTTAGAATGGCGTATCCTCCTGCGCCCCTCTTGGCCCGTGCTTGAGCCGCGGTGCAACAGCCAAACACGCTGTGCTGGAGGGTGCGCCCGGCAGCTGCAGTCCTGCAGGTGTTGCAGGTGCGCTGGGAGGGGCTGCAAGGGCGCGCTCTCTTGCGGGGACACGCGCCTGTTTCACAACGCGCGTCGCAGCGAGTGTGTTTTGGCCATGCGGGGCCACGCCTGCTGCCTCCATGGGCATGGTCGGCACAACCGAGTTGTAAGGGATGAGCCGTTCCGGATCTTGAGCCAAGCTGCACTTCTAGAGAACAGTAGCCCCCCCTCTTTTTCCTATCATACATACATTTCACGCACCTCCGCAGGTATGTGCCAGTGGACTCGCGAGTGGACTTTTCACTTTCCCTGCGCGCGCCCCTCTTTTGTTCAGAATAAAGCGGCTAGAGTTTTCGCGCATCCACGTCGTTGCAGTAAATCTGCCCCCGGACGCACGTCGCCGTCGTCGTCGTCTCCCCCGGAGACAAACGAGGCGAGCAGGCCTGTCCCTCCGTCATACGCGCGGCGCATTGGTATGCGCGGGGGCCCTGCGCGCGTGCCGAGACCTCAACGCAGGGCCAGCAGAAAACAGCAAAACGCGTCGCGGAGAGGCCGGGGTACAAAAAAAAAGTAAAATAGGAAGGCGCAGAAAAATAACAACCGCGCACGAGGTTTAAATAAAAGCGTTTGTTTGCGGAAGAAGGGACGTACGTACTAACACGCCGAGCGCTTGCGTGCCTCCCCAGGCTCTTCTTGAGCAGCGCGTCGTGCGGCCGACGCGCGGCACTTTGCATCTCACACGACGCGACGCGCGTGGCCCCGTTAGGATTCGCGCTTATCAGCTCCAGCTCAGGGCGCGCCGGCCCCGCGGTGCGGCAGGGACGCCTTCAGGGCGGCGTTGGCGCACATCAGGAGAATCACAAATTCAGCGACAAAGCAAGAGGGATTTTCATTTTCCCTGACTTTTCCTACGTTTAAAAATAAAATAATAGAAAACTCAACACGCAAGCGCCCGATCTGGGGGGACTTTTCATTCTGGTAGAGACCGTCTTGGGGATTGTCTATACAGGAATGTGTTCCTTCTTTACTACCAGCAGATCCATCACTGGTCTGCTAACAACACGCCCGGTCACCGCGCACGCAAAGGCACTTGCACGGCAGTTTAGCCGGTGGTACAGTCCGCCTCAAAGCCGCAGCTCAGCTCTCCGCTCCGCTTCCGGCTGAGGGTCGTGAGTGATTCTGCATCTGGGGGGGGGGGGCGTCGTCAGTCCGTTTGTCGTTCATAGAGAGGAGACGCGGTTTTGCAGGTCTCCGCGATGAGGCTTTCGGAGAAGCGACGACGAGCTTCCTCGACGGCGATGATGAAGGCGACGCGGCGACGACGACGGCGAACGCAAAGTGCGCCGCCGCGCGCGCAAGGACGCCCCACACAATGCAGCGGGAAAATAAATTCACTTTTGTTTCCCCGCTCCGCACTCTCCACTCCACTCCTCTTCGCGAGACGGGACCTAAACAGGCGCGGCCGGAGCGCGGCACCTCGCCTCGCCTCGCCTCGCGGGCAGCGCGCGGTCGTCGTCGCGTCGCAGAGTATGAGAAATTCGGCCGGCGACTCGGCCGGGTTCATCAAAGCGCAGCAGCGGGAGGCGGCGCGGGGGCGGCGGGGAGCGGGGCCCCGCGCTCGACGGGGTGTTTCCTGGCGAATTAACCGCGGTGGAGTGGACGCTCGGCCCGGCCCCGCCCCCGCCGCACCGCCCGCCCGGCTCTGACGGTCAAGGTCGACTCCGACGCCGAGACGCCTCGCGCGGGGCCGCCACGCCAGGCCACGCCGCCGTGCGCGATGACCTGACGTTGGGATTAGTGACTCACGAGGTGGACAAGACCCTGTCAATTATGTATGTGTCTTGCGCGCCGAGCTGAGTTTCCTAGTAAAGTATATGTTGTCCGGGCGGACCCGAGCAAGCGCGGGGGGCTTCGCTGAGTGAATCGTTCCGTATAGTCATGCGTTATTTTCTCTTGCAAGGGGCAACGAGTGTTGTTGAGCGAGGGAGGGGAGG
>NW_026267174.1:1238704-1242354 GCF_000697945.3 Frankliniella occidentalis | reverse complement strand
CGCCCCGCCACGTCCGCCCCGTCCAGCAGGCTGACAAGGTCATGCTGCAATGCCAAAATAATAACGGCATCGTGGTGGCGCGGCTCGGCGGTGCGCGGCGGGACCAGCGCGGCGCAGCGCGGCGTGCCTCGCGGATCGCTGCATCGCCACCGGCCACTGGCCTCTCGCTCCGCCCTGCTCTGCTGCTCCGCTCTGCCCATTGTGAAACAGCGAGCATCTCCAGACGAGGGGAGGGGGATTATTGTCCCTCTCACCGATCCCCTGCGCCGCCACCGCCGCCTGTTCGCTCAGGCCGCCGCGCCGCCACCGCGACCGGGCGCGGAGGACGTTTGCAGTGCAGAAAAAAAAATATAGCGAAAAACACCACCAGGTCTGTCCGGCCGGTGAATGCCTTGTGGCTGGGAGAGGCAGCAGCGGCCAGGCTTTTTGCCTTTTCCACATCCATCGGCGCCTCCGGTGGCGCGTGGTGGCGGGGCGTGAGCAGCTTGCTCAACTACGGTTTTGTGAGAACCCGGTGTGTGTGTGTGTGTGTGTTGTGCCCGGTGAGCACGTGTTATTCTTACGGTGGGAACAATTAAACGGAGGCATTGGGCCGCCATTTTTCCTTTTTGGGGCTCTTGCAATGTTTTTGTTGTTTTGTGTTCTCCGACGTGTAAAACACGGTGCAAAAGTTGCGAGCTGCTGTGTGTGAGCTGAAAGGGAGCCGGTGGCAAAAGGCATGGGAAATTCAGGCAACTCTTTTTGGTTTGGCGTCGTCTCACTTGTTTGTTTTTATTTTATTTACACCCGTTCTCGTCCTTAAATACGTACAGTGCGGCACTACGCCGCGCCCTCGCATGGCGTGGCGTGGCGCTGCCCTTGAAGAAAAATATTACAAAAGAGAAGGAGAGAGATAGAGAGAGACAAGATGAAGTGAATGGTAACTCTTAGTAAGTGCGTGATGGTGTGGATGAAAGGAACGAAACTCCCTACTTTGCTATCACGGTGAAAGAGGGGAGTTTCACGTCGTTGAGGTGCGTGGAGGTGGTGATGGCGATGACAGGATGATGGCGATCACATGGTGATGGCGAAGGGGTGATCACAGTCTTGCTTAGTAGTCGTAGTGTCCGTGGCCGTGGTGCTTCTCGATGTGCACGGGCACCGGGACTTCCTTGACGACCTTGACAGGGTAGGGCTGGGGCACGGCCACCTTGTAGGGCACCTGGACCGGGTAGGGCACGGCCTTCTCGACGGGGTAGGGGACAGCCTTCTCGACGTGCACGGGGTAGGGCTGGGGCACGTGGACGGGGTAGGGGCGGTCGACGGGCACCTTCACGGGCACGTGGACGAGCTTCTCTACGGGGTAGGGGACGGGCCTCTCGACGGGAATGTGCACGGGGATGGGCCTCTCGACGGGGACGTGGACAGGGACGTGGACGATCTTCTCGACGGGAACGGGCACCTCCTTGGTGACGTACACGGGGTAGGGCTTCTCAACGGGAACGGCACGGGGAACATCGTAGGGGACCTTGACGGGGTAGGGGACCTTCTTCTCGACGTGCACCGGGTAGGGCTGGGGGACCTTGACGTGCACCGGCACGGGGACCTTCTTGATGACGTGAACGGGGTAGGGCTTGTCGACGTGCACCGGGTAGGGACGGTCGACGGGCACCTTGACCGGGTAGGGGATGTGCTTGACGTGGTGCACGGGGTACGGCACGTGGTGCTCCTTGGTCAGGGTGATGGTCTTGACGCTCTCAGAATGGGAGTGTGCGCCGTGGTCGTGCCCGTAGCCGCCGTAGCCGCCCAGGTCGAGGCTGCTGTAGCTGTGGCTGCTGAGCCCGTGATCGCCGCCATAGCCGTAGCCGATGTCGACCAGCCCCCTCTTCTCCTGCTTCTTCTCGGCCTGCTTGGTGTCCTCGGCGAGCGCCACCGCCGCCAGCACCGCTACCAGCACCTATCGGACACAAACAAATACACACACACATTAGGCTCCCCTTCAGCTGAGGCGGGCCGCCGCTCACACGCCCTGGGCCGGGCCGGGGGCGGCTACCTGTCCTGGCAGGACTACAAAAAGAGTCGTTGCCAACTCTTGCACACGCGCTGGTCGCTCTCGCTCTGGTCCAGCTGGTCCAGCACCTCCTTCCCCCCTCCCCTGCACTTCTCCACCCCGTGACCCTCGCCGATAAGGCGCCGCGCTCTGCGCTGCCGTGCTGTGTGCGCGCGCACAACTACAACTGTATCTCTCCGCGGTTCGTTTTGCAACGGGTGGGGTTGTCGGCGCTGCCCACGGCCGGGGGAAGTCGTGAGCCGTTCGTCCAGGTCCAGACCCCCAGGCCCCAGGGCTAAGGGGTGGCCGCGGAAAATTTCCGAGACTTTAGAAGTTTTTCGTTATTTTCCGGAAATTTTCAAGAAATATTGTAGATTTTCCGGAAAATTTAGGAAATTTCCAACTCTAGGCGTTGCGTTCCACCAGACTTAGCTGCAATGCTACCCCCTCTCCCGCCCCTGCTGCACCCCCTCGCCTACTCGGTGTACCCCACCAGCGTCCCCCTTTTAGAGGAGGGCGTAAATCAAAGTGTGATAAAAAGGTATCGCTGCATCGGGGTGCCCGCGGCGGCCGTAACTCAAGCGCCGCGGCCGCCTGCTGAGCCCCGCCAAGGTCAGGGAGACAATGCCGCCATTTCTCATACACCCTCGTTGTCGGATTGAGTGAGTTGTATCCCTCCCAGTCATTGCGCTTGTTTGGCGCGCGCGGGGGGTTCGAAGTTTCGCGGCCCGAGCTGCGGCAGCAACGGCGGCGGCGGCAGCTGCAAGTGATTGGAAAGGCGTTATGTGGAACAAACGCGGCCGGGCCGGCTGCACCCGCTCGTGCTCGCCGCCCAGTTGTTGAGCCGCATAGCGTCAAGAGGAGAGCTCTTTGCGCAATGCGACACGATCGCTCTGCTGCGCGGCGGCTAAGGGCGCCTAATCCAGCGCCGTGGGGCGGGGCGGGGCGGGGCGGGATCACGGCGCTGTGCGGGCAGCAAAAGTATGGTAGCGACAGAGCGCGAGCAGTTTCACCGTACGCTGCACCGAGTCATGAATCAGGTTTTGTAGACACAGAGAGCGGCGACTACATAGGTGCTACAGCTGCAATAATAACCCCCCCCCCTCCCCCTATAAAAAAAAGCATTTTAGGAAAACTCTCTCTATTCTCTGTCGGTTTGCGCGGCGGTAGAATGAAGTAGTTTGAAGGATTAAAACGAGTACGCGCGCACGCGGGTGATAAAGAAAGAACGAGGGGGGTTGCGTCCCCGTTCGACGTTGCCGAGCGCACGACTCCCATTTCCCGGCGACGACTGCTGCTGCTGCAAAGGAATTTGTGGAAACATCGGCGTCCTCCATCCCATAGTCGGCCAGGTCCGACCCCGACGGCGCGGCGTGGGTGTTGCGCGGCGCGGGCAGTTCGAACACGAGCGGGCGGCCGGCCGGAAGCGGGGCTGCGCGGGGCGGGGGCAGGGCGGGGGTTGCTCCACGGCAGCCTCGGGATCTTCTTCCCCTGCGGACGGCCGGTGGCCCCGCGCGGCCGGTGGACCGGACCGGGACCGCGAGTGGGGGCGAAAGGGGCACGCACGGCTGCGCTCGGCCTCGGCCTTGGAGGAGGACGTCAGTCATGCTAAGGGACTCGT
>NW_026267174.1:1228388-1238654 GCF_000697945.3 Frankliniella occidentalis | reverse complement strand
TGTGTGTCGTGCGTGGAAGGTTCCCTTCCCTGGAGTCCCTCCTCCCCCGCTCCTGGGCGCGGTTCTCAAGCGGCGGGCCTAACGCGCAAAGTCAAGGGCCGCTTCGCCTTGCACCTCGCGCGGGGGCACCCTGTTCAAAATAATCATTAGCATATGAATACGACGTGACGGATTTATATTCGCACCTGTTGCACTCGAGTTGTGGGGACTATACTTTTAACAAATGCGGTCCTCATAACGTGCCAATAATTTTTGAAAACTTTTATATAGTTTGTAATATTTAACACTAAAAAGTTTAGAAGATTAAATGAGAGCACGGAGGGCAAAATGTGGTTTGAGGTTAGGTTGGTTCCGTACCGCGGGGACAGAGATATCTAAGTTACAACCAGCTCCCCAAAGCAATATTTTTTGGCAAAAAGATCATTGGCGAAAACAAAGTGCACATCCCATAAACCTTAAGATAGTTGAAACTAACCTCCAGAGCGATGTCACATTTTGCAGAACACACGGGACGCGGCGGATGCAGATAAAACACAAGCCCGCTCTGAACATTTTCTGGATTTTTTGAAGCAGAACTAGCGGACTAAAAAATCTGCGCTTTTGAACTACGGAGCGAATAGAACGGTTCCGAAAATTAAAATACATTTTTGGTACAAATTTCGTTAACACCGACGATACGGGCCGGACCGGCCAAGCGGGGGCGGGTAAACTCACTACCTGCGTTTAGTGACTCTGGTGACTCCATGCACGAAAATGAGTATTATTCGCAGTATCAAAACAAATGCCACCAGCCCAGCCGCAGCTGATTCGTAGGCTCATTTCTGGAAGAGTTCAACAAAACTGAGCTTGAGGGCTTTTTGAAAATTTCCTGACGCACCAACTACGCACTACGCACGCAATGCATCGCATTCATCGCATGTTTTTGACAATGTGTGGTCTGTTAGGTATGTTATCTTTTAGCAGTGCTACTACTATTTTGAGGTTAGACCAAACAACTTCTCCAAAAGTGTATGCGAATTTTGACACTTGTTCGGTCTTTAGCTGCTTGTGTGTAATTATTCTTTACATTGGTTATGTTGAAAGCAAACCCTTAAATATGTAATCCAATTTCAACTCGTCTGTTTGGCACCTGGACTCGGATTAGATGAGTGGGGAAAGGGGAGGGGGAGGGCTGGGGGCGTGTATGAAGTTTCAAGAGAGGCCAAGGCCGAGGATACTTGAACACTGGGTTACTTGAACACCCCCTCACTTTTGTTAGAACCGCGTACGAAACGGACAATCCGGAATCGACCACTTCTACTTATTCAGCTGCTGACTTAATTTCTCGAAGGTGGTGTTTGTGTGGTCATTCCCTGTGACGCAGGGCAAGCTTTGCCTCGAATTTCCGGTAAGGTTTTATGGTTTGAAGTTACAAGTTAGAGAAAAGGGGGAGAGGGGTTTACCCAGTGAGAAATGCGGATATCAAATTGACATCAGAACGATATCGGACATCAGAAAAGTGTCGATTTCGGGCCCATTTTTGAATCAGTTCTGAGTCAGAAACTTGAAAACGATATCGTACTGATATCGATTCGATATCGCTTAAAATTCATTTCGCACTGGGTAGGTTACTCTAAGCGCGACTAACGAAGTGAGTGTCTCCCTAGTCGCGTCCGTTATCCTCTAGGGCCCAAATGCAAAATCCTGATTAAGTATCGCTCCCTAAATGAGGCCACTGGCACACGCGTTGGGCTCGCGGGGTCGACAATTGACAATCAAGCCGTTGTTTCCATCCCGCAGAGAGAGTGTATGTATGTGATGCCTAGTGATGAGTGTGCTTTGCTTGCATCCACTCTCCCGATTGAGACGCGCGCAGACGCGCGCATCCCGACGGATTTACCGGCCGCGGCCCGATACACATCCGCGGCCGTAAACTCGTGGAACGCGGCGATCGCTATCGCTGGACAGTTCGCAGCGTGTCGCGGCGCGCGCGCTCCGCACCCAGCGGCGGCGTCCCGGGACCCGCCGCGCCGCCGTGACTCAGCGGGCCGCATGACGAGTGCGACAGAGACGGAGCACGCGCGGACCTGTCTAGCACTCCCGAACACTCTTTTGTCTCGTTCTGTCTCTCTCACTCCCTCCGAGACCGACGCCGCCGCGCCGCCGCTCATTCGATGGGACTGCTCGCGTGTGAGTGAGATTGGCAATCCGCATTATGATGTTTGCTGCCCTGCATGCCTGATGAGCAGCGAGCACTCACTCGCTTGCTCCCCGTCGAGTCTGGCCTCTTCATCTCTGACAAGTCAATAACAAGGAAGTCGGTTTGTCGGTGTGTTTATTTCGGTCGCCTCGATAGGCGCCGCGCCGTCGGGTAGCATGCATGTCGGAGGTGATGCAGCACTGCGACTCGTCAAAAGTCGCCTGAGCCTCTCGTTGACGTCGTCCTGACTCGTCTCTCCTCGTCATCGCCGTCCTCCTCGGACGGGGACGGCATGGTCCACCAGCGGGCAGTGGGGCGGTGTATGGTTATGGATGCGTTCTACGCACGCGCACGCACGCGGAGTGGGGGGGGGGGAGGGGGCGTGTGGGAACTGTGCCGTGCCGCGCGCAAGGCCGTGTCACCTTTGAGTCGCCGCTGCCGCCGTGGGCATGCGCTTTGGCCAGCATCCATCAGTGTCGGGACGACGGGCAGAGGGTTGGTGGGTTGGCGGTGCGGGAGAAGGAGAAGGCATCAGGAAAGCTTTATCCCCTTTATTTTTTACGCGTGTGTGCTGTTTTAAAATTTACGGTTATGGCTACATTTTTCACAGCTCTATCTTACTCATTATGATCCAAGTCCGAGAAATGCTTTCAGACGCTAAAACAAGCACTTCCACTGAAAAAACCTGACTTTAAAAAAAATTACTGAAGCAAATTGCGTAGAAATACGCTTGCTCACAAAGTGAGTCCTGTGATCGCGACGGCCAGGGGCTTCTGCGAGGTTGGCCACCTCTTCTGCCGGGCAGTCACACCTGCGGCCCGTTCCATTCCCATTCCGCCCCCGAGCTGAGACTCGCGTGCGGCGCGATACCCGCGTCCAGAGAGATCCACCTCACAATCAGACTCCGTGTGAGATGGATACAAAAAGCACCGCGAAAGATGTAACTTATACTCACCGGAGACGGGAAAAAGGCGAACAAGAAAAGAGGGGGTTTAAAAAGAAAGAAAAACATTGTGCTTGGTCGGATAGCTTTGTGAGAAGATATGGAAGGCTTTTGTGGGTGGGCTCGTGCGAAGACCATTGGTTCATATTTCTCCCGCGCGCGAAAGGAAAAAAAAGAAATTGATTGGCTTTGCGCGGACGCGTCACCGCGCTGCACCTCGCGAGACGGCGTGGCGCGGAGGAGCGCGGAGGGGCGTCCCGTCTCCCACGAGCGCCGCGAGACGTGAGAGCGCCGACGGACTCTCTTCTCACAAACGTGCCGGACGTCATTGGAATCTTTTTTTTTTACACTTACCTTTTTTTTCAACATTTTTTGTTGTTGTATTTTAACGCACATTCTTCACCTTCACTTGTGCCAAATGAAATGACCATCCGTTGTTGGCAAAGGACAAAAGCAGATTCGCGGGGTCCGGCGGTTTTCTTGAGGTTGATATTCTTCCATCTCTCTCTCTGATTTTTGCAGCTGGAGGCTCAGCTCCAGAACTCGGAGCTGCAGCGCGCCGTGCGCGAAACCCTCAACCAGGTGGACCTCAACCTCGTCGAGAACCCGGACCTGGCCCGCCAGATTCGCCTCCTGTCCGTCATCGGGCCGGCGGCCCTCCCGCCAGACCAGCTGGACAGAGTAAGTAGCAATTTCAATCATCTTAATTTTTCTATTTATTAAAAATATTTTGTTTGTTTGTTGCAAAGACGCGTTTGCTGATCGCTCCTCTTCTTTCAGTACAACGGGCTCATCAACTCCATGCTGGCCGTGTACAACAGCGCGACCATCTGCGCTCACCGGGAGCCGCTCCGCTGCGGGCTGCGCCTCGACCCCGGTACAGTAGTAGTCCTGTGGTGGAGGAGCCCCCTCGCGGAGCGCCTGTGAGCCCGGGGGTGGGCCGCCAGTCTCGCACGGGCGCGCGCGGGTGCGGCCGTGCGGCCTACCTCCCAGGCTGCAGCCTCCTCGACCGCCTCCAATCAAACACAGCTTCATTTTAGTCATTTAATGGAAAATTACAAGGCATTGAAAGTTGGACATCAACTGCATTTCCGACCGTTAGGATTTTATGTCAGGAAAAATCAAATTTTCATTGTAAAAAGGAAGCCAACTAATTTTTAGGTGTTGATTTTCCTTTGGAAAAACTTTTGCAACAACAAAACTGCAAGTTTTCGTTTTTACCCAAAGCTTTTTTGCGGTTTCTCTTCCAGCATTTAAATGTCTCCCTGCCTGTCCGCAGACCTGACCCTCATCATGGCACGCTCCCGCGACTGGGACGAGCTGCAGTACGTGTGGCTGGAGTGGCGTCGGCGCTCGGGCTTCAAGATCCGCGACCTCTTCGACCAGCTCGTGGACCTGAGCAACGTGGCCGCCAAGCACAACAGTGAGTACAGTCGCTAGGATGTGCTCTGGACAGGAGGGGTGCCTCAGTTTTAATTCAGGAGAGCACCAACTTTTTGTTTTTCTCTGAAGTTTTATTCTGATTTTCTTTGATTTTTTAAAATTGATTTTTCGTTGATTGTTTTCCGATTTTTCTCATTTTTGGGGAGAGTGTACACTGTTTCATTTAGTGAAATACCTTTCGACTCCTACTCCAGTTTCCCACACACCGAGAACTTATTCCCAGCGGCCAATTTCTAACACCCTGTATACCCCTTTCTTGTCGCAGACCTGACGTCGTTCGCCGACTACTGGATGTTCCCGTACGAGACGCCCGACTTCCGCCTGCAGCTGGAGACGGCCTGGGAGGAGGTGCGACCCCTGTACGAGCAGCTGCACGCCTACGTCCGCAGGAAGCTGAGGGACTTCTACGGCCCGGACAAGATCTCGCGCCAGGCGCCGCTGCCGGCGCACATCCTCGGTGAGTGCTCGCCGCGCTTCGCCACGTTGTGTCCGCAGGGCCAAAGGCTGGCGGTAAGTTCCACGTGGTCCGCGGCCAGAGGCGGTAGCTACTCTCCTTGTAGTCCACGGCCAAAAGCGGTGAGCTACTCTCCTTGTAGTCTACGGCCACAGACGGTGGGCTCCTCGTGGTCTACGGCCAATGGCGGTAAGCTCAACGTGGTCCACGGCCAGAGGCGGTGAGCTCCTCGTGGTCCACGGCCAGAGGCAGGTGGTGAGTTCCACGTGGTCCTCGGCCACATCCTCGTGGTCCACGGCCAGAGGCAGGCGGCGAGTTCCACGTGTTCGTGTCCGTGACCAGGCGATGAGCGCCGCAGCCGCGCCCAGCAGCAGCGGCACCCGCCCTTGAGGTTGACAATGAGTGCCTGCGCCCCCCGGCTGGATGGGCACGGCGGCGCGGGCACGCCACCACCACCTCCTCCTCACGCGAGTGTGGGAAAGGCATCCGTGCGACGCGCACCGGCCAGCCGCCACCGGCCGCAGCTGCCCATGTCACTTCGATTACCAATTGATCTCTTCTCTCGCGCGAGCAGCGGTGCGCGGCGGCGGCGGCGGCAGCTGCGCGGGAGAAGGAGGAGGAGGCCTGCTGCTGGCTGCTGTTTGTCTCACGGTTACTCTGCCGCCGTCGCACACATGCCACCCCGTGCAAGTGAGTGACTGATTGTGCGCTCCCAACGCAAACACACTTACACACATACACTCTTACACACACACAGTGCCACACACACACACGACATACACTCACACACTCACAGTGCCACACACACACACATAGTGCTGCAGTGGGTGCGGCCCGCGGCGGCGACCCGATGTACGTCCATTAATTAATTGGAAATGTCGGCACATCACCGGCGCGGCAGCCATGGCAAACTGATTGTGAGCGTCGATGGAACTGGACAGGTTTTATTTTGTATCATTATTTATTTTTATCTGCATGAGCGTGGGTGCGTTCCTGGTGAGGGGAAGGGGGGGTGAGGGGGTGTCTCTTCAGCGTGTCTCATTAGAATGCGGAGAGACGCGGGCGCGGCGTGTAAGAATTAAGCCGGAACTAAAGCTCGCGAGCGACTTTGCTGGCTGCTGTGCGACGCAGCGGCGGCGGCGGCGGCTTGATGGGTGTGTGTGTGTGAGTGATCCCGCCGTAGTTCATATCCACAATGGCGGCGCTCTTGTTGTTCTTCTCCTCCTCCCCCGTCTCTGCGAATGTGAACGACAGCCGACAGCAGCCTCAGGCCCGCCTGCTCGCGAGTATGACGAGCAGAGCATTCATACGTCCGACAATACGTCGTCGTCCAGCCGGAGGTTTCCTCGCGTCGTCAATAATAAAGACGTGTGTACGCTGCAGCAGGTAATGAGAGGGGCAGTGTTTGGGCTGCCCGCCTCCCGCCGCCCTTAGCGCCCCGCCACGCCCCGCCTCGGCTGTATTTCCTCATTATTTCGACCTTCCCTCGCAGCAGTGACCGCGCGCCGTTCCCCCCAACACACGTGCGACCCGTCGTCGTGTGTGTTTCGCTCGCCGCGGGTAGAGTATTTGGGCTGTTGTAATGAATGGCGGAGGGACCCCGTCGCCGACGCCCGTCGCGTGATTATAGAGGTTATTGCGGGACGCCTCGTTGTGCTTTTGGTCCGGTGTACCTCTGTGGTATCTCCCAGGTTAGTAAGACGGAAACAGTAGTTCACGTCGGTAGCAATGAACTTCGTAAATCGGAAGTAATTACGATTTCTGGAGTTGTTATTTGAAATGACATCACGCGCTGTGCGCTGTGTGCCGCCGACGTTTGTGAGTTCAAACACCTCCGCGATTATTCCCTCCACGTGGACCGCACAAGAGCGCGCGCGCAGGCCCTCCACTTTTGGCGTGCGCCTCGTGAAACACGCACACGACGACCAGCTCGGTGTCGGTCGCGTGCTAGATGGAGCTCTGCTGCTTGGCGATGCCGATCACGCTCTTGTGCTCCGCGCCTGCTGCTCTGCGCGCCGAGCCGCCGCCGCCCGGCCCGCGGGGCAGACCGAGACCATACGCAACGCGGGGGTGCTGGCGCTGGCCTGGCCGGGCGCCCACCACGAGCGAGTGCGTGGAGCAGGTCACCACCTCCACCGCGGGTCGTGGTCGTGTCGCGAACCGCTCCAAGGGCGTGCACCTCGCGAGCAAACTTGTCGCTTAACTCAGCGGGTCGTCCAGTACAGCGCAGACCGACTGATACCCGAGGGTTAAACTTAAATGGTTTTAACTAGCGTCTGCGCGACCACGCCGGCGGAGAGCTCTTGTTCGAGATGGACGCCGAGCGAGAGTCCTTCCGTCAGTCGGACGGGCCGGCCCCGGAGCCGCCGTCTCCGCGGCAAGGTCAGGGAGGAGTGTGTAGTACCCGCCGCTGGGAGTGGGTGTAGTACCCGCCGCTGGGAGTGGGTGGGTGTGTTCCGTACGTGACGCCCCCCCCCCCCACCAACCCCTCCAGGCTCCAGGCCGAGCTCCAGGCACTAACTCTCCGTCGGGATAGCTCCGGTGCGTGATTTTTCAGCGAGCGCGGGCGTCGCGTCCACCTCGAGTGTGCGATGGCGCTCTTTGATAAATCGTCCATTTCTATCGGCATGCTATCACGCGCTGGAATGCCTATGGTGGTTAGGCTCGAGCGACGCGGACCTGCCTGCCGCGTGTGTGTGTGTCGAATCGTGCGACGACGGTAATGGATCAGCTGTCATCCTGCGGTCCGAAGGGGGCGCTCGGGAGACAGACGCCCAGCTTCGGCTCCGGCTTCGGCTCGTCCCGCCGACAAGGCCCCTCGTTATCAATGCATGGCCCATACCATACGCCGCTCGCTGATGAGGATTGCCATTGTCCGCGTCGCTTTTTAAACGCTTCCCGCCGCCGCAGCGTGTCATGCTGACGGAGGGGCGCTGCCGCTGCCGGGCGTGGCCGAGCAGGCCCTGCTCCTCGCCGACGTGCGTGCCTCTGGGGATTCCCTATGGGGTGGGGCTGAACCGCGACCTTGCCCCTCATCATATACCGGCCTTTGTAGTCGTTGCCATTCTATGGTACCTCAATCGTCAAATTACAATAATGACCACCGCCACCACTTGTCGTTGTCGGTAATTCTATAACGCCGTGTCTTACTTTTGTTTGTGGCGTTCCCAGGTAACATGTGGGCGCAGTCGTGGAGCAACATCCTGGACATCACCATCCCTTACCCGGGCAAGAACTTCCTCGACGTGGGGCCGCAGATGGCTGCGCAGGTGTGTACGACGCGGTGGTCACGGTGCGCCGGTCGGGTAGGCAGCACATCGTGCACGGTCACCGCGCGCTAACCTGGACTGTTTGTTTTGTTCGCGTCCGCAGGGCTACACCCCGGCCGCCATGTTCCGCCTGGCCGAGGAGTTCTACACGTCCATGAACATGTCCGCCATGCCGGCCGAGTTCTGGAGCCACTCGGTCCTGGAGGAGCCCCCGGCGAGGGTCGTCGTCTGCCAGCCGTCGGCCTGGGACTTCTGCAACAGGAAGGACTTCAGGTGCGCGGCGCTCCCTGGCGCTACCCTCTGCTTCCTGGGACACAGGTGTAAAAGTGTTTCGCTTACGGTGACGAATTGTTTTCGATTCCAGGATCAAGATGTGCACGCACGTCAACATGAACGACCTCGTGACGGCCCACCACGAGATGGCCCACATCCAGTACTTCATGGAGTACAAGAACCTGCCGAAGATCTACCGCGATGGAGCGAACCCAGGTATGAACTTGCTATCACCCTGTCCTCTTGGTGACGGCCACGCTTCTTGTGTGGACGGCTAAAATGGTGTACGAGGGGTGGCGCACCTACACGGGGGAGCTAAAGGTACCACGCGCCGCGCCGTACGAGGTAAACGAGAAGAGGGAAGGGGCGCCGCGTCGAATGGGTGGCCTACCCGCCGGCGCACCCCGCGCCGCACGCCACTTTCACTTTCGTTTGGTGTAGGTTGGGGAGCCTGCATCACAGGGCGTTGTTGCCGAGCCGCTTGGTCACCGTTTCTTTTGCGATGTGAACGGTAGTGCTGCCAGCGGGACGCCTCTAAGAATGCTAACGAACTAACGAGTTATCTCGTATACCAAAGGGGGGGGGGGAGGGGCTGTGGGTTGCCATCTTACAGGTGCTTCTTATTCTTAGCACGAATTGCCTGCCTTTCAGGCTGCTTACTAGAGACGTCACCCTTATGCCGCGCCTGATGAGTACGACAGGTGTGGAGCGGCCTAAGTACTAGGTAATATTTGGCACCCCCGAACCGAGGGGTTGCCTAATAGCCAACTGCACGCATATGTATTTCTGGAAATATTTTGTGTACCTATTTGGGCGGGCCGTTGTCCGTTCGTTTTCGGCCCATCACTTGTCTGTCAACGACATCGACTCAGCCTCGTCCTCCAATGTGTTCCGCAGGGCTGCACGAGGCCGTGGGCGAGGCCATCTCCCTGTCGGTGGCCACCCCGCGCCACCTGCAGGCGCTGGGGCTGGTGCAGACGGCCGTGGACGACCTGCCCCACAACATCAACTTCCTGTTCGCCCTCGCCCTGGACAAGCTGCCCTTCCTGCCCTTCAGCCTGGCCCTGGACAAGTGGCGCTGGGACGTGTTCCAGAAGCGCAAGACCAAGGACCAGTACAACTGCCACTACTGGTTCCTGAGGTTTGTGCGATTTACACTATTTTTGCGCGGCACGGCGCGCACGCGATTTAATCGGCATTCAAAACTAATCGACTGCGATAAAAATGAAACTTGCTAATCCGTTTGCAGAGAGCGGTATTCTGGCATCAAGCCCCCGTTCCTGCGGTCCGAGTTCGACTTCGACCCTGGCGCGAAATTCCACGTCCCGGCCAACATACCCTACATCAAGTGAGTAGCAGCGAATCGACGAGTAATTATTCGGTGCCACTGCTGCTGTGGGGGAAAGTAGTGGTGGGGGGGGGAGGCCTCCATTTGCAGCGCCATTCGCATTCGATTTTGTCGATATTCTACGCGATAGTTTGTCGTGGAACGCGCACGACGGCCGGCCGCCCTGGACACTCACGCACACTCACGTGTGTCCGTCAACGAGGCGGTGTAATGCCAGCCCGCGGTGCGTGCATCTCATTATCGAGACGTTGCGTTGCCGATTGCGGTTGTGGTGCACGCGGTGTATAGTGGTAGTAGTACGCGGTGTACGTACCCCCTCGCGTGTCCAGCTTGTCCCGGTCCTTGCCCGCCCCGCCC
>NW_026267174.1:1218830-1224133 GCF_000697945.3 Frankliniella occidentalis | reverse complement strand
GGGGGAGCTGGGGTGGGCGGGGCGCTGACAACGGCGGCGCGTATTCAAGTCGCGAGCAGCCAACAGTCTCATTTTCGATCGTTCGAATGAAAGTAGTCTAGCATTCACTGACTCCGAGAGGGTGGGGGCGAGCCCTCACGTCTCGATCGATACCTCGATCCTCCCGACACTGATTGGGTGGCGCAACGACATTCGCGAACGGCAAGAATACGAAGACGGCGACGACGATGATGATGTCGGCAGTGTCGGCGGCGATCGTGGTGCACGCTCGCTGCAGCAGAAACAACTACAACAGCCAGCTGAGCTATCGTGTTGCAAGACGCCCTCTGCCGCGCCCAGCCTCCTGCCCTGCACTACCCTGCCTGCAACTGCACCGCGCAGCCCTCGCTTATGCCCGTCTGAGGCCCGTTCGGCTCGATTAGTCAGATGGCATCGCCGTGCGGTCGGCTGTCCTCGAGGATGGACTATCGGGTCGTCCTATCGAGTCTTATTACTGTTGCATTGCGTTGGCGCGATGGTCTCGTGGCAACGACCACAAATATGCGTCGCCTCCCAGAGCTCCATACTATCAGGCCCCCTTCGAGTAAGTCCCGTGATCTGTCTCTCTCTCACACTCACACATGATTTGTGACGACATGTGGGAAGGTAGGGCGCTCATTATGCACGGCAGCATCCATCGCGAAAGTGTGCCACGATCCATATGTGAACGGCAATACTGGGGCTGAGCCAAGGCTCGCACGGCCCACTTGTTATCACATTAGGCAGATGTCACTGCACTCTAAAGTTACCCAACTGATCATACGGGAGCAAATTGACAATTTTAATTTTTCGAATAAAATCCCGATTTAGTTGCTGGGATGTAGATGCTAATTATTGACTGCACTATGATTGCTGAACTTTGTAATAAGTGGAACAGAATTAACCGAGATCAATCACTGTATCACATGGTAAATTTTTAAATGGTTTATAAAGGAAAATTTGTGTTGCATGTTTATAACTATCTTTAAATATGAATGTGGAAGTTTGAAATTAAGTGTGATGTTTTGAGAAAAGCCAAAACATATTATTTAGGCAAATTTTAAAACAGAGTGAAAACAGACACTGTAGCTGCCCTTTTCTCTCGCCTCCGTATTCGTGGAAAATATATCACATGGGAATGCCCCTAATTTAAATCGATGCACACACTATAGTTGTAAATCCGTTGGTATAGCCGATGTTCTGACACTTCGCGACGCACTGTAACCGCGGACACTCACCGCTGTCCTCATGGTTGTTCTTGATATCTCGTCCACAACACCACTGTACCCTGCTGAGCGGCCACCACCAGGCTTTATACTATCAGTGGCTGTGCGCCCCGCCCCGCCACACCCCACCGCACCCCGCCCTGCCGCACCCTGCCCCGCACGGCGCCCGGCCTGGAGCCCCCCACGGGGTCCTCGCGGGCGGGGCGGTCCGCTCGCCCCGCCCTGCCTCGCCTCCACCACCCCTCCTCCGAGAGCTGGATAGCAGGGGAATTCGCCTGCATTTCGGATCGTCCCTCTCTCCTCTCACTCGCACCCCCCACCCCACCCTTGCGGCGGGGCCCATCGGGTCCCAGCCCAGCCCCCCATACGTATTGAAATGGGATGTTGGCACATGCGGGGCGGGGCGGGGCAGGGCGCGGACACTTGGACACAATGCCGATGCACCACTGCTGCACTGGGAATATGCAAACTGCACTCCCTCAGTGCCCGCCCTGCCCCGCCCCGCCCCATGAGAAGTCATGCCGATTATTCGCCGAACGCACAACACTCATTAGTAGAAAGTTTTGTTTCGTTATATCTGACTGGATGGAATGCTGAAGGCTGTTGTTAATTTTTATTTTCATCACATGGCGAGTCGGTTGATGTCATCTGCGAAGCAAGCTGTTAGCAGGAGTCTGTATAGTGTTTGTGCGCTTGTGTGCTCTGTGAAAAATAAAAAAAAAATAAAATATACAAACTTGCGAACGATTAAAGTTGCTTTGTAATTGCAAGGCTATGCGAAAAGTTTATTTTGTTATGCGAAGGGAATCCTTCGCAGATGCGAAGAAATTTCCTCCCAGGCTTACAAAGGAGCCGAAATCTTTGCAATGCTAACAAATCCTTTGCAAGTTTCTATCAGTGCACCTTGATGCGATAGCTATAACATAGGAGATGGTATGGTGTAGACGAGCTTCTAAGTGTGCCATACAGTAGGAATCACGACAGATGTTCACATAATACGGGGGTTAAACGTAAGTTGAGTTCACGTGAGCGTCGCCACTCTGGGTTTGATATACCGGGTGTCGAGTCGAAAACCCTGGATTGTTGCAGGGTTTCTCTGCTCTAGGGGCCAGGTTTGCAGCTACGGGCGGACCAAGTTTGGAGAAAGCGCGAGAGTGCAGACAGTTTGTCGTTCTCACCCTAGTTACTATTTGTATCAACACACAGCGCCTAGTGGGTAGGCTACATAGACGCAGTATGCTTCAGTGTTGTGCGGGCTGGCCTACCTGGTGGCTTGCAGGCGGCTGACGTGGTTTTGAGCCCGATATAGAGCGCCACGGGACACTCGAAAAAGAAACTTACAACCGATTGAGCACTCCCTTGATAATGAACGCCCTGGAGTGTTGTAACTAGAATCAGAATAACTACAAAGCCATAGCCAACTAGTAGTCGGAGTTGTAAACAAAGTTGTACGTGTTGGCCAACGAACGGCTGCTTGTCGGCCAGCTGTGTGAGAGTCTGTGAGTGAAAGCCATATAACGCCACTGCCCACCTGTGAAACAGATGCAGCTACCAAGGGTGCCGAGACCATGCCGCTGAAAGATTATTTATTGTTATTTTTTTCAAATTTTTGTTTAATTAATTTTTATGTATTGTAAATAAACCTTCATGCTGGCGGAGTTGCGCTCATATCTCGTTTACTGTTTTGGCTCTGCATAATTGAAGTAATAATGGACGCGGAGAGCACGAGGTGGATAAGGCTAGGATAGGTAGTCCGTCCGGCGGATTGTGGAAGCGGTACTTGCTTTGAGCATAAAGATAACATCGGGCAGCTCCCCTAGAGCAAGTGGCGGTGGAGGCGCAGCCAGGAGGAAGAGCGAGAGAGAGAGAGAGAGAGAGAGAGGGGGGGGGGCGGAGGATGGTGGGGGCATGGGCGCGAGCGGGAGCGGGGCCGCGGCCTTGAGCGCGCGGTGGGCCGACCTTCACCGCTCGATACGTCGGCCTTGGGGCTGCCGCTGCTGACGCTGCCTGCACCGCCCCAGCG
This sequence comes from Frankliniella occidentalis, assembly GCF_000697945.3. Lineage (NCBI taxonomy): Eukaryota > Metazoa > Arthropoda > Insecta > Thysanoptera > Thripidae > Frankliniella > Frankliniella occidentalis. The sequence continues at coordinate 1,220,866 of NW_026267174.1, read as the reverse complement.
GCCCGTTGCGGCTGCGGCGGTATCGCCAAGCCTCCCCTCTGGCCTCACATAAACGCTCGTCATCGGCGTCTCGACGGATTTGCGACACGACGGCGGCTCCTGACCGCCACCAAAAACCGATGGCGGCGACGATTCCGAATGGGGCGTTTGTCGCCTTATTAACGGCGTGACTCGCCTGCTCCGGTCCGCTGATGAAGATGACGATGATTTGAAAGGCCAGGGGCCAGGGCTGCTTGGCGGATTATTTGGGGCGTGTCTCTGGTACTTGCGCTTGCGCGAGGGAAGACGCAGGCAAAAGTGTAGGTCCTCCCCGTCCTCGACGGCGTCCTGTGTGACGTGCTTCTCTTCCCTCCTCCCCCCTCTCTGTCTCTCTCGCTCTCCTACCCCCTCTCCCTCCCTCCCCATCTCTCTCATCACGCCTTGCTTCCCAAAGCCTGCGCGCGTGCGCGCACACACACGCACATGAGCCACATGTAAAGCATTTCGGCAATACCGTTTCCTCCCAGACTGTCTGCGCTGCGCCGTGCTATGGCGGCGGCGGGGTTATTGGCCAACTGGTCCAGCGGAGAGAGGAGTATGGCGAGTGTGAGATTGAACGGGATCAAAAAGGGGCGTCAATGATGGGAGGACTTCGCAACGAGCGGCGCCACGGTGGCGGCCGCAGCGGGGCGTTGCTTTACCTGCCCCGTGAATCTTCCGTAGACGTTTGGCCAGTGTTATTCCTTATTTTTTATTTCGTGTTCACCAAAGGGGTTGGAATTCTATGAGGAAACTATGTGGAACCGGTATTCGCGACGCCCGGAAGGTCCGCTGTTATGGCCTGTCCCGCGGCACCCCGGCGGCCACCGCGCCGCTGCACTTAGGCCCCGCTGCTGGCTATCTCTCAGGGCGATCGCTTTGCCATTTATTTCCGCGATTCCCTTCGCCACCCAATTTGCAAGTCGTGATGCATTAGTGTTGTTCAGAGGGCCTCCGAGGCCGACCCTGAAGGATCTAACTTATTCGTTTTGCGCGATTTTGCTGAAATAAGCAACCAAACTTAGCAAATAGAATGGACGACGGACGTCACAATTTTCGCAGCCATTGAGCCACATTATTTTTGATAGTACAATTGGCCAGGGAAAGAGCGGAAGTTGGTGAAAATATATGTACAATTATTGTTACTTCGTAATAACATTAAGTTGGCAATTTAATTAAGTTAACAAATATTTGCATTTTTCCACAAGAAACGTGGGTTAATTTTGAGGGCAAAGTCACAGGTCACTGTCATTAATAGAGATTCTACGTATTTTTCTTGACGTTTTCTCATACAACTACACTTTTCAAACAAGACAGACACACCTGCTTTGCTAAAGCGATCTGTTTATTTGTATTGTCTGAGAGTACAACGTGGGCCGGCCCGCCTCCTGGCCACGCCCTGCGCGAGCGACGTGCCAGCCGAGCGCTCGTCCGTCTCGTCCACCCATCTACTTTTTGCGAGTTGCCAAAGCAAATGACTGTTGGCGAGCGAAAGGGAAGGCTAGGCGGCCTATTAGCAGTGCAGAGGCGGGTGGGGCGGGAGCGCAGGGCCGGGCGGGCCGCGCTGAGGAGGGCCGAGCAGGGCAAGGTCTTGGCTGCTCGGGGCTGGAGCTGGGGCAGCCAGGGTGTTCGCGTGCAGTGCACGTCCCATCAGTACTACTAGAAAGAAACGGATGCGATTAAAAATAAAATAACAGCTCCTTGAGTAATTTCTTTGTTTCTGATTTTTTTAAATATTTTTCAAAGTCACGAGCAGGCCGCGCACCTCTCTATTCCGGTCGCGAGCCTCCTTGCCGCGCGCTCCTTCGCTCCGCCGTCTGCCGTCTTTTGTCTTCATTGGTCCCGTTTCCACGCCTATCAGCGCCTCATAGGACATGCCATATAGCGCGACGCCACCGGGTAATCCGTGAAAACGACGTGAGAGAGCGGCAAGGGCGGATAAGGACCAGCCACATGTTACGTCACGTCGAGGTCTCTCTTTCTATCTCACTCTGTTAAGATGCCCGACAGATGCCTCA
>NW_026267174.1:1211394-1215010 GCF_000697945.3 Frankliniella occidentalis | reverse complement strand
CCCCCCCCGCGGCCTGGGGCACTGCCCTCCTGGACGCTCCACTGGTCCAGCTTGGACTGTTTCGAAAGTGGTCGTCGTTACGAATGTGGTGCGCGCTGCGCCGTGCCGTGCCGCGCTATGAGCGCACAGAGTGATGCGAGCAATCAAGTGGACGAGCAAGAGGCTCGTATCTGCGTGGCGTGTGCTGGCAAGTTACACGCCAATCCTCTGTCCCTCCCCTCCCCTCCCCGCCTTGTGTTCTGTTCCCTCCCCCTCCCTCGCGATGATTGTCTTTCCCCTCCATGGCCTATACCACCACTTCTCTTATTGGCTTCGGCTTCCGTTTGTGGTATGCGATCTGCTGCGGCAGGCCAAGGAGTAGTAGAGAATTAGTAAGCGCTCGAAAATCGTTAAAAGTAAAACTAAAAATATTTATTTTAGTGCGTAATTTTGGATCGGTCTGTCTACACCGTCTCTTTAACGTATCGGAAAGAAAAATTGGGTTTATGCGCAGTGTTTTATTATGTATGCATCGTACCTGCCAACAGCTTGACTTGGTTAGACGTGTGGGGACAGCTGCGGGGCAGCTGAAGGCAGGGGCGCGCGTTCAACGCAGCTGCCAAGCAAAGCAGGCGCCACCGACCGCAGGCGCGATCGCTGTTGGCTGGACCTCTCTAGAAGGGTGCAGCTGAGCTGGCTGTGCAGCTGCTGTGTGTGTGTGTGTGTGTGTGTGTGTGGCGGACATTAGATCACCGGCAGCTGCAACGGTGCGCTCGTTATGAGCGCAACGCCCGCAGGAACAGAGCGTGCCGTGCGCCTGCGAGCGTGCGTTTGCTTGCGTGCGTCCGGGTGCGTGCGGGCGGGCGCGGGCCCACATGATGAGAGTGAAGACATTTGGGACGTTAGGAAAGTCCACACGCCGGATCTCCTTTGTGTGTTGGTATGTCTTATTCGCATACGTGTGCCGTGCACCTGAAGATGGATAGCGTGAGCGTCTATCGAAGTATGTGGTACATGATTACTTTTTTTTTCGATTTCCGAAACCTTTTGACTCTGGGTTTATTTCTATCTGACGAGCCCCGAAACTGGGTTGGGTGTGACGGAAGCTGGCGTCTAGACCTGATCGGAAGTCGTCCGGACTGACCGGAGCTGCCCTGTGTTACACGAGCTCGTAACAGCTAACGGGGCAAGGTTACCACATCGGGGCTGACTGGGCGGGGGAATCAGGTACACTGCTAGCTTAGTGTGGGTTTCAGTCGTTTATTTTACTTATATATTATCCACTTAAATATTACTCTTTTGGATGAAGTGAGATGACATGACGCTAAGGCGAAGGCGGATGGATGGATGGGGGGAGGGGATGAAGAGTGGGATGGGGACGAGGGGATGACGATGAAGAGAGCGAGGATGAAGGACGAGAATCACATTTTGGAGGGGCTGCAGGGCCGGGGCCGCGAAGGGCGCGCAGGACACGCGCCATCCCGCTGCTCCAGGTCCCGGGGCCCGTGGTCGCGACGCGAAGCGACCCGCTTAGTAGTGGCCGCCGTGCTCCTCGTGGCCGTAGCTCTCGTGGTGGTGCTCCTCCTTGTGGTACACGGGGTAGGGCACGTGCTTGACGACCTCGACGGGGTAGGGCTGGGGCACGGGCACCTTGATGGGCACCTTGACTTCGTAGGGGACCTTCTTCTCAACGGTGTAGGGCACCTTCTTCTCGACGATGACGGGGTAGGGCTTGGGGACGTGCACGTGGTACGGCCTGTCGACGGGCACCTTGACCTCGTAGGGGATCTTCTTCTCGACGGTGTAGGGAACGTGCTTGTCGACGGGCACGTGCACGGGGTAGGGCTTGTCGATGGGGACCTTGACCTCGTACGGGACCTTCTTCTCGACGGTGTAGGGCACCTTCTTCTCGACGACAACGGTGTAGGGCTTGGGCACGGACACGTGGTACGGCCTGTCGACGGGCACCTTGACGGGGTAGGGCACGTGCTTCTCGACGGTCACGTGGTAGGGCTGGGGCACGGGCACCTTGACCTCATAGGGGACGGGCTTCTCGACGGTGACGGGGTAGGGCTTGGGGACGGACACATGGTACGGCCTGTCGACGGGGACCTTGACTTCGTAAGGCACCTTCTTCTCGATGGTGACGGGGTATGGGACCGGGATCTCCTTGTGGACGGTGACGGTCTTGACGTGCTCGTGGTGCACGGGGTGGTGTTCGTAGTCTCCGCGCTCGATGTGCGAGTAGCTGCCGCCGCCGTAGCTGCCGCCGTAGCTGCCACCGTAGCTGCCCAGCTCGATGCCGCCGCCGTAGCCCAGGTCGTGGAGGCCACGCTTCTCCTGCTTCTTCTCCTCGGTGGCCGCCACCTCCTTCTTCTCCTCCGCCGCCTTCTGCTCCTCTGCCGCGGCAAGCGCCAGGAGCGCTGCCAGCGACAGCAGAAGTACCTGAAAGGAAGAAAAGAAAACAACGTCGGAGTTAGACGTGAACATGGAACGGGCGCCGGCCATGCTGGACCAAACCAACTCGCCTTTCCGCCCCACCCCGCCCCGCCACGCACTGCTCTCCTAGATCAGCCCACTTTCTCCTCGCTGCAGGGTGCACCGCTCGCCGTTCACCCACGTGAGGGCGCGCGGGCGCGCACGTGACTAACGTGATCCCCCTCCCTGCAGCAGCAGACAATCCATGAGTGGATGTCCCGCTTGCCGAGCAGACTATTTGCAGATCTGAGGGCCATCGCCCAAGAGCGTGACTCCCCGGCGGCAGACTCCCCATGAGCGGATATCTCGCTCGCCTAAGTGACTACTTGCTACTCTCAGGGCCGTCGCTCATGAGCGTGTTCGTGGCGAAACTCCCTCGTCGAGGGAAGCCCGGGTGGGGGAGCGGGGCACTGACCCAAATTGTCCTGCCGTCCGGCCGCGTGTAGGGTGGATTGATACCACGCCAGCCGCTTTATCAAATTGCCTCACACGCCAATTGCCTGCCGCCGGCTTGCCTATTGTTCTACCCCCTCCCCGTTGCCTGGCTGGCTCTGCCTGCCCAAGGGTTACGCAACGCTCCGGCAGAATCCATCCGCAGAGAGTCGTGCCCGAAGCGATACGTCTGCAATTCCAGCTTTCTATTCTACCTCGCAATTTTTCTGATCCACACCCAACCCCATGCTCCCCTCCCCCACCTCTCCTGCTCTAGCAGAAGGCCGTCGGCTCTCCACCTTCCACGAAATGTTAACGAGGGATGTATTTACAGTTCCCGTTTAAAACGTTGAGCCGTAGGTATTTTTTTTAAGGACGTTACACTCACTGTTAAAAAGAAGGCCCTACAATGGCCAGAATAGCAAACCTATACCGTGCTTTTCGGCGTGTTGCTGCCGGAAGCGGGCTCCATTCGTATCCATTTCGTATCACTTTCTTCGTTGTTTCACTTTTGCACTTGTATACTTACTCCCTGGCGAGTTATCCTTGGGTCGAGTCACTATTTCACTTCACTTTGCCACTCACCTTGCGGTTCATGTTGCTCTGTGTGGAGTGCTGCAGTCCCGGTGCTGGACTGTGCCTCCTCCCGCCCCCAGGAGCCTCTTATACCGGCGGCCGCCCGGAGCCCTTCCCCCGCCTGGCGCGGCGCCGGAGCGCCTCTACGGCC
>NW_026267174.1:1210478-1211344 GCF_000697945.3 Frankliniella occidentalis | reverse complement strand
AAGGACCAGCCACATGTTACGTCACGTCGAGGTCTCTCTTTCTATCTCACTCTGTTAAGATGCCCGACAGATGCCTCAACATTCCATATCCGAGTGCCCGAGGGCAGGCCACACGCACAGGTCAGCTGCACCCTAGTACGCTTTGTCTAATTGTCAGGCGGGCCTGCTGGACTTATATTTTAGTCATTTTAATTCTATTGATTTTAATTTTGAGCTGACCTTTGAGTTAACTCTACATAATCAACAATTTTGGCTATATAATTGTATATAATCTTCAAGTTGCAGACCTCGTGGCCCCCCCCCCCCCCCCCTTAAATGTCTATTTGACTTCCTTGCCGATACACTTCGACTTCAGGCCCCTTGTTTAGATACTTGAAGAGATACTCAACACTCGACCACTGACGCACTGCACTACGCCCCGCTCCTCCCCGCACTCCTCCCGCAAGCCGCGCGCTCCTACAGTCGGGCCCCGCCTTCATCTTGCTTCTCGTTTCCCACGCTCCGGTCCGCGCCCACCGAAAGGGCTTGCGCCCGCTGCACTCCGCGACGTGTGTTGTTGCGACACCTCTCCTACGCACTCGTTGCGCAGAACGGGCCACAGCAGTCTCAGGAGCCTTAGGGGACTCAGTGGTCATAGGGGCCTTATGCCCCTCGATGATCTTTTGGATCCGGCCTCAACAGTCTGACCTCAGCGGTCTTAGGAGCCGCAGGGCTGCAGGCTACTCGGCCCTCAGACCAGCCAGGTGCGCGCAGTAGTCGCCAAGCCAGAGTATTCCTCTCACCCTTCACGCTGACCCTGCCCCATCAAAGGGCGGCAGGCCCTCGGGTCGTCGCCACATGTAAAGCATTTCGGCAATACCGTTTCC
>NW_026267174.1:1203459-1205397 GCF_000697945.3 Frankliniella occidentalis | reverse complement strand
GAGTTCTGTCTGTCGTCTGCTACTGTGAAGATAATTAGAGTGCTCTTCAAATCGAACCCTTTTACGGCCACGACAGTTTTAACTGCAATACCAAAACGTAAAAATTATGTTAAAGTTATCCGGTTTCTACCGCCAACTTTGTAAATGTATCATATAAAAATGCAATTACTACACTCGAGGCCGAACAAAAGTGGCGAATTGTAACTTAATCTGTGGCATGGCCTCCGACTCCATCGTATCCTCGTCTGTCGCCCCGTTTCCAGGGCATCTCCTGTTCTTTCTTACGTCAATATAATGCATTTTTTGGCGGGCCGGACCGTGTCGACAGACTGCTGCCTTAATCAAATATGGATCGGAGTCCGTCATAATGCAGGACCATCCCGTGCAAATTACATCAGCGGTGGAAAAAGCCCAGCCGCTCCCTTGGAGTCTGGCAGCTGGAGTCCCTGCACCTGGAGGAAATAATCCAAATGCTTCATGCCGCCTACCTGCCGGTGAAAAATAGTACTTTCACCAGCAGCAGAATTCTCTGCGGTGATCTAGCATGATCCTGGTGCTGGTGCATCCTTGCCGCAAACTGGCCCGATGGCAGATATTTCGTACTCGCAAGGCCGCTTGTAGTTTCCAAGACCACGTATTACTACTCTGATCTTTCCGTACTCCTTAACGTACCATTTTCAAACTACGACTGCCCAAGAAATATCTGGTAGTGATTAACTTGTCGTGCTCTAACACTTCTAATTACTACCCTCTCTGCTCTCGGGCGTTGTTGGTGGTATGAGGGGCCCGTCGTGAAGAAAAGTATATACCCCGCTCTCTAACAACAATGACGTCATTGTTCGTTTACGCCCCGAGGAGGGCGGAGAGAGGATTGTATACAGGGAGGGATCATATTCGGCGTTACAGCCGCTGTTCACTCCAACAGCCCGGCGCGCTACGCGGCACGCCCGGCTGCGCTTACTCTTGCCGGCGCTAATTGCACTCGGGTGGCGCTCGGCTGGGGGTCCCCCGGTGATGTGGGCGGCGCGGGCCAGCTCGGGTGGTTCCACCGCGTTGGTTTTTGGCGAGGATTCGGCTACCGCGCCGCCGCAAAATAGTGCCAAATTGTGGGCCAAGTCGAGCAGAGGGAGCAACAGTGGGGGGGCATCATCAGGCATCATTATTTGCTCTGCTATTAGCAGCGTCGTTAAAAAGGCAGTGGCTCTTTAATTTATGGGTGCGCACAAGTTCACGATTTCTCGATCTCTTTCTCTCCGTTGTGCTATCGCACGCGGTCGGAGGCGGCACTCTAACTACTATGTCTCGTTGACGGCGTTCGTGTGTCTGCGTGTCGTTCGCGTGGACGGCCGTTCAGTTCAGCGGTGGTGGGCTCGGCCTCTGCCGCAGCGTATCCCGAGCCGCGACCGTAGGAAAGGTGCGATAGTGAAAATGATTATAACGGCGCGTTCTTTTGAAACTCCAATTAGAGCAAATATATTATTCCAGCCGTTATTGGCGCGTGCCTCGTCTTGCAGTGCCTTGAAAAGAGCTGCGCTACTCTGGCTGAAATGTGAAATGTCTTGCTGACTAATCGCGTGAGGCGTGGGTAACGGTCAAAGCTTTTGGTGATTTCTCTTTGATTAGCCACCGGGATACGCGCGTAAAAGTGGTTTCTGGGCGAAGGGGCGGCGGCGGGGCCGAACCAGGCCGATCTGTAGGGGAAGCCCTTGGCCCTCGCCCCGCCCTCACGCCGCGCAAGAAATAAATGTCTCTTTTCGCTGGCGTTTTTCAAAGCGCGCCAAGCTCTAATGTTATTCAAATGGGGTGAAGAGACGGAGCAGCGCTGCACCCAAGGACAGCGTTCGACCCATATGCACTTATTGCGCCGCGCTGCAGCAGCGGGGAAAGGAAAAGAAATATTGAGATCCCGAGTCAGAAAAAGACACCCATCAATTACAT
>NW_026267174.1:1200584-1203409 GCF_000697945.3 Frankliniella occidentalis | reverse complement strand
CGACACGTCGTCGTCCCCCACATAAAATATTCCTCTCACCCTTCACACTGACCCTGCCCCAGTAAAGGGCGGCTGACCCGCGGGACGTCACGTCGCCGTCCCCCACATGGAGGGCGCCGTGCCGGCCGGCGTGGCGAGGCGCGGCCGCGTCCTTTCACTTTGCGCAACGGCCGCTCCCCTACGCACGGCGCCGCACGGCACAAGCCCCATATTGTGGATAAGTGATTGTCCTTGCTCCGGCCAAGCTGCGCCGCTTAGCGGCGGCCGACCACTTAATCTGCTGCCTGGGGTCAGGTGTCAGCCAGCAGCGGCCCGAGCCGGTCCATCCCGGCGGCACTGCTGCCCGCTCGGGGATCATGCTGTAGAAAGTGCGCCCGTCAGTAGCCGTCTCAAGCCTGCCATGTTCAGTCGATGCAGATGCAGGCTATCATAGCGCCTAGTGGGTAGGCAACATCTCGCCTGCAGTGCATGCGTGTACTCCGGGGTGGCCTACCCCAGGTCTCGCGGGCGCTATGGGCTTCCGTTATTTGTCGAACGAAATTTTTGAGGAACGATCCGATCGCTTGCCGGCCGCTTAAGTCCGCTCGCCTTTAGATCCGCGCGTCTTCTATAACATCGTAGAACAGGGCAGGTGATTGTCCTTGTGCCGGGCGCTTACAGCGCCCCGCTTAGCGGCCGACAGCTTAATCTGCCGGGTTAGTGTCAGCCCGGTCCATCCAGGGCCACACGGCCGCCGCTCGCGCTTGTCGGAGCGGGTAGCGCCGGAGGGCGGTCGGTCGGGGCAACAACAATTGCTGTTAACAAGCAGAGTTTGCTGAGTTGGTGAAACTTAAAGGTTGCACAAAACATATTTTACAAACGGAAACGAGAGGACGTTTCCCGACCCTAGTTTTGAACCTGGCGTGCACGCGGCCGTGACCTTAGCGCCCGTTGTTGCGCATGACGCGCGAGTGCTCTGGTGCGTGCGCGCTGCTTTACATCATCTCGGCGGGCAGGATGCTCGATCGGAATGCCAGCGGTGTATGGTGTGTATCCTCTGTGTCCCGCGCGCCCCGCCACCGCGTCCTGACCCTCCCCGCCGTGCCCTTGGGTTGTGAGCAGACACCTTGCGCCGGATGGGTTAGTGGGTGGGTGGAAGGTACCGGTGGATGCCGGTTCGTGGCCCTGCTTCGGTGGGCACGCGCGCATGTATGTTGTGTGTGTGTGCGCGCGGAAGACAGAAATGTGTACTTGTGTGTGTGTGTGTGTGTGTGTGTGAAAGACAGAGAGTATGTACGTGTGTGTGTGTGTGCCTACGTAAGATGAGTTGCCTACCTGATGGGCGCGGGGCAGTCGCAGCCCGCCCGGCCCTCCTCTTCGCACGTGTGCCGTATAGCTAGGCCACCCATCCGACACCTGTGCGGGCGAGTCGATGACGGGAGGGTCGTGCGGCGAGCATGGGTCGGCGCCCTTTCTGAGAGAGAGGGAGGGAGAGAGAGAGAGAAAGATGTAGGAGCAATACTGCCATGGCCCATGCCGCACCACACACCTGGACAAGTCCTGGACCTGCCCCACACTTGTCACACCGCACACACCGCGTGCCAGCGGGCTGCGTATAGCCTGGTGCCAAAACCACACCCCTCGAACGGACCAGTCACCGCGAACACGTTGACGGCGCCCTCCTCTCAGCCAAGCCTCCACAAGTGCTGCGCTATCGAGAAATAACTAGAGCGAGCGAGCGGAGGTTTAGACAGAGTAGAGAGACGATGTCGCATGCGAATATAGAGGGAGAGAGTGGATGGGATAACAGCCTACGGCGCCTCGCCTCTGCGTGACCCTGCCTGTGACCCCGACCGCGGGACTCGAGGGAAGTGCCACTTTGTCATCTCACCGAGGCAGACACACACGGTGCGTGCACGGAACGCCCGTCTTTATCACTCTCTGCCCATAAATGACGTAACAGCTGTGAATAACGCGGCGTGCGTGGATGGGCACGGCCGGCGGCGTGTCGTGCGAATAGTGCACGAGTACCTCGACGAGTGCCTCGACACGAGTACCGAGGTGAATGGTATCGGGATGAAATACGGCCTTGCACCGGGAGACCTGAACGCGGGCTGCAACCCGAGTCGCGCCGAGCCCTGTATGTATGTGGTGCGAACACGGCCGGTGACAAAGTTGCGCGGAGAGACGTATGGGACGTGCCTGCTGCGGTGTGTGGCATACGGGGCGAAGGCAGGACAGGGCACACAGGGGGCTAGCAGCGACCAGCGTCGTAAAGAACCGCAAACTTAAGAAATTTGTCTAGAACGTAATGTTTATATTTTACTTTCTTTTTGTCTTTGCCTGCCTAGGCGTTCTTGTTATCGCCGTTTTTTTATTTTCTTTCTCGGGTTTAGTCAATATTTGAAAACAAGTTATATCAATACATTAAATTCTGTGGGTTCCCTAGACCATTTTTTCTCACAAGCCAAGTTAATTAAGACCAGCTGGATGATATTCCAACGTGATGCAAGATAGAGATATAGTTGACATGATACCTCACCTTATATTGAATCTGCCCTCACCTGGAGACCAGGGCTCACCGCGCCACCAAAGGGTACATATACTATTAAACTACTGATGATCCGATCTGTATCTTTACACTCGATAAAGCGTCGGCTTCGCTATGTTCATTGTTGCTTCGGATTAGACCCAGGCCAGGGCAGCGCGTTTCGGGTCGCGACCGTCTCTCTCTCTCTCGCCCTCGCTCTTTCTCTCCCTCTCTCCCCTTCCCTCTTTCGTGAGATGTCGGAGCGCTGGATTGTCTCTCTTATCAGCTGTGCTGCAGTGTACGCCCCCCCCCCCCC
>NW_026267174.1:1191477-1194664 GCF_000697945.3 Frankliniella occidentalis | reverse complement strand
TTTTTATTTCAGGTCTGTTTCATTTTTTACAATTACTCTTTGTTACACCAATCAAATGTCATCAAAAAAAATATCTTGAACTTTTAAACATATTTGTGGAGGTACTGCATAATAATAACCTATGGGTGCAGATTGGCCCTGCAGCAGTTCATGCCTACAGTGTGCGCTTTCGCTGCGCAGTGCGGGACTCGCGGGGCCGAAAGGTTATACCGACCGCCACTGCTTGGACTTTAACCAGCAGCGGCAGCAGGGCGTGACGAATCAGTTACAGTCAATACTGTCTAATCTGTGAGCAGACAGCGCGGCGTAACCGTACCGTACCCAAGGTTACGCTTCGCAGAAATTACATTCAGCCGGGAGCACTCGCAAAAGTATGTTTGATGCATGCGGGGTGGGGGTTGCCAAACTCAATCATTGTCCCTGGAGGTTACTTTTTTCTTTTGAGGCGTATTTCAGAAGACATTTTTAGTGACTCTTGACTTTTGAGTTAGCGGTCGTTTGATGTTGGTCCATGGCTGCTTGCATTTGACTTGCTTTGCCCGGATGTCTTTCACTATGGCTTACTTTGGTCGTATCTTCTCATACCTTTGCCTATGGTCATGGTTTGCCTACTATGGCTTTGGTTTGCCTGAGCTCCAGGCACGCTTGCCCATGGCTTGCCATTTCTCCACCTTTCGCGCGTGCGTCGCCACGAGCCGAACGAGAGGGACCTTTTCGTGAGCGGCGGGAGAGAGAGAGAAACCGATCACGATCTTCGGGTCGAACGCTGCTGCGCCGTGCCGAGCGTGTTGCGGTCTTGGCTCGCTCGCTCCGAGTAAAAGAGTACAAAAGCGAGGGCAGAAAACAAGACAATGTTGGAGACGAGAAAAGGGCTGCAATATTTTACGAAGCGGCAAAAAAATAAACTATAAAGATTTCTTGGGCCTACGATCGTCTCTCTCAGATTTGTTTCAAACCGATTCACAATGATCCATGGACAAAAACGTTTACCTTGTAGTTGCGAAAACCAACGGCTTACTTTTTGAGATAGAAAAGCAGCTGCTAGCTCCCGCTACGTAAAATGTCCCCATGTCCCTTTACCGAACTGCGCCCGCGTGTTTCTGTGAAACGGCAAACTCTGCTGTTTCTGTGAAACTGTTCGTCTCTCTCTGTCTCACACTAGCGTGCGTTCCCATCAGCCCATTGCGCCAGCAGTGCTTGTCTCTCTCTCTCTCTCTCTCTCTCTCTCGCTCTGCGACTCTTTCGGCTCATACGCGCGGGACGGAGGAAACGCCTTGTGACACTGCGCACGCGACACCAGGGAGGTGCTGCGGACCCCCCAACTGGTCCAGCCCGTCCTCCCTTCTCTCTCCCTCTCGCGACCTGCTGCAGCGCCAGACGACATTGCAGCTTCCACCATACCCGCCCAGCCGCCCTGCTCGTAATGTTCCTTATACACTCACCGTGATGACGCACAAGTCAGCGGCCCTGGCCGCCCCGCCCGGCCCCGCCCCAGCGTCGCCCTCCTCGCCCTCCGCGTCCCGTTACCTCACGCGCCCACCGTGTTTTGTTTTCCAATTAGTAGCACCACCAGGATGATAATCATCATCGTGACGATCCATCCTGTTTTCACCCCCCCGAAAAATATAACCTCCATGTCTTTCGCTGCAATCTATCCGTCCTTGTCCTCACTCTCTTTCTCTGTCTCTCTCCTGTCCGTCTCTCTTTCTCCCCTTTCTTTCTATCTCCTGCAGCAGACGTCTCTTGCAGTGCTGCTGCGCGCGGCCTTGGTGAACTTGCCCTTGGTCCTGTGCGCGGGATGCATAGAGCATGAGCATGAGGCGCTCCGCCCCGCCCCGCTCCGCTCCGCCCCGCCCGGCCCCGCCCCGCCCGGCCATTAGTGCCGGCAGGTGTAATTATATCGCACCGTAGCGGTTGGTAGCCTTTTGTTTGCCGTGAGCTGGGCGGCAAGCTGGGCGGGGCGCGCAGCGGGGACGATCAAGACCCTGTCCTCCTGGGACCGCCACCGCCCTGATTCGCCCCGCCTCGTTCTGCCTCGCCCCGCTTCGCCTCGCATCGTACCACCGCCCTTCTCTGAACGGATTCGCACACATGCAGTGCACACCGCAGCCGCACGGTCGCAGCCACGCGTTTACGAGCCGGTCTGTTTTGGCCGACGTCAGTGCCAGCAGGGTGGGCCGCAGCCGCCAGCCGCGCACAGCAGCTGCCAAAGATTTAGAAAGGTCCCAAAGCCACAAAACTTTTAAGTGTTATAGTCCGTATCAAAGAGATGCAGAGAAGCAGACCTTGTTTAGCACGTCATCGTAAAACTGTCGTAGGCGAGGGTGGCGCGGATTGACGGGTGGAGGCCGCCGCGTGCCGCGCGTAGCAGTATATAATGTCTTCGAGGACGGTCGAGGACGATCCTGGTCTGCGATGATGATGGTCTACGAAACGTCTTGTAGCGTACGCGGGAGGGATACCACCTTGGCTTGTCGCTCCAAGGGCTGGTTCATATCGATGGGGCGGATTCTGCTTCATATTCCCCCGAATACTGGAATGGTCCCTTGGTCCCTCATTCAAGCTCCTGCAAACGGTCGAGGACTTTTGGTGTGCAGCTGCTAGAAACCCTTTCCCCTGCTACACTTGTACCAATGATGGAGGATATTTACATACAATGCTCCCTTTTCTCTGTTATTTATAAGATCGTGCGCCTATGAACTGATAGAAGGGTGTCTTCATGCGGGGTACAGAACAGGGTGACTGCAAAGGGGAATACGCTCCGGCTGTTCGGGTACACCCCGATCCCGATAAATAATAATGTGAGCCTGATAGCTGAAGACGTCAAATGGTTGCATTGACAAGGACAGTGACCAGTCACTATTTAACACGTTCAGTGTGGCTCATTTTTGTTGTCTGTGATACAACATTGAAGCGTGAGCACAATGTGGTCACGCCTATCTAAACGTGTTAACAGGACTTTGTCGTGCGCTGCAAAGGCCTTAGTTCTTTCATTGATGCCTTTTAATGTTCTCAAATCAAGACCATAGCCGCAGCTGCGCGCGCAGCTGCCTGTGCCGCAGCTATACTCCGCCCGACAAGTGGTGCCATCTGTGGCCGCTTTTGGAGACTGCGCCGCGGACTATGAACTGAGGCGCTGCAACAGAAGTCGCTATACTCTTGTCGCGCGCATTGTGTAACTGGTGCT
>NW_026267174.1:1185666-1190302 GCF_000697945.3 Frankliniella occidentalis | reverse complement strand
TGGTTAGAGGACAAGTATAGGTTTGGTCGTCGTGTTTCAAACTTATGGCGAACGCCCCCCGTCGGCAGGAAAATGAAGCCGTTGCTACTTAGTTTACAGATTAAATTTTCAATACACGAGTACCCAAGTACCCCTTACATTCTCTGGAGCAATAAAAACGATTCCGTAAAATAATTCACGTCACAAAAATTCCACGTCGCTGCTTCGCAGAAGGGCACGAAGTCTACATACAAAATCCGAAAGCTTGCCACTGTGCTGTGCGCTTTCGGCTCGCTCCTGCATCGAAATCTCTATCCTACCACCTGCCTGCGATGTAAATCTTGAGGGCCCAGCCCGCAGGTCGCCTAGGCGATAATTAGTGGGCCACCTATAGGGCATCTTATCTAGTCTTCCAGTTCTCTATCTCATCCCTCGGGGTGCTAGTCCCGTGCGGATGAGCCGTCGCTTTGCAGAGTGCAGGGAAACCAGAAGGACTGAAACCAGACTAGTAGGTGGCCGACTCACGTCGGCCGAATTCCTGGGTCAGGCGACGTAAGTTGCCCGAAAGCCCAGATTTACAATATACCTCCTCAAATGATGCGCCCACACTCCACTCCATCCCGTCAGTTTTATTTCGTTCTAAACCCCTCCGTCCCGTCGTCATCGCCGTCCTTGTCCTGGCGCCACGTCGTCCTGCCTGCCGCTCGCGTGTCCTGCGCCGGGTCCTGGAGCGCCGAGGAAGTTTTGCACAAGCTGCGCGCCCGCCTTCCCTCCCCAAGCCTTGCTGCAACAGGGGCGCGGGCGGGCGGGGGCCGGGCGGGGCCAAACTGTAGGGAACCAACAACTCCACTCATCCTCGTGTGTGCGTGTTCGTGTGTGTGAATTTGCGAGTGTGTAGTATGTCTTTCCTCCCCTGCTGTTCACCCACTTTCGGCGGAGATGGCGTTGCCGTTCTTATTAAGTTGGCGCGGCGGGAAGGCGGCGGTGAGCGGCAGAATGTATCCCGGGGGATGACCAAACTGCCACTCTGCGCTGGGACTTGCGCTGCGAGCATGAGGATCAGGATGCACTGCTGCTTCAGTGCAACGGCCATCCAGGAACACGTCGTTACTCTTACTTCGACCGCCTGTCAGCGACATCCTCTTACATGCATCTCTCTCTCCCTCTCTCTTTCTAGTTATACAGAGAGTCTTGGAAAACGTTAGGAAAGTAGCAGGGGAATCCAGCTCTTTCGGTCTCCCTTTTAAAACTAATGTGCAAAATCGCGCCATATTTGGATGACATTTGAATCTTCTAGAATGGCGAACCCGATATGCGTTGAATAAATTTATCTTTCTTTTTAAAAAAGCGGATGCTCAATCTGTGAGACATATTAGGACTGAGGTGGGAAGCGCTGGCTGCCGCGTTCCTATTACCTACCCTATCTGCACACAAACCCTATAAAAAAAAATTGACTGCATGCACAAATTGTGAAGTGGCGGCAGCAACAGTAGCCTAAGTGGCGGAGAGCGAGCGAGCAACCGTTTGCGGCGCTGATGTCGAGGCTGATGTAATGAGATCACATCTGCGGGCGATTGCACTCGGCATGTGTAGTGGTTAGGTACATTAGGGTGGTGGACTCCGGCCCTGCCCTGCCCTGCGCAATTCCCGGATTCTACCCCATGCCCCCTCCTACCCGCTCGTCCCGTCCAACCCCCCCTCAAGACGCCTGGCTGCTGCTTGCAGTCTTTGTACCCTTTTAAACCCTCGAGCGTGACAGTCTGTCACCGCGTGCGTCGCGGTGCGCATGTCGTTGAGTCATAACACGTCTGTTTACCCAATCAGAGCCGCTCTAGGCGCGCCGTGGCGTGGCTTGGCGTGGCCTGGCGCTGCGCGAGCACTTTGCAGAGCAATCGTCGCGTCCATCTGGGCTGGGCCGCGGTGTCGCAACCGCCGGCCACACACACGCAGACGCACACACACACACTCGCCTGCGCTCATACATGCACACACATACGTACTCACGTACACACGCACACATCATCATCATCATCATAATCTTGGCCGCCAAATCGCTCCAATTTCGCTCGCATTCCCAGCATATGTATTAATGATGGCATGTCACTATGGTCTGTGTGCGACGACGAACACGGCCCGGATGAATGGCGTGTCGCAGAGCTCGTGGCTGGTTGTAATTGCAAGACTGTACGTCGGTGTCTGCCGCCGCCGTGCCTTGTTGCTGCGGGACAAGGGGGAATGAACTGCGTACAAGAATGTTCTGTTGGGTCGTACAGTCGTTTATTATTTCTTAGCTTTGTTTCGTTGCCTTACACATTAATGGTAACAATTTGTTTGGATTTTTTTTTTAAATTCCTAAGTCGTTTGACGAGTGCCTCTAAGTCATATATATTCAGTTCGCGACAGAGACACCCCAGGTGCGCCGGCGCAAAGGGTTGAGCAAATGGACCATGAGTCAGATGTCATGCCGTTAAAACACCCGTACAATATGTCCCCTCTCCTCTCCTCGTAAAGCTCGTAGTCAACATAACAACATAATATATACCTATGCCCTCTCGGCCCGCTAAGCGTGACTGCCTAGTGGTCAAGAGTTAACTCAGATGACGTATGTTGGACTGGGGTAGTGAGATCGCTTGTGAGTCCCCAGGAGGCCGTTGACATAGCCTATGCCCAGGGGTGGTGCTCCTCGTGGTGCTGGTGGTGCTCCTCGTGCTTGACGTGCACGGGCACGGGCACCTCCTTCACTACCTTGACGGGGTAGGGCTGTGGTACGGGCACCTTGACCTGCACCTCGACGGGGTACGGAACCACTTTCTCGACCGGGTAGGGGACGGTCTTCTCGACGTGGTAGGGCACGGGCTTCTCGACGTGGACGGGCACTGGCCTGTCTACGTGCACCTTGACGGGGTAGGGGATCTTCTTCTCGACCGGGTAAGGGACGATCTTCTCCACCTTGACGGGGTATGGCCTGGGAACTTCGACGGGGACCTTGACGGGGTACGGGACGATCTTCTCGACGGGCACGGGGACATTCTTGGTTACGTAGACAGGGTAGGGCTTCTCAACGGGAACGGCACGGGGAACATCATAGGGGACCTTGACGGGGTAGGGGATCTTCTTCTCGACGTGCACGGGGTAGGGAGCTGGCACGGGCACCTTAACGGGGTAGGGCACCTGCTTGATGTGGTGGACGGGGTAGGGCTTGGGGACGTGGATGGCACGGGGCACGTCGTAGGGCACCTTCACGGGGACAGGAACATTTTTGACGTGGTGGACTGGGTAGGGTACTTTCTTGGTGACGACCTTGGTGATGAGCTTCTCGTGATGTTCCTCGACGTGTTCCTGGGGCTCGGGGTGGTGGTGGTATCCGTGCAGCTCGTGACCGCCGAGCTCCTCGTGGCCCCCGAAAGAGATGTCGCTGTAGCTGCTGCTGCCACCAAGGTCGTGGCCGCCCAGGTCACCGCCGTACGAGCTCTCGCCGTACGAGCCCAGGGAGTGCTCCAGCCCGCGCTTCTCCTGCTTCTTGTCCTCGCTGGCCACAGCCGCGGTGTCGGCGGCTGGCTTGGCGTCCTTCTCGGCGGCCGGCTCCACTGCCTTGGTCTCGGCGGGCTTGGACTCCTCCGCGGACACGGCTGCCGCCAGCAGCAGAACCGCCAACGCAAACTGAAACAGAGGCAGTGTATGAGGGGCCTGCGAGGTCCTTCACCCGGCCACCGCGCCCCGCCGCGCCCATCGCGGGTCGCCCTTGGCCCAACTAGCGCGGGTCTTGCCCCCCCCCCCTCCTTCTCCAGAGCCCGTTGGAGGGAGCAGTGCCCTCACCGCAGTGCGACGTGCGCGCCCGCTCGGATGTCCCGGTAGCCTACTGGCCCCACCACGCCCCACCCCACCCTGGCCGCGGGCCGCGGGGTGGCGGTGGTGGGGCGCAGGCGTGCAAGTTGCAACGACCGCTTGCCAAAGCGCCGGCCGGGCGGCATGAATGGCGAAACCGCACTGCATTACTTTACTACAACTACACTACTGGCCATCAATCACACCGGAGTAGCCAGCCGGGCCGGGCCGAGCGGCGCGGGCCAAGGTCGCGGGGGTGTGGGACACTCGCGGCGAGCGAGCGCGCGCGACCGTGCAGGGGCTGGCGGCGACACGGCTTTAGGGGGTAGCGATTTAGTATGGGTTCTTCAAAGGATTCCACGGTAAATGCACCCCAGGGGTAAAAATATCATGGCGGTCCTAGCGACTCCTCTGGCCTTCCTGATCCTTCTGGGACCCCGTAATAATTGCACCCCGGGGTACAAATATCATAGGGGCCCCTATCGACTCTGACGATCACCCAGATTCTTTTGCGACCCCATATCATATTTTGATCTCCCTCCACCGAAAGTGTTTTGGGCGCTAGCGAACCTCCTTATCTCGTCTGTTGCTCTGAGCTCCTGGACTGGACCGCGCGGGGTGTTGTCACAGCGGTGTCACTCTCGGCCAGGATGGCCGCGCGCGTGCGCGCGTGTGTGTGTTGCCACTGCTCCCGCGCGCGCTGTTTCGAAATGCGCGCGCCGGCTGTGCACTGCACTTGCTGCACGTACGGTAACGATCCGAACCGCGAGATTAAGAAACAAAGTCGAACGGGAGCAGTACAGCACCGGCGCCGCTGGGGCCCCCCTGGCGC
>NW_026267174.1:1181849-1184761 GCF_000697945.3 Frankliniella occidentalis | reverse complement strand
CCTGCCCCCGACACGAGGCGGGGCCCCCGCCCGCCTCTCGGTACATCCACTAACGGGATCCTGGGCCTGTGTACAAACAGTTCGATGTACGCATTGCCCCACCTAAAACCGGCTTGAACGTGGGCAAAGGGGGAGGAGAGGATGAAGGGGAATTTGAACGGCCCCCGAATGCCGTCGCGTGGGGTCTCCGAAGTGTCCTTTTCATATCGAGCGCTAATCCTTTATCTCCTCAGTTCTCAAGTTGGCATCACAGGCCGGAAACACGAACTAAATCAATTTTCTGTATGTAAATGGCATTAGCGTCGCACCATTTTCCCTCTGGCCTGATTGTCAGGCGCATTTTCTTGGTAATCGAGCGAATGCCTCAAACTCGCTAGATGAGATGACCTAACGCTGGACGCAGTGGAGAACTGTCGGTCCATGAGCCGCTTCACCCCCATCCACCCCGCGCCATGCTGCACTGCTGAGCCCAGCTAGGAGCGCCCCTTCCCCTCCTCCTTCCGGAGCGACTCGGGGGCCAGGCAGGCAGACCCGCCGCTCACGGATGCCAGGCGGCGCAGCCTGACACAAGGCGGCCCTGGCGAGCCGCTTCCGACCGTCCGCGCGAGGAGGCGGCGGAGGGTTCTAGAAGCTGTGCTCTCTCTCTCTCTCTCTTTCGCTCTCTCACCCGCCTCTCTTTCTCTCTCTCTCTCTCTCACGCTCTCTCGCAAGGGTTCCGGCAGGTTGGGGCGCATACTCCCGCCCCCTAGCTGTGCTAGATGCTTTGGAGCCAGCGGACGCTCGGTATATATCTCCCTGCAATATCTGTTTTGCGCTCCAGTATCTCCTCCATCAACGTGAAATAAGGAGACCCCGTTTGCCCTGTGCAAATGTGTGATGTAGGAGGATTCAACTGCATCGTCATGGGAAAATTATGTGGAAAATTAATTTTTATTCGTTTTTTACCAACACCGCATCTATTTTTTGTTGCGGAGAACGAGTACAGTCGCTGGTGCGGTGCACATGTAGAGGATTCCCCCATGCCACTAGAATGTGATATTTGGCAGATAACCCGATTAATAGGTCATTTCCCTCTACGTTTTTAGTGAAAGAGATACTGCAAGTGGGAAATAAAGACACCTCGAATATACTCATTTACCTGCTCCGTATAAGTTCGGCGACGCTGGCACCGAAAATAATTTAAAACTGCACTGAAAACAGTACTTGTTTTTCGTAGGGATCTTCTATAAAGTTTGTTTGTTTCTTCAATTAATTTTATCAATAGGAAAATAACTAGATCTGAGCGCCTGCGATACTCGGGATAGGCCACCCCGCAGTACACACATGCACAACATACGAGATGTTGCCTACCTATTAGGCGCTATGAAGCCTTGCGTTGGCTAAACTTTACAATAACGTAACGGCAGATGACAGAATAACTTTTTGGGTACCAGGGCGATAATTTTAAGTTAAATAACGAGTTCATTCATTAGGACGAATTACATTTAAGTAATTCATTAATGCTTGCACACTTGGTTAAATTTTTGAAAAATAGTTATATTAGATTATTGCAAATTTTTTATTTCCAAATCGGATGGAAAAAGCAGCCGTCAAGTATCTGCAAACATTTGCTATGATATTTTTACATGTTAACTTAGTTTCCTTTCAATTTCGCAATATCGTTTTAATATGCCCGTGCGTCGCGCTCACCCTCCCTGCGGGGCGGGGCCCGGAGGCTACAGCTGCTGCATCCGCCCGCTGGTGGCCGCGCGCCCGGTCCATGACCTCGGTGGCTAGCACAGCGTCCTGCACGGGCGGCCTGCAGCGGGCCATCCCGACCAACACAACATGGCCAGCTTAAGAAAATTGGCATTTTCCTGCAGGCACGGCGTTGGGCAAGGCGGCGGCGGCGGCGGCCGGTGATGTCCGGGGCGGGGCAGGGCGGGGCAGGGCGGGGTGAGAGGCGGTGGTGGGCTGCATGGCCCTTGGGCGGGCAGGACCGCGCAGGTGACAGACACGCAGCCCAGCCGGGGTGGATGCAACCCATCCTGGACGTCGCGTCGCGTGGTGTCCCCGAGTTTATTCACTCCTCTCTGCTTGTATCCGCCGTGCCTGTCCGGGGCAGAGAGCTCCGCACCAGGGGGCACCGCATGTTTTTGAACACTTAGAGTTGCAGCCAAGGGGCTCCCGTCACTCGTTGCCTTCACCAGAAAGCCAAACTCTTCCATCAAGTGCACAACACAAGTGCAATTTTTTCGCATCACAAGTGAATACGTACTCAAACCATGTCAGTGCATTCACTTTTGCTTTGACGAAATATACTTGGTGTGTCTCGAGCAAAATGTCCATGTCAAAATCGTCAGAAAATTAAGGCTCTCCCTGTAACGGTTACCTCGACGATTACTATATGCCATTGATCAGGGATACTTTTGTCATGCATCGTCCCTTTAATATCGCAGTGGTACTTTTGATGTCGCCGGTGTAACGTACCGTTGCACCAGCGTTACAACAACCAGACGGTGCGCGGTGCGGCGTTGTCACGCAGCGTGTGGCACAACAATGCGCCAAAGGAAGAAGCAAGATAAAGCTCTGCGCCTGACGTTTTAAATGCTGAGCTTGCTCTTGCTCTGTGTGATCTTGTGCGCCTTCTTTATTTTATTTTTATTTCCGACTTTCATTGAGCGTTATTGCCGTCACATTTGCACAGCAAGTGCGTGACGTGTCGCACTTTTGGCGAGTCTCTTTGCGGGGGGCGTGCGCGTCAGAAGTGCCGCCGTATAATTGTGCAAACGCCACCCCAACAGAGGCTTGCTTTCATCACAAAAGTTGTCAAAATACCATTTTGTGCCCCCGGCCTGGCCGCTGGTGGAGCTATGGTGGCCCGGCCCAGTACACGCACCTCTGTCTCGCTCTCTTGCAAGGGTTCCGGCAGG
>NW_026267174.1:1163109-1181293 GCF_000697945.3 Frankliniella occidentalis | reverse complement strand
GGGCTGCAACGTCCGGTAGGCGGCGGGGCAGGGCGGGGTGAGGTAGAGAGGAGGGCAAGGTGACGCCATCCGCCCGAGCGACAGGCTCGGCGACAGCATCCCGTCAGCGGTGCGCCGGTGCGACGGCGTCCTGACCCTGGACGTGACCAGGACCAAACGACGTCATCGTGGTCGATTTTATTTTTTCGGAGGGGTGGGGGTGTGCGGCAGTTTAAATGTGCTCCACGTGAGGTGTGGCTTTCCGAGCTGGTGCAGTGCCCCCTTCCCCCTCTTCCCTGGGCGCCACGCCCCACCACGCCCTACCTGGCCTCGTTTCTCAATCCGGAGGAGCGAAGTCGGCGCAGCGGCCACAGCAGCCCTTAAGCCGCGCTGACCTGGACCTGCGCGCAGCAGTGGCCTTGAGCCCTGCGCCCCTCCGTGCCCCCTGGCGCCCCACCCCGCCTCACCCCACCATGCCCTGCCCCACCATGCCGTGCCCCGCCACGCTAATGCTACTCACTGATGAGAGGCGCCGGGGAGGACCGCTTGGATATTCCATGTACACACTAAAAATATTCCAAAAATATTCTTAAATATATTTAAGATATTCCACCAAAATATTTCCTGACATTTCAAGAATATAACAGCTCATTCCAAAAGTATTACAGATATTCCAAATATTCCAAAAGTAGGCTATTCAAGATATTCCCAAAATATTCTAGATATTCGACAAATATTCCCAATATTCAATGTTTACCGAAGATGTAACTGGTCGACCCCTCGGCGTGCTGTCCCGGCTGGCTGTTTGTCAATGACATCTCCTGAAATGGAGCAGCTCTGATAAAAGCTTCAGGTGAATCGCACTATAACGTTCCCTTTTTAGGGACAGAATTCTCCTTTCACATTTAGAATGTAGCGCCTGCTGGGTAGGCAAGTGGTCGCCCTGCAGTACATCTTATTTGAGCGGGTGGCCTATCGCACGCTGCTGCAGGGGCTCCGTGTGCCCGGCACCTGACCGCACCTTATACCACATATTCTCACGTTCTCCGGAATGGATTGATATGCGCAAACGGAAACAATATCAGATTACGCATGCAGTTTATCGCAAAGTCTCGTCGTCCTTTGTGTGAATGGCTGGCTACCGACTTTCTCTAGATATCGTGAAACGACCTATAACAGAGCCTTTAAAATTACAATTGTAATTTCTTCCCGTAGCCTTAATTTTAACAGTGTAATTCTTTTCTTTTCTCAGGTAAGTGCCCTTTGCTTGCTACTAGAGGAGGTGGTGAGTATGCTCAACAGCGGCTGCAGCACTGGGAGCCCCTTCGTTAGGAGTCGTTCCAAACACACCACAGTGACTATGGCTTTCTGCCCCTCCCCACTCGGCCCCTGCGGTGGCGCACCCCGCGCACCTTACTGCTCGTATGCCTCTGAGCGTCATTATTGCAGCTCAAAACGACGTTTGGCGTTGGGGCCGAGTGAATGTGCGCGCGAGATTCAAAATAGACAGTGCGCCACCTGCTCCGCTGCAGTCACGACCTCCTGCATCACCTCCAGACCCCGCCCTCGTGGGAAAGCTCCACCTCGTGCAGCATTTTACGAGTCCGCCCTGCCAAGCCGCGGTGCGAGCAGATGGGCTGCAAAGCGGCTGCAGGTGGCTGCAACAAGCGGCTGCTAGCAGGTGGTGATGCTGGTGGTGGCGGCGCTAGTGCTACTGCCGCTCTGGATGATGGGCGCGGCTCCGTCCCGCCGCCCCGTCCAAATACCACACAAGCAGCCACAGTGAGCGTCCCCCTGGCGTATCTCTCGTTACATTTGGAGCTCCGCCCCGCCCCACCGCGCTACGCTCGCCACGCTCCGCCACGCCCCACTGCGCGCGCGGCGGGGCACTTGCGGCGCTTTTGCAGTGCAAGTGCGGCGGTAATAAGGAAGCTCTAATGAGCGCAGTGGGTTGGCCTGCCTGCCCGGCCTAGCCCGGCCGGACTGCTGGCGCGCCCCGCCGCGCCGCGCCGCGCCGCGCTTGCATGTGGCCGGCCCTCACCAGCACGTCACCCAACGATCCAAATCGCGTTGCGACACTCTGCGCTTCGCGCCGCGCCGCCGCCGTCGCCCTCCTCATCCACATCGCCACCAGAGGTGCCGGAGGTGTCATCGCCTGGCCCGGCTCGGGCAGATGGTGAACGTGGCGCAGGGGTATTAGGGTCAGATGATGTCCCCGCCGCAGAAGGGGCACCCGGAAAATGAAATCCTCGAAAGAGAGCAAGAAACCTGGAGTGAAGGAAACGTTTACTGAAACACTTCCAAATGTTTACCTTTACAGTCCAAACAGAGAAAATTTGTTAGGAAAACAGTAACTATTGAACCCACGTTGTCAACCGTCAACCCCAAACGCCTTCCCCCCCCCCCAACCTAAAAAAAGGTTAGAATAAGGGCAAAAATTACCATGCTTTGGAATAATGGCAAAATTTCTTGATTAAATGAATCTGTTGCTTTGTGTGTGTGTGGGGGGGGGGAAGGGGTGTCTACACCAACGAGAGAGCTCGCGGGAGAGGGCATCGGTGTCGTCTCCAAGGGCGCGAGTGGCGCCGCGACGTCCTAGGCGGTCGGCGTCGCGGGTGGACCAGATCATGTCGCTCATCGACATGCGAGTGGCCGTCGTGTCGTGGCTTGGCGCGTGGCGCGGCGTGGCGACCGCGAGCGTGAAGCAATGGACTCCGTGAGGCCAGGCGGTCGACGCGGCGAGATGTGGAGGTGGCTGGAGCAACGGTCGCTCTCTGCCTCCCGCTCGCTCTCTCCCTCTCTATCCCGGTGCAACTTTGTGCCCTGCTTGCGCCGGGCGAGGCCGCAGCCCGCCCGGTAGGTGCGCTAGTTGTGCTGCGTGCCCCGCGGGCGTCTAGGACGTGCTGCAAGGACTGACGCCGCCCCTCATCCTCTCTCTCTCTCTACCTGCTCTCCCTGTCCTGCCAAACCCACACCGTCACGCGAAGTGCATCGCACTGCACTGCTATATTCATTGGGGACGAGCTTCACATTTGAAAGAAAAGGAAAATACAGCACCTGACGCTATGATGGGGTGGCTTGAAATTATGTTGGGGATGAAGTCGGTTTGTCTCTTTTGGGTAACCAAAAAGAACCTCGGTATAGTTACATTTTTCCCACTAGCTCGAACTTTCTCGATCGAATGCGCTCGCGTCGTTTTTTTCTTTGCGTCCGGGCTCAAACGTAATTTTTATTAGCTATATTTGATGGCTGAATCGGTCGGGATCACTGCTGCCTGCATCGGTCGAACCTGGGTGCGACTGAGATGCTCCTGTCAGCTTGTCAGCCATACCTGCATCTCTCTGGTACTTCTCGCATTTCCCACGGTCCTGGCCCAACCTGACCCTTGCTGCCAAGCAGGCCCGCGAAGAAGATTCTTCGGCACAGCGTTACATCAGTTTTGGGTGCAAACGCTCTGCTTTTGCTCTGCTTTTGCTCCCATTATGAAATCTTTCCCGAATAAGGCAATTTGAGTGGCCCTAGTCTGGTGCGCTGTGTTGTCCGGCAGCTACCTGCCAGTCCTAGAAGCGTCATTGCATAACCGACTTTTGAAACGGACTGCATCTCAAGCAGGAAGCTGGCGGGGTGCGATTGTGAGAACGGGACTAAACTCACCCACAGATGAGCCACTTCTAATTATTAACGTGTTTTTTCCATTCGTTTTCACCTTTTTTGTTTTTAGGGTTCAACTTTGAGGGTGTACATGTTTCATGCAATTGTGCGTATTTTGGTCGGCAGGGACGAAAAAAGGAGTAGACTGGCGTTTTCATTTTTGTAAAAACAAACAACTTATATTTATTTTTCTAATTTTTTTGTGGTCTTTTTGGCATGATTGTGGTGATGGGAATGGACATGATGACGATGGACATGAAAGTATCACAGGTTGTAAGTCATTGGCTAGGCTACGGCGACAGCTCATTCCCAGCCGTGGCTCTCCTCGTGGTGGCTCTCCTCGTGGTGCTCGGGCTCGTGGTGCTCGGGCTCGTGGTGCTCCTCGTGGTGCTCCTCGTGGTGCTCCTCGTGCTTGATGTGCACGGGCACGCGCACCTCCTTTATCACCTTGACGGGGTAGGGCTGTGGCACGGGCACCTTGACGTGCACCTTGACTGGGTAGTGGACCACCTTCTCGACCGGGTAGGGGACGGTCTTCTCGACGTGGTAGGGCACGGGCTTGTCGACGTGGATGGGCACTGGCCTGTCTACGTGCACCTTGACGGGGTAGGGGATCTTCTTCTCGACCGGGTAGGGGACGATCTTCTCCACCTTGACGTGGTACGGCCTGGGAACTTCGACGGGCACCTTGACGGGGTAGTGGACAATCTTCTCGACGGGCACGGGAATGTGCTTGGTGACGTAGACGGGGTAGGGCTTGGGGACGTGGATGGCACGGGGCACGTCATAGGGCACCTTGACGGGGTAGGGGATCTTCTTCTCGTGGTGCACGGGGTAGGGCTGGGGCACGTGCACCTTCACGGGGTAGGGCACCTTCTTCTCGATGTGCACGGGGTAAGGCTTGGGTACGTGCACGGGGTACGGCCTGTCGACGTGGACCTTGACGGGCACGTGCACGTGCTTGACCTGGTGCACGGGGTAGGGCACCTTCTTGGTGATGACCTTGGTGACGACCTTTTCGTGGTGCTCGTGCTCCTCGACGTGCGGCTCCGGGTGGTGCTCGTGGTGCTCCTCCTGGTGTTCCTCGTGGCCACCGTAGTCCCCGCCGCCGCCGCTGCTGCTGCCGCCGTACCCGTAGTCACCGCCGCCGCTGGCGCTGTGCCCCAAGTCGAGCCCGCGCTCCTCAGCGTAGCTACCCAGGCCGGGTCCACCCACGTTGTAGCCGTGGCTGCCGCCGCCGTAGCTGGCGCCGTAGCCGCCGCCGTAGCCGCCGCTGTAGCCGTAGCCGAAAGACTCGAAGAGACCGCGCTTGTCCTGCTTCTTGTCCCCGGACGCGGCCGCCTCTGGCTCAGCCTCCTTGGCCTCGACCGCCGCCTCCTTGGTCTCGGCGGCGGGCTTGGCGTCCTCGCCGGCCAGGGCCAGGGCCACCAGCCCCAGCACCACAATCAGTACCTGCAACAAGACAAACGATCGGGTGAGAATGTGTGCCAAGTTAGGGTCAACGCCCCCCGCAGAGAGGTGTGTGGCAGGCTGGCGGATCCCTGGAAACTGGGTTACAATCGAGCTGACTGGGGCAGGAGGATCTAGAACGGGGTGACAATCAACTGACCGGATCGGCCGGTAAACTCGCGGCGCCAGCAAGGCAACGTAACGACCGGCCGGCCCAGCGGTCAATCAGCCATGTGGGGGATTGGGATCAGCATCGGAGGTAAGCAGACAGGGGGGGGGGCATCCGGAGAGGGAAGAACCCACCGTGTAACAGGTATCGTTTGGACGGCCCGGACATAAACTGTGGAGAGAAGCGGTGATGACGGTGGTGACACAATGACCCCCTCCCTCCCTCCCTCAGCAGGACTGGAGCCGCGCCTGGAGCTGGAGCAACGATGGGGAGGCGGTCCAGCAGCGGAAGCGGGTCCTCCCACTCCTCCCTCCCTCCCTCCCTCCTGCCACACACACTCACACACGATTGCCGTCCTGGAAGTCCCTTCCACGCACCGGGACGTGTGCGTGCGACACAGTGTCTGCGCCCCGCGGAGTGGCAGGGAGTTGCGTCAGCCTGGTGTCAGCCCCCGGCCGGGGTGGCCCTGCCCTGCCGTCCCTGCGTCCGTCCTGTAGTGCCCCACTGACGACGAGGAAGACACACCATCAGGGTGCACTCAGAGAGCATGCTACCGGCCTTGAAGACCGTGGGGGCCGCCTTCGCCGCAGCGTTTCCTTGACGGGCACCCTCCCCTTCCCTGCTCCTCTCATCCCTCCCTGTATGGCAGTGAAGCCAACCCGTTTTATTCTTTTGGGGACTGGGGCGGCGATTTCCTTCTTTGATATCGAGATATCGGTGGGTAGGCAGGCGCTCGCGCTGCCGCGATACTTTTACGCAATGGATGCAGAGAGCAGGGGTAACTGAACTGGTTCTGAACGGCAGCGCGGCGCTACGCGATTCGGTTACACACATCGACTACACACGTCCGGCTGCCGGGATGCCTTGCTCGCCCGTCACCACCACCACTGCCGGTCCGCGGACCAGCCTGCCGGACACCAGACCAGGATCTATCCGTACATATCTTTTTCTCACTCTCTCCACCTATCTGTTTCTCTCTCGCAGCCAGTCTACGCTGTTGAAAGAAAAGGGTGCGGGTACCTATATTTAGCAAGCCGTCGTGAGCGAGGGCTTGTAAATTTTCTATGTACGCTGCTCTTGATATGGTTTGCGCCCGCCTTCAGTTGCCACAACAACTGTGTACTGTAATCAGGCGCCCAATCCCCCAGTCGCGTGCGAGTCATGGGGTACGGGCAGCGAGAGGTTTGGGTGGGGCGGGGGGCAGGCCCTGCCCAATTCTGTGGTCAGAGGATGTGGGTCCTCGCCGCACGCACGTATCCTGCCCCGGGTGTTTGGCTAAGGAGAGCGCACACGTGCCGCCGTGCCGTACTTGCAATAACGCGCCTTGTTGTGCCACCCTTCCTCCCTGCAGCAGCAGCAGCAGCAGCAGCAGCAGCTCACAAGCGAGACCAAAGAGAAAGACGACGACGGCGGTGAAGGGTGGGGAGGGAAAAAGTGCATAACAATCAGTCCTGCGCGATGCACACACACACACACTGCATTCGGACCGCTGCACACAAGAGGGGACTGCTGCGTGTCGGACCGGTCGGACAGATAGACGAGGCGGGCGGATGCGACGGTTTGGCGTTACTCGGCGTTACTCCTCGTTACGGTTACGGCGTCACACCTCGTTACGGTTACGGCGTCGCGTCATTACGCCACGGCGATGTGTGTCGCCGTCGCGTCGTTACAAGCGGTAAAGCAACTGAGGTAACTTTGCTGGGCGCCGCCGCGGTTGCTCTGCTCGTTGGCGCCTGCTCCCCCCTGCCTGCCCTGCTGGACGCTGCGGGTCCGGTCGGTCCATCTCTCTCATCTCGCACGCGCCGCTCGGGTCCAGCAGGAAGGATGCTGCCGGGAGGCAGCACGATGCAGATGGATCCGTATCGCAGCAGCTGCTGCTGCCGCGGCTGCTGCTGCACCTCCTCGTGCTGTCCACCCGCGGTGAGCGAATTACGTTTAAGACCGGGAAGGAAAGCAGGAGCAGAAGTAACAACAGCAGCTCCGCGGCGTGCTGCTTGCGATCCGTCCGACTGCTCCAGCTCTTTGCTACCCTGTTAATTTTCTTTTTTTTTTGCACGGTATTTTGTTTTGAAAAATTCAATTAATTACAAAGGGTTGGCCGACATCAAAAAAACACAGCTCAAGTTTTTAGGTTTTGTTTTCCAACAGAAAGTCATACATGAGTCACGTGCATAAGAAAATTCATGTACAACCCTGGCTAATCTGCAGCTCTCTCTCTGCTGTTATCGCGGTGCGGTGCGCGCCTGCTCGCGCCACTCTTCCGGTCGGGCACGTGCCGCGTGTGCACTGCCGAAGATTCGTGGATAAATTGTGCTCATGCGAGAAGTTAGGCATTGTCTTGTTATTGAGTAGAGGAAAAATAACATGGTTTTCCCTGTCCCAATGCTTTAGTCGATCAGGTCGAACTAGAAGTTTCAAACACTGTCCATGATTGAGATCAACAGGAAAGTGCTCGAACTTGTGGTCCAGGACATTCTAATTCGTGTACAACACTGACGCGCCTTAAATATTTTCGCGAGGTCTGGCGTTGTTTTGTTTTCTAAATCATTGGGATGATGATCCCGCCACGGCCCCCTGCGTGTGCCGCGCTGCGCTCGGTAATTACCCCCTACTTCTGCGGCTCCTCCCCATGACGTTTTCGTTTCCGTTCGAGTGCTCCTCTCCCGGGAGCGTGACGCCCATGTGCACACTTCCGCCCGGTCATCTCCCAAGAGAGAGAGAGAGAGAGAGAGAGAGAGAGAGAGAGAGAGAAGGGGGAGAGAGTGGTAGAGGTGCAGCAGTGACCATTCTAAGCCGCCATGAGGAAGACAGGTCAGGGTGCCGGCTGCCTTTGAGCCTGGTATCTAAGCTGTGCTTGGCCAGTCGCCCGATGACCCCCTCTCTCCTTCACTCTCACCCTCTCTATCTCTCTCTGTCTCTGCGGCTCTTTATCTCTCCCTCTCTCCCATTAAGGAGCGTCCGCTGCGCAGGCAGTTCTACGCGTGCGCGGCTACTGGTCTGTCACGATGTGCCTCTGCACTTCTCCGCACTCCCCCCCCCCCCTCTCTCTCTCTTGAATTTGTGCCCATCTATCGTTCTTCCATAAATGCAAGCAAATAAGAAAATCAGAAAAAAATCACTAATGGGAATCGAATATCGAATATATCGATTATAGATAAAAAAGTACTCTGAGTTTGAAGCAACATCGGCAAATCCGTTGTTCGTTGGGTTTTTTTGTTTTATTTTTTAAAAGTTATTTCGTAAGTTTTATCACACTATGACCGAGACTATGACATAAATGAGCGGAACGGAACGTTAAGGATATCACGGAAGCAACACTTGATCTCTGCCGCTGCCCCCTCCCCTCTCTTTTTTCTCTCTCTCCGTCCCGCACATTCCGGGATGGACTCAACAGGAACCACGGGGGCGTGGCGTGTCGAGGCGCGCGCCTTCCTCCTCGCCATGTAGTGCGCTCCGCTTCCCCGTGTGCGCCCGCCAGGGAATGCCTACCCTGCAAAGTAACGCCATTACCCTCACACCCAAGCCCCTCCAAAAAAGCGGTGGCAAAAACTAGTCGAGGCATCGAAATTTTTGCGAGCCGACATTACGTTCACGCGAATACCCGAACAGAAAAAAAAAATGTTTGATGCTATACCTCCGGAAATGTTTCTGTGCACCCGCAGCAGTGAGAGGTTGACTTCCTCTTGGCGACAACCTGGCTGGCCGACTTTAGCATAATCACGACCCATGACGCGACGCATGCCACGCCACGCTTGTCTGTTCGAGATGCAGCGCCCGGAGTGAACACACGCGGTACTGTCATCCTCCTCTCATTCTTATGTGCCAAGCCTCGTAAAACGTTGCTCGTTTTATAAAAACGCATGTCTGGCCCCAAAATAGCTCGTGGATAAAGAAAGGAGTCGTTAGTTTAATATCACGTGTCTTTTGAAAAGATACAAATGATCCTGACTTTTATACTTTGACAATGTAATTGTCCAGGTTAGGCTACCAATGTGGAACACACGCCTGCCTGACCAGCGCTGGCCGACCACCGCGGTTTTGTTAGTTCGTTACGACGTCCCAGTTTATTATGATCAACCCCGAGCGGTAACTACACCTGCCGGCTGGACCACAAGGGGCACAAGGTACTAGAGTCTCGGCGGGGCGAGGAGGCAGGCGGGCGGGGTGGGGTGCTCCAGGAAGTCCATATACAGGGTGGGGGCGCATATGGACTGCTCTTGTTATCAACACTTGTCATTTCAAATGAAAGTAAGCGTCAATGGGAAGTTTAGAGCTAGTGCAAAACTATTAAACAACAAACAAATGGCGTTTTGACTTATTATAAGGAGCTGCTGAGTCCACACTGGAAATGCAAGTGTGTGAATGTCGCTCACCTGCAGGTGAGCGACATTCACACACTTGCATTTCCACTGCATCAAATTATTTATAACTTCCAAAACAAACCAGCAAAAGTCAAATAAATTAGCACTTGCACGAAAAATAAACAGGTAAAATTTCAGAACGAATTCGAAAGAGTTTTTGCGTACTTCGTCACTCTATAACACAGCCACTGACCACAGCACAAAATATTCACTCACGTCTCACGTCACGATCATCACAATTCACTGAACCCCACTGCACACTTTTAAAAAAAAGACCGAAAGAAGTAGAAATCCTCTGGCGATGTGTAATCCTTTTTTTGAGGCGACTCACCTTAGTGTTCATTTCTGTGAGCGCGTGTGATCCCAGCAGCCCAGAGGAGCCGACTGATGGCCCCCCGACGGCCGCCTGTGCTCTTATACGCCTCCCCCCTAGAGGGCTCCGCGCGGGCCCCGCTGCCCCCCCTGGCGGCCGACCGAGCGCCCCCCGGAGACCGCGCCCCACCCCGCCCCCCGCCCCGCCACTCTCCGCCAATTCACACCGCCAAAACAAGCCACCGCCACCATGACCACCTTAACCTCCTCCGCCCCCGCCCGCAGTCCCGGTTCCTCTTAGCTGGCAGGGCACAGCACTGCAACCACCGTGCGAGTTAGGCTGTGCGTAGATGGGGATGATCACTATTAAGGGCCCGAGTAATCTGATAGACTAGTGCGACCCCGATGTTCCACATTGGACCAATATGATAACCCCATTTACAGCAAAGGGATCATCCAGAAAGTACGTCCGCCATTCGCCGTTCCGGACCTGCCAAGTTCAGTCTCTGCTAGAACTCATAGCGCCTGTTAGGAAGGCAACATCTGGTCTGCAGTGTATGCGTGTACTGCGGGGTGGCCTACCCTGAGTCTTGCAGGCGCCCAGCTCCCGTAATTAGGCAAATGCATCTGAGGAAAATGGACGTACTTTCTGGACGATCCCAAAGAATCCTACGTCTTCTCTCCTCTACACTCCTTGTTGTATTCATTGTGGTTTAAAAAGAAGACTAGTGATCGCCTGGTAAAAGTAATTGCTAAAAATTCCTAAAAGCACCGTGCAACGGCGGCTTTCCGCGCTGCTACCTCATTACCGGGTCCAAGAGCGCGCCGGCCGCCTGCCAGGCCCGGCCTGCCGGCGGGAAGATGCCGCAAACCTCGCCAAAAAATTCTTTCAAAATACTGCGCCTTGTTTTTTGCAATGCGTTTAAAGCCGTTCCTTTGCTTTGACTCTCACTTTCCTTTCCTACGGAATCAAACGCTGAAAAATTTTAAGCAGATGATAAATTCGACAATGTTCTACCACCCACAGTAAAAATATTTAAAATGGCGTGTAAGCTAGTTTGAACTCTCGTGCTGAAGAATTGTGAAGAAAGCCCTTTCAATCAAATTTAAAAAATTGTCTGAAAAAGGATATGTGTTAAGTGTCATGTTATGGGGCTATACGCTTTTAAACTTAACGTGGTGTGGGCGGGCCGGCGCCTTCTTGTCACTTGACCCACATCGAGGACTCCACGTGCTAGGCGAGCCTGTACTTCCCAGAACGGGGATATGCGGCCGGCATCGCTATGATGAAGTTGGCCAGGCGCCTGCTGCTGCTGCTGCTACTGGAGCATGCTAGCGGCTGCTCTCAATGATGGAAACGATTCAGAAAGGAGAGGAAAAAAAATCTGCGTGGTTATTTTTTTTTTAGGGTTTAATAATACATTGAAAGGAGCTTTTCCGCAGCTGCGACGCAGTTTTCTTTGCCCGTGCCCCGCGTTTAAGTCTCCGTGCAGGCCGCGGTGGGGCCGGCTTTAGCGGTGCGCTGGGAACCGGCGAGGGTGCGCCTGCCTTCGTCTGTCTGTCCAGCTGACTTGGCTGTGCTATGCGCGGCGGGACCGGACGCGGCAGAGCACTGCGACCACACGCCCAGGGTGGCGGTGGTGCCAAGGCCAAGGGAAGCGGGCTCTAGGACGGTTTTTTCGCCCGCACGGCGTGGGTATGGTTAAGAAATAGCCATCAATCAGGGCGTTATCGACGGCCGGGTGAAAGGCAGAAACACACGCTCTGCTGTAGGCTGCGCGGAGAACCATCAGGGAGACCAACGTGACCGCACCCCGAGGGGCTGGCTGGCTGCCGCATCCTCGTGCCCTACGGGTCCTCCTAAAGGGTGTATGACCTGGATCTCCCACTCCTCCGCCTCCTCCTGGCGCGACACGGTGTGTTCGAGGGCCCATTGTGTTCCCCACAATGCTAACAGCCAGCAGCAGCAGCAGCAGCAGCAGGCAGTGCACCGCCACCACCAGGAGCTCCGCCCGAGGCCCCCGTGGAGGCCCCCCTCTCCCCCTCGCCGTGGCAGATTTTTGACAGCAGTTGTTGCCTCCAGAGACTGACTTTCCGGCTTCACTGGCTGGCGGCAGTCATTGCAAGCGCCGCCGCCGCCGTCTTATCTGGCGCGCGCGGCGCCGCGGCGGTCACGTTGCGATAATACGCTACATTCAGCCGCGCGCGTGGGGATCTTGTATCTGATCGGCTCGGCCCGGCTCGGCCGGCGCGTGCGCGTGGCCGCCCTGGCCCGAGCGCAATGAGCACCACCAAGTACCACCTCATTGCGTCCAAATGGTCGGTAACGACTGCTCCCTTTTCCGCTTGCATGTGGCGGGGCGCGTGCTGGGCGGGCGGGGAGGCCTCTGGCGAACGCGATATTCGGGGTGGTGCTAATAGAGAGAGGGGGAGAGGAAGGGGGGAGTGACGGAGAGAGGACAGAATCTTGGTAGACGCGTGAAGTGGCTCTGAATGGCTCTCGCGCCTCGAGAGAGTAATGTTGTCATGTCATGAGCTTTTGCAGCCAATTTGGAGGTCCTCCCTTCCTCTCCTTCGCTCCTTTCCCCCCACTCTTCTTATCCGGCCCTCTTCTCCGGCCGGAGCACGCAGCTTTGCGACATGGAGAGCCATGGGCGCCAACCTGGCTGCCGGCGGCGGCGCGACGGGGCCTGCGCTTGCTGCATGGAAGCGCCGAGTCAGCACAAAAGCTTGTAAGAGTGAGAGAGAGACTTCATCTCAAGGTGTGTCCTGGGGATGCTGATGTCGCGGTCGGTGACCTTCGTGCGTCAAGCGTTCACTGTTCACGAATATGCACGACCTCTTCTAACGAAACGCATGGATGTAGTATACGTATCCTTTTAAGTCGCGTGTAACCCATGGTTCTTGAATTTCGGCCAATCATTTATTTTGAGTGGCTTTAGTCAAAGCAGCTGTGGCTTTTTTCGAGGTAGGCTAGCCCGAAGCCCGCCGCCCAGATAATTCCGGTACCGCACCTCACCTAGGAATTTAGTTAAAATTACCTGTACCTAATACCCTAAAACGTCCCATGTGGTGGAAAGTACCACTTCACCAAGTTTCAACTCTCAGGAACCATTTGCACGGTAGGGACCGCTTAACTTTCCCACTATTACCTACCGCGAAGAAAAAAAGGGTAGCTTAAAACACCACTTGTTTAGGTACTTAAATAGATATTTTATCACACTACACTCCTGTGGACGGGGTTGGGCCGGCAGCACCCGTTGCACCTCAATGTGCCGAGTTGTGAAGCCGCCCGGCCCGGGACGGGACCTTGTTGCGACAACAATCATGACTGAGGCCCGTCCCCCTTCCCCTGGTGCCGGGCGGGGCAGTAGTGGGGGCGCCGGCAGGCACGGCCGGTGATGACTGAAAAGTGAGTGAGATGACAGATATGACGGCGGCGGTGTGGACACCCTTGGGGACCTCCCTGCGAGGGAGGCACCCACCCGCGGCTCGGACGGGGTCCAGTTGATCAGCCGACGGGGACACACCGCGCTCCGTTCGCCCCTCCCCAGCACGCTGTCTTCATTAGGGAAGTCCGCTAGCGGAGCTGCAGGCTGCAGGTGCAATTTGGCAGCGTCCGTCTGTGGCAGCCGCCATTGGTGGCTTGTGTTGGTGGTGGGGTGAGGACGCAGTGGCCTGAGGGGGAGGGGCGCGAGGACGGTGCCCGCATAGCAAAGGGGGGCCTCCCAACCCTGCTGAAAGTGTCAACAGGGCGGAAAGCGTTCCGCGTGTCCCAACAGTATCGCTGAGCATCTCCTTCACGCCACGCGGCGTCAACGCAGCGCGTCTGGAGATCGGGAAACGCCATCTCCCCTCTCGACGACAGTGCAGAGGAGGGTGATCTTGATCTCATTCAGGGACCATCTCTACGTCATCTCTCCCTTTGGAGTCTGCTCCCGCCAGCTGACTAATGCCATGCTAGTCCTCCCTCCTATCGGCTCTCATACATTCTTCCTTTCCTCCACCCTCCGCCTGATATAGAAAGCGAATGGATGGCGCGGGAAAAATAATTCCTTCCCTTTTTGAAGGAAATCACTGACCGTTATAATAATTATTTGTTGAAACAGCAGCGCCATAGTAATACTGTAGTTTTGCAACAACCGTTGCGTGCGATAGTCGCCCCCCCTTTCTCTCTCTCTTGGTCTTGTTCCGGCATAAGGGACCCCGCGCGCTGCTTCGGCCGCACTGTGCGTGCAGGGCGCCTCGCCTGGGCAAGGTCGCGCCCAGACTAGTGCTGCCGGATTTCAATTTATTACAAAAATGATCGTTTTCCCCCTTGGGCATACTCGTATTTGAAGGGGCAGTGGGCAATAGTAGTTTCCAGGACGAAAATTATAATATGTAGCACATACTGATCACGGAAATCGGACACACACTCTTTTTTTCTGTATCGGTGTGCACAGCTAATCAGTTGCCTGCGCTATGTCCACATTCCCGTGGCGACCGCCCCGGCCGGCCGCGGCGTCCTGTCCTGCCGGCCGGCGTGTTGCAGGCGGGAGGACTGAGGACGGTAGCAGGCAGCGGTAGCAGGAGTGTGTCGTTGTTGTGACCTAATGGCATTCCTGCTGCTCATTCTCTTTACGAGCAGGTCGGGGCGGGGCGTGGTGTGGCATAATTAAGAACACCGCTGCTCTCCGCGTTAGCCGCGCGGTTCAAAGTTTGTTAATACGGTGGTTTATGCCGATGTCCGGGAGCTCTGTGCGCTTCACTAAAGCGATAAAAGATAATAAGAAAAGCAATATTTCTGGGTCGTTGAAAAGTATTGAAGCAGTTTTTTGCTTAGTTTTCTCGTAGCCCACATCCGTGTTGTAAGCTAGTTTGCAAGTGCAGGGCTAATAAACCAATGTCGGCCAACGTATCTATTCTTTTTGAGGACGACAAAGTATGCGCAACTGGCGCTTAACACTCGAGTTGCCCCTCTCCCAGTAGTACAAGCTGTATACCGTTTTATGTGCTGCCGTCCTTATTTTTCCTCAAGTACAATGTAAAACTTTTTTTTTTGTAGCGAATAACACGAGTAATTCTGCTGCAAAAAATATAATTGCAATATTTTAGGGTACAAATTTTGCAACCATGGTCAAATTAACATTCTTGACTGTCAAGAACAATGGAATATCGGATGACTCTCGCACCTCTCACGCAGCCCGGGTGGAGCGGTTGCTGGAGCGGCGGCTGGAGTCCACGGAAGCGTGTGGGGCCGGCTCGGCCCAGCTTGTGGCCCAGCCGGCTCATTTACTCTGAATCCTCCAGTTTCTCAACGCACCCCCAAAGTGTTCGTGTGTGTGTGTGTTGTGCCACTCGGTTTTATTTCCACTTAAAAGTCGCGGTAGGTGCGCCGCTCTGCTGCACCTTGCTCTATATATCGGTGCGCTCACACGTCTCGTAGGGAAGGAGAAGGGGGGGTGTCTAAAAACACGGTTCTCTAAACGAAGTAAGTTGATGTGACTCGAACGGCGGCATGTCATGTAAACCGGTGTGTGTAACTTACAACTAACTTCAAACTCTGCTGCGTCGTTTGTAAACAGCATGTGTATTCACAGTGCGCGGTGCAGTACACATTTTTTTATTTTTTTTTGCTAGCTTTATTCACTACGCGCTGAGTGGCGCGGCGGGGTGAAAGGTCCACAAACACACACACTCCGCGCGAGTTACTAACTTGCAGAGGCGACCTGGTTTATGAGGTGGAGGGGCGGGGGGCCGGCCGGCCGGCAGCAGCCACCGAGGGGATGGGAACTCAACTCAACTAGAGCGGTCGGACGGGTATCTTGTGTCTGAACTCTGCGTACCGCCAACCCACACACACACACGAGTTGTTGAAAAACGTAGTGTCCCCGGCCAATCGGATCATCGCGATGAGGTGTATGATCCACGCTAGCGCGCCTGTGTTTGTGTGTGCGTGCGTGCGTGCGCTTTTTCCTGAGATAACTAGGCGCCGCGCAGTGCGGCCGCAGCTGCCACTCCTCTCTGGCAAAGCAAACCCCCCTCCCCTCTCCTTACCTCTCAAATTACAGCATCCCCGAGCCGCACACACACAAGCTGGTAACAAAGTATAAGCCTTCCACTTATAGCTGGGCAGGCATTTTTCTGCAAAATCGCTTCCGTACTCCTCGTTAAGTTTTTGTTGTCCTGAAGTATATCTCTCTTCTCATCATCGTCGCGTTGCCCGTCTACGCCTCTCGCCCTCACCAATGCGCTGTGCTCACACAAAAAGAAAGAACTATGCCCCAAAAGATGTACGAAGGAAGAGAAAAGAAGTTATTATTGCAAAAATAATATAAAGTAATAATCGATCACCTCAGTGTGGTGTGCCTGCCCCGCATCGCGCACACGTCCGTCCTGGCAGACCAGACCGCAAGGTTTCGCACGTTTGCGATTTCTCCGCGTGCCGCCGATGTGCAGTCAGCCGCCGGTCGTTCTGCTCCCCTAATCGACTCTGCCAAAATACTTTTCGTAGTCCGTCACACAAA
Source organism: Frankliniella occidentalis (assembly GCF_000697945.3). Taxonomy (NCBI): domain Eukaryota; kingdom Metazoa; phylum Arthropoda; class Insecta; order Thysanoptera; family Thripidae; genus Frankliniella; species Frankliniella occidentalis. The sequence goes on along the minus strand of NW_026267174.1, from coordinate 1,164,863 downwards.
TTCGAAACAAACAGAATCTCCTTGTGAGAGTGTGTATCCCCTCGCTTCCCGGTGCACTCTGCGATGCGGTCGATGAGGCGAGCGAGTGTGCGATGCAGATCTCGAGATCTCGTTATTTAAATTCGGCCGGCGAGTGTGCCCCCTTGTGCCCCTGTGGCTCGGCCCGGCGCGCTGGACGTGCCCGAGTTGGGCAACACAACGCTCCCTCCTCACTCTCATAGAGTGTGCAGGAGGCCCTGGAACCTCCCGTCCGTTTGTTGCGTAGGGAGAAGAAGGAAGCCGTCCAAACCAGCACTGGTCCTCCCGGCGGCGGGGTCAACGCAGGCAACGTCGCGTGGAAAAGCTCGCCGCTGCTCTTTATTCGGACGGATCTCTCTCCATCTCTCTCTCTCTCTCTCTCTCTCTCTCTCTCTCTCTCTCTCTCCCCCCCCCCTTTAGTTCGACCACAGGTGCGTTCGTTCGGCGCGGCTCTGGGAGCCCCTGGGAGGTAGGCCGTCCCGCCCAACTTGTGCGTCGAGTGCTCCATCGGGTTGCCTACCTTACGGCGCCTCACAAGCTAAAGGAACTCACTCGGCACGACATCACCCCGCCCGGCAACGCCTGACCGGCGCGTGGGATATAGGTTATTTCTTTTATTATTTCTTGTGCCATAACGACGCGTTTGTTTGTTGCTCGGGGGGGTATATACCCGAGGGTATGTGTTTGTGTCCGTGTCGTTCATTGCCGTCATGACGTTGCTCTCTTTGGTCTGACCCAAGCAGCCGTTTCTGAAGCGTTTTCGTCACATTTCTTTTATTGATGCTCTTGTATATATCCTCATTCGCGCGGCCCCTGTGGGGGTATACACCGTGCACCCACCCGGTACAACACACAGGCGGCCGTTAAAGGCGTTTAACGCCCAGCATAAAGCCCCGGCAGAACAACATGCCACTCTCGTTTACCTGGCGGCCTATCGATGGCTTACGGCCCGCTGTGCGTTGCCTTAGCGGCGGCCGGGAGTAGCCGTTCTGGTTGTTTAGGGGGTTAACGGGTGCCTGATCGGACAGCCGCTGCAGAGTGTGAGGAGATGAACAGGGTGATTTTAAGAAACGAAATAAAATCCTCTCTGCTGTGCTGTTAAAAATAAATTCTCTTTCTCCCTCCCTCCCTCTCTCTATCATCGTATGGCCTTTTCGCAACTATACATATTCTCCCACCGCGCCAGAGGCTTCTCACGTGTGGCGTCGCAAATAGGAAATAAAAACTGCCCCTGTTTTTGTCTTGTTTAGTTTAGTCTTGAGGTCCGGACACAAGCGGGCAGATGCACCCGCGGCTGCAGCGGCTGTGACTTCCCCTTCCCTTCCCGATGGGTTGCGCAATGCGCGCTGCCGGCCCACAGCGGTGCCCAGCGGTCATTAGAAATGAAACTAAACAGCCATGGGAGATCGATTAATTAAAATACAAAGAAAAAGAATTTGTTTTATTGCCGCACGGTTTCGCAGTAGTCCAAGTTGATATCACTTTCCCGGCGCGTATAATTATTCGTCCACTTGTGATGGTATGGCTCGCGGCGATGTCTTATTGATATGGCATCTGAGCTTTTCAACAATGCGGCCGTTCGCCGCACAGAACGGCCATGGGGCTCGACTTCCCCTTCAGCAGCGGAAGAGGCGCAGTAAATATTGAATAATAACGTAGCTGGAGACTGCGTCCATGCGTCTCTGTCGCGTCTGATGGCGTTCGTCCCCTTCTTCTCCGGTCGCACCTATCATAAC
>NW_026267174.1:1152976-1163059 GCF_000697945.3 Frankliniella occidentalis | reverse complement strand
CCCCCTTCCCCAACCCCTAACACTTCCTTCTTGTTAAAGCGAGAAAAATAAGTGGAAATAATAGCGCGATACGTGTCGGAGAAAGCAAGACGTCCGTGGTGGTCGAACCCGCCGCGCCGGGCCGAAGCAGTTGGTGAGTGAGCGATATCCGGTAATGGGCCGGTGGTCCAGGAGGGGTAATTCCCTTCACACCTCCACGATCGAGCGGGTTGGCCGGGCGAGGCAGGGCAGGGCGTTACGTGCAGGCGGCGGCCTTTGTTCCGCTGGTGTGGGGCGGACACTCCGTACGTACACGTGGAGATTACCGCCCCGTGTCGCAATCCGTTCTGCAGCCCAACTAGCCCCTCTGTCTGCTGCTACGGAGCCGGGTCATACTCACGCACCCGCGATCTTCCCCGATCTGCAACCTCTACATGAAACAAACCCTGTCAATCCTTCATGTCTGAGAAATGTGTTTTAAAGCCGCAGAATCTCGCCACAAAACTGACAAAAATGGGGGGGGGGGAATAAGAAATTGCCCTTAAAGGAAATAGTTTAATCTTGTTAATTTTAGCAACACATTCGAAAGGTGCTCCTCACGCCCACTCTCGAAATTATTTAAAAAGTCGTTTGGAACTAGAGCGCGCGGGCTGGTCCCAACACATCCGGCCGCGCGCGGTGCGTCTGGACCCGCATCGGGCGAGAGCCGCCCGGCAGGTGGGGAGCAGATGATGATGGGACGTGGTGCGAATCCGTTAACGCGCCTCATAGATCTAACAAACTGGACCGTTTCCGCCGCCACCGCCTCCCTCGCGTTGGCGTGGCGTGGCGGTGTACTACACGGTTATGAAGTCTCATCTCATCGGGCCGCGAGACCCGCGTGTGGGAAAAGCGCTCAGCGGCGTGGCGTGGCGCTGCCGGGGGCGGGGGCGGCATGGGACTTTAATTAAAATTTGCCAACGAGAGCGAGCGGAGCGGAGGGCCCGCATGTTATGGGCGATGACAGGTTCGCGTGGTGCGGTTGTGGCGTGGAGTGGACATTGTGTGTGTGGTGGCGCAGGGCTGGGAATCGCCCCGGGAACGCCCCCTCTCTCCTAGCCGCGTAACGCTAACGATATGAGGTCGAGGTATCGGAAGACTATGCGCGTTTGTTGAAGAGGGTTTGAACTTCTCGTCGATCAAGCCATCCCCGTAGAAGCCTTAATGATGGAGGATACTCCTTCAAGCCTATCCAGTAGTGCAGAAGTGCCTTCTCATGGGTGCCCCACAACGCTACACGACCCTTTTGTGGAACATGTGCTGTAGGGCAATCAAGGGGTACCTCATTAAAAATTTAAGCGTACGCCAATTTTTCTTGATTTTTTTTTTCTGATTTTGCGATTATTTCCGATTTTTTAAGATTTTTGAAAAGCATCTTTAAATTAATTTTTCTCGATTTTTTCTGATCTTTTGGGATGGTGCTCACTGATTTTCTCGAGTGAAATGCCCCTTGAGGGCAACCCCTTCCCTCATTTCCAGGGGATGCCCTCGCGGGGCTGTAGGGCCGCTGGCGCCGGCCGGCGTGGCGCGCGGCGGGGGGCGATATGGGTCAGTAGAGGCTGGTCGATCGGGGCGTGGCCGGCGCGGCGCTGGCTGGCGTGCAGTGTGCTGGGCCGGACGGATCGTGCTCCAGGCCATTACGTCATGCAGCAGCAGTGGCGGCCGCGGTGGCAGCAGCAGCTGTTTGCCGTCCTATGAACTGGTGGAAGTCTCCCGAAGTCTCCTCCGGCAGGCTGGACTGGCTCCGCAGGGGTGCCTTGTCCGTCGCCGGCGCCGGGCCACCTCCTATGGCGACCGGCAGATAGGAAGCTGTGCAAAACTGGAATGAGAGCGGCATCCCCATCTTCCTCCTGCCTCCTATCCTGCGCGCCGGTCTGACCTCGCCCGCCTGGGGAGCCCCTGGCCCGGTAGGCAGACCCGCCCGACAGCCATGTCCGCTTCGAGCCAGGTTGCCTACCTCCAGGCGCCCCGTGCTGCTCACCGCCGTGAAGGTCCCCGCGGGCGCCCTGCCCTGGCCGGCCCTCGGCGCGTCGGGCTCATCCACTCTTGACGGCCGCTCGTGCGTCGCCCTTCTGCTGCGTCGTGCCGAAATCGCTCGCCGGTTGCGCTCATGACGTGACGGAGTAGCGCCCCGCGCGCACCATGAAGTAGTGCCATGAAGTGCACTGAGGAAACTAAGTGCGACTCTCCGTCATCGTCAAAGCAGCAGTGGCTGCGGCCGCGCGGCGCCGCGGCGCTCGCCCAGGCTCGTTAGCATTTCGACATAATCCGAAAGAGAAGGGGGGGGGGGGGGGCTGTCGAACTGAACGGATGAGCAGTCCGGTCCAGCTGGGGTGATCGCTGTGTCCACCTCGTCGCTGTCCATTATATTGCTCCACAGCTAGAGATTATAATTCTGCGGTGAAGTATTTTGGGGAATTTTTTTTTAGGAATTTGTTTCACATTAAATTGTTTCCTCAAATATTTTTTTAATTTTTTTCTAATATTTTCTAGACAAATTTTTCTAGAAGGGTTTCGAATTTTTCCGGAAAATTTTCCTTTTCACATTCATGTTTTGCTCCACAACTTCCCCTGCATCTACTTACCCCTTGGTGTTTTGCGCTCTGTCCGCAGGTACTTCGTGGCGACCATCCTGCAGTTCCAGATCCACAAGGCCATGTGCCGCGCCGCCGGCCAGTACGACCCGGACAACGACGAGCTGCAGCTGCACAAGTGCGACATCTACCGCTCCAAGGAGGCCGGCAAGATCCTCAAGTAGGTTTTTTTTGATAAGCGGAAGGGAAGACGGGCGGGACGGGGACGCGGGGCAGGGCGTTGCAGGGAGCTTGTTCCATTCTCCTCTGGCCCGGCCGGACGGCCGGCGCGTAATTAATACGCGGCTCCAAAACGCCCAAAGCGCGGCGCGCCGCCACGCCCCGCCACGCCCCGCCGCCGGCCGTAACTGGGTGGGCCGCGCCGCCTGGTTGAGGCGCTTTTGCGGACCGGGCCGGAAGCGTTTAGTGGTGATGGCAGGGACGTGTGTTGACGAGTGGCCAGGTGACGCAATCCATTGGATCTGATCCGATACTACTACTACTACTACTGACTGGACGGGGCTGCTGCTGCTGACCGTCGACACTCGGCGACGATTGGATTCGGCAGGAGGGGGCTTTATCAGAGACTATTCTGGACCCCCCGTGCCACGGCGAATGGGGTGCCCGTCATCGAACTGGGGCACCGGTGGCGCCTGCCTCTCCCTGCCCACCCTCCTGGCTAACCAGCGAGCGTATGGCAACTTTTCTTTTTCTTCTTTTTTCTGATTTGTCTGTGTTTTTTCTTCTTTTTTTCTTGACTTTTCCTCGATTTTTTCTGTTTTTTTCCCTTAATTTTTGGGGGATGTACATTGATTTTTTTTTAAAGTATGAAGTACCCCGCGCCTTCTGCCGCCCGGGTGGTCGGCAACCCAACGTACGCCGCGCCACGTGCGCCCCCCCTCCCCCCCCTTTTTCCTCTGTCTTCCCCCGCACACGATGACCACCATACCGATGACGCCGCAACTATCTGCGAACTGCGCGCCTTTTTTGTCCCGCCCTGCCCGAGACACAACTCTTCATCAGTCACTTACGTCTGCACTGCCGAAATGCAAAACCGACTTAATGAGACGGCGCGCGCGGTGCGACAGCGTGCACGTGCCGGTATCGGACTCACACCACCGACATGACGCTCCCGCTTCCTTGAGGAGCATAGCAGCCGTGATAACCGCCTATTTGTTGAAGTTTAAGGGCTGAGGGAGAAACGAAACACGTGGTTCATCAGTATGAATCACGCTGGGCAGGAAATTAGTTGTTGTTTGCTCATGATGTGTTGCCCTGTTTGCAGGAGGCTGATGGAGCAAGGGTCCAGCGCGACCTGGGGCGAGGCCCTGTACGCCGCCACCGGTGAGAGCCGCCTCAACGGGTCCGCGCTGCGCGAGTACTTCCGCCCGCTCGAGGAGTGGCTGCAGAACGAGAACCTTAGGACGGCCGAGTTTGCGGGGTGGACCTACGGTACGTGTGCGCGCTGAAATAGTGCCTTTGGTTAACATTTGGCTTACTTGTAGGGGGGTACAAATATCATAGGTCTCCGTGGGCTCCAATAATGTTCCTGATCCTTCTGGGACCCTATAATATTTGTACCCCCCTAAAGTACACGTGGTTTCTGAACCCCCCTATATGGTGGAGTGCGGCGCCTCGCAGTGCACGCCCCCCCCCCAATAGTCAGGTAGTAAAATTGGAACGACCCCTAACTTGACTGTCTCTCTCTCTCTCCGCAGACGGCGACTACTGCAAGCGCAGCATCGAGACGGCGGGGCTGGAGGTGTACGGCGGCTTCTACAACGCGGCCCCCGGCGCGCTCCAGGCTGGCGCCGCGCACGGGCTCCTGCTCCTCGTCACCGTCTCGCTGGCCCTCTCGCACCTCAGGCTGCCGCGGTGAGGGTGCCTCTCGCCCTCCCTCCCCGTCCGTCCCGCGCGGACGGGGTTGTACCTTCTGTGCCAACATTATTTTGTAATATGATGTCGAGTGCGCGAGTCACACTCGTTATCGCTGCTCCCTCTGTCGTCTTCGAGGAAACACATCCGGGTGGAGCACCCGCCAACGACTTTTTTTTCGGATCCCGTCCCTAGGGATGTGTTCGTTAAATACACATGCTCACAGTATCGGAGATAACAAATGTCACACCTAATTTAAATGCTGCCTGCCGGTAAAAAGACAAAATGCAAGGAGCAGTCCATAGACATAGGCTAATCATGATCAAGAGAATTTGCTGCTCCATGGATAAGCAAATTTCTCTGTACAAACCACTTGTTCAGAGTTGAAGATGCCTTAGTGATTAGACTGAATACTAGTTTGTGTGGAGTGTGTGATGAACATACAGGACATGAAGTATGGAAAAGATTCTCTTTACACTCAGGAATCTTGTCATACATAGATCTTGTAATTTTAATTTATGTATATAGTTCGTGTCAGTGATAACCAACCAATTTGTACCTAAGTCAGTAATAAATAAAAATTTAGACCTTAATTAATTGGTGCTTTTGTATCTTCTTTACTTGTTTACCCAAATGACGTCCGTTTGTATGTACACGATTTTAGCTACAGCCCGAGTCAGCTTAAACTGAACCTTCTATAGACGAATTAATTACTTCCGCCAATGCAGGAATATCAATCAGAAGAAAGCAGCGCTAAGAACTAAAGCGATGTACCCATATGAACCTGTCTCAAAATTCAACAAGGAAACATTTCCTTGGTCAAGAATTTGATCAACTTCATAAAGTAACAACCAAATGTGTGATAATCATGGTACAGAATGACTGCTGGGCAAGATTCAGAGGGAAGCTAGAAGATCTTCATAATTTTAATTTAAATACAGAGAATCTGCTGGTATAAATTTGTACCTAGAAGACAAACTTCAAAAGTTATCAATAGCATTGTATAACAATTGGTTTCTACCTACATATAAGACATAAGTTATCACTTGATGAAAATAATTGGTTCAAGCCAAATATCAATTTCAGTATGATGGCAAAAGAGTAACAAATTGACAGCAAAAAAAATCCACAGGCGAAAGTATTACAATGATCATCAGCTAGCAATATTTGGACTGGAACAAAATGCGATGAGGTGAAGAGGTTCTACTGTGCTACCAACTACAAACACAACACACACTTACTTGTGTTTGATGATAGAATATTGAAAGATGATAGTACAAGATCAGACAAAAGGGTACTAAAATTAAGAGAAGCTAGCTTTGAAATAAACCTATATTTCACTTGCATACACTGGAATGGTAGTCTTATTTATACTGATTGAGAGGATAAGCCTAAAACCTGACCAATAGATAATTATTATGCAGTATCACTTCTAAGATCAGTGTTACAGGAAAGCTCAATTGGAGTGAAATTTAGTAAATAAATTAAAAAAGACCACTTTAATTAATGTGACGCACATTGTACTCTTCCACAGTTTTCATCCTCGCTGCGGGAGTCTCGCCTTGATTGCGCAGGGTCCATGTCAACCAACATCACCTCTTCAGCATTATTAGGAATCATGATTTCTTCCCTGTTGCAAAAGTGGATAACAAAGCCATTAAAATCCTATTCTGGTTGAAAAATAAATGCACTAAGTGAACAACTTAATTTAATTGCACTGTACCTAGGTGGAAGGCACTGTTCAAGTTGGGGAATAAGTGCAGGGTCAATTGTTGCTGGGAAGTTCACCAAGAACTGGATGATGAGCTTGCCTTTTTCAAATGGATTCTTGTACTGAGGCATACCCTCATTAACTATGCACTTAACATCACCACTCTTGATTACTTCACCTGCAAGAGCGAGTAAAACAATGACAATGACCAGATAAAAATATGAATGATACTAATCACTTAAAAGAAATAGCATAAAAATTAGAATTAAGGGCCCATTTACGATCGTTTTTCTTAGTTAATATGAAATTTCCGTAGCATTGGTTCTTATGGTAGCATTTACGATCAATCCTTGGCTTAAATAAAACGGCCCGCTTAGTGAGAATTGTTTTCATCGGGATGGAAAATAAAATTTAAGCTAGCCTCTTGGTTAAAATAAACCCTTAAATTTTATCCCGCCGAGGGCACGAAGTACGAACTAGCCAATGAGAATGGCGGAAATGCCAAACAAACATGGCGACGGCGCCAAGAATTTTACTTAACCTCGGAAACATGCGGAAACGATCGTAAATGCCTCTCCGCGAAAACCCCTTAAATTAATGACAAAACCGCCTTCGCATAAATAAAATCGAATTTATATTAACTAAGCCAAAACGATCGTAAATGGGCCCTTAGATAAAAAAAAATCTAGTGATTATAATAGTAAAGAAAAGACTAACCTGGGAGAGATGTAATGACAAGATCTCTGTCATCAAGAGTTCTAATAACCTTCTGGAAACCACAAATAGCCTCAACAAGCTCAAGATGCATTCTCATGATGAGATTATTTCCAGACCGTCTGCAAGAGAAAGCACCCTTGGTAAGCAAATAGTATTTACATTTAAAAAAAAAGGGAGCAGTATAAAAACAATTAAAGTATATCAGAGCGAGTGAATAAAACTGAATCACATACTTAAATACTTCATGTTCCTTCTCGTCAAGGACAACAATCATGTCACCAGGCTCTACTCCAGGGTCTTGATCACCCTCACCAGAGAATTTGATTTTCTGTCCATCCTGCATACCCTTGTCAATGGGCACTTCAACAATCTTTCGCTCAGGAATGGTCTAAATCAAATAATTTAAACAAATTAGCCACTTGATAAAAAAGGTAGAACTGACTACAGACAACATGTAGAGAGCAAGTATTACCTTCTTTCCATTACACTGCTTGCAGCGGTCCTTCGGACTTATCCTTTCACCTTGCCCACGGCACTCGCCACATGTGCTCTGAACATGCTGCACAATATTAGGGCCCAGTTGCTGCACTTGAATTTGTACACCAACACCTTTGCAGTTGGGACAGGTTTCAACCTTTTTACCTCCCTTTCCTGAAGAGCAAGGACAAGATTATCAATGTCAGGGCAAACACATGAAAATAGTAACAAAATAAATGAGAGAGAACAATGTTGTACCTTCACACTTATTACAAACAACATTCTTTTGTAATTGAAGTTTGCGAGTGGTTCCTTTGTATAACTCCTCCAGAGATACTTTTAGCTGATGAACCACATCATTAGCATGTCGGGCTCTTTCACTCCTTCCACCACCACCTCCGAAGAAGCTGCCACCTCGGAAGAACATGTCGAACATGTCAACACCAGGTCCAAAACCACCACCTCCATTTGAAGCTCCTTCTTTGATTGCCTGCTCTCCAAATCTATCATAGGTCTTTCTTTTTTCAGGGTCCGACAACACCTCATATGCTTGGACTATCTCTTTAAACTGAAACACAAAAACAAATACCAAAATGTACAGGTTAATAGGAATAGATAAGGATGTTAGTCATGAGTTATAAATAAAAAATTGAGATTAACCTTGTGGCCTTCATCAGGGTTTTTATCAGGATGGTACTTCAGAGCTAATTTCTTGTATGATTTCTTGATTTCTTCAGTAGTTGCTTGAGGTTTCACTCCGAGAATATCATAAAACCTCGTTTCTTTCACCATCTTGACTCAGCAGTTTGCTTAAGTCTGCAAGTAAACAAAAAAAAAAACAATATATGGTTAATTTTAATAATAACAGCAAGTATAAGAGTGCTGTGCAGTTATAAGCTACCAAAAACAAATCAATGAAAAATAAATGTCATCAAAATTAGGGGCCACACAAGATAAAATGTACAATTTAAAAAAATGACAAATAATTAAACTTGGAGAACCTGTGAAAAGTTCCACTAGGTTGTATAAAATAAAGGAAAATTACGCCGGTCTGGTACAGGAACTAAGAGGGAAAGGATAAGAAAATTATAAAATTATCAAGCTTAAGTTTGCCTTGAACCCACGAGATTCGCAGTTATTCAGTGAGTATAGTGCCTCTTCCGGCTTTAGGTTATGTAAGGACTAGCCTTGGTTGGCCAAAGTGAAGCAATTTTAGTTCACATAATATTGACGCACAAACGCATAAAACCAATAATGTGACTCAATGAGAAAAGAGTGAGGTGCCACAACGAGCGTGACAATCGCGAACAAAGAGCGGGCACCACACTAGCAAGGACGAGATTTTCGTACGTTCACTCACAGGGGGCCAGAGCTAGCAGTGCAGAGGGCCTAAACACTTGCTTTTGACGTATAGTATTCCCCACGAGTTTCCAAAAATGCGAAACACACGGTCTTCGCACGAACACAAAAGTCTGCGCTCTCTCCCGACGACAACTAATCTCACACTGGACAAGGTAGAAACATACCACAGACGTTTGTTCTCGGGCCGCAGAGCAGCGAGGCAATCCAGAAATTTCCCGAGCTGAAAAGAACGAGGCCCGGAGGGGAGGTGCGGGTGCGGGGACGGAGGGGGAACGACCTAACCTATCTTTCGTTGTATCAGCGAGGAGTTGGTGGCTTGGTTTAGGTGTTCGTGATGATCCGTCGTAGTGAAACTCTCTTTCCAATCAAATGTGTGCCAAGAAAATATGTTACTACATGTTAGATCATTAGGAAAAAATGCATATCATTTTGAGTAACACATGAGCGATCGATACAGGCCGTCGATCAGCGGGCAGTGACTACGATCCTGGCGCCACCTTGACGGCGAATCAGCGAAGCTCACGCCGAACGCGCGCTTTTCAAATAGAGTCGCGCGTGTGCACGCTAGCGAAGGTGCTCGCGAAAATTACCCTCTGTCCGAGTCGCCATGCTTATCGCTGCCATTTAAAACTGTTAAGGTGGCCCCAGTATGGTCACCCGTCGCACCCATTACACCCTTCGTGGCTACGACTCGTCGGTCACGACGGGTGTGATGTGTGATGGGTGACCAATGTGGGGCCACCTGGACGCCCTCGCCGCACAAAGGTCCCGCCATATGCGAATCATCTGCCGCTGGGCCGCACGGTGACGTCGATACGCGTCGGAATCCCAGGAGGTGCCATGCGCCATCACTCAGGAGAGACAATAACGAAATTGATAAAGATAAACGCCGTGATAAGTCTGTGCCGCGCCACGCCACGCCCGCGGCCGCCGAGCCGCGTCCTGCCCGCGCCCGCCCTGCCTCCCGCGCAGTGAGCGGCGGGAGTCCTTGCTGTGAAGGGACCGCTCCGACATGCAGGCGGCCGCGGGTGCACTGGCCGCGTTGGCTCTCTGCTTGTTGCTCTCTGTCGGCGCGTGCGGCGGTGAGTGGTGGTGGTATTGGTCAGTGGCGGCGCTGGTGGTGAGCATGGTGGTAGTGATGAAGAGCAAGGATACACACCGCCGTCGTCGTCGTCGTCGTGGGGTCGGCCCGGGCGCACTGCGTGGAAACACTACTGGCCGTCGCCGAGGCCGGCCGCGGTGCCGACCCTCCGTGCGCGTGTGTGCGTGCGTGCGCTCGCGTGCTGCCCGTCCGATCGATGAACATTTCGACGTCCTTCTCCCCTCCTCCCCGGGGTCGTGCCCCCCCCC
>NW_026267174.1:1143007-1148646 GCF_000697945.3 Frankliniella occidentalis | reverse complement strand
GTAATCTTTTCCAATTTTATTGACTTTTTAAATTGAATTTTCCATTATGTTTTCTGATTTTTTTCCTGATATTTGGGGGTTGTGCACCTGCAGGGCGACTCGGGCGGCCCGCTGGTCTGCACGAACAAGCGCCTCCTGGCGGGCATCGTGTCCTGGGGCGCGGGCTGCGCCCAGCCCGGCCGGCCCGGGGTCTACTCGGACGTGTCCTTCCTGCTGCCCTGGATCAAGGAGAACGTGGTGCTGGACGACCGGCCGCAGCCGAGCACGCCGGACGACCACGAGAGCACGACCAAGACCAGCGACGCCACGCCCGTGGCCTCCGTGTGGGCCTCGTTGCTCGCGTGGGCGGTCACCGTCGCGCTTCTATCGGGATTCAGCCACTAGTCATGAGGGCAACTGGTTTGCAGTGACTATTCGGCAGCATTACTTGCCCAAAGAGTCGTTGCAGAGAGATTTTCTCTTATCAGAAATTGTGTTGCACAATATTTTTGTACTGACCTAAAGACTGTTGATTTTGCTCAAATTGTTTGACTGTGCCTGTGAAAGAACAAATAGTTTCCTTTTTCCTCTTAAGGATGATTAAAATTATCCAGAGAAGATAGAGGAGTTTTACTAGTCAATTGTAACAACTTTTTTCATATATATTGTTCCATCTACATTTTTTATTGTCAAAAGCACACAAAACTACAAAACATCCATGTGGAGTCCAGAGTTTAGATACACAAATGTTAAACGTTTTGACATGTGAATTGCGTAGGCTTACTCGTTAGAACTGTGAAGAAGAAATGGAAAAGGGTTTTTGCATGAGTATGACAAAGTTCCAGAAAAGTATCACTGGGAGTATTTCCAATATGAAATGTACTTGAACCAGCTAAAAGAATGCTTCTGGCTTAGCATAGGTTCTTATGAACGGCTATGTGAAGCCTAGAAGCATTCTTTGATTGGCCAGACTAAAGTGCATGCATAAGCCAAATTAATAACAGAAGAAATTGTGCTTTCTGAACATTACATGATACAGATCATGGTTTTGTGCAAATTTCACATTTATCTGTATGCTTCATTATAACATCTGTCCTCAGCAATGCATTTCCATTAAGATAAACAGAGTAAATAAAATGTCATGACAAAACAAATAAATGCCAACAACAGAACAATTTAATTACTCCAAACAATGAACCTACTAAGTCTTTCCTTCAATAGAAAGAAACAATGTCGTGGATGACAAAAACACAGCCACAAATAAACATCCAAATCAAACAGTGCCTTCTTCATTTATAAATGAGTCTCGGGTAATAAGACATTCAAAATCAGGGAGCACAGAATCACAATGAGTAAAAAAACAAGCAGTTTTATAAAATAATTATTGCATCAAGCAATATAACTAAATATTTGTAAGGCACAGTACAACATTTATAGTCAATGACTAGAATGGTGAAAAACCATTAGTTAAATACTGGCTTTAGTTATTTGCAAGATAGTAACAAGATACCATGCCTTCCCTGACTCATTTCAACAAACTAGACAAGAGAAGCATTGGCATAGTGAGGTAACGGAATGTAAAACTCATTTCAAACAACCTAAAAGACTTAAAAGATAATAAAAATATTAATAATGCAAAATGATTAGAGAGTATTAGATTCCAATATGCACCACTAACACTCTACAAAGCATTCATTGTCATAGGCACCCTAATACTGCTAAGACATAGATGTACTGCCCCAATAAAAGAAAATTTGCCAGCTCACAAAGTAACACATAGAATTTCCAAAGAGCAATTTTTACCATTCCCAACTCTTGACAGGCTGAATATCTAGGTGTCCTACTCCACCACAAACTTAAAGAGTTTACAATACAATTTACTGACAACCCACACACAAAAATAAATAGTTTTTACAAGTAACAGCACAAATGAAAGTTTTCAAGGATATACCAATCAGACAAGATAACTCCTTCAATGGGACAAGTTACTTTCGCAAAGCAGTTTCACAGTCAATTCATGTCATATTATTCCATAGTTCTTATGTGGTTCTTCTGAGAAAATTCCTAATCTTCGGAAAGCAACTTGTTCTGTACCTGCCGTCAGTTATTGTAGTAATTGAAAACGAGGTGGTAAATACATGAAAATTCTAAAAAAAGTTAAAATAATACAAACATCGGAATGACCAATTAAGACAAATTGCAAAAAGAACATCAAAGGCGGAATGGATTACATACATATGTAGGTCATAGCTGTACATAAGTATTTCTAGAACAAAATACAAAAAGCAAAAAAATATTAAAAGCTTTTATAGAGGGCTTTAAAGAACTGCTAGAAGTATTAGTAAAGGCAAAGATGAGTACCGAATAGAACACAATAAAAGTAACACTAGTGTCATGCAACACAATCTGAAGGACAGAAAGAAGTCTTCATGTAGAGTATGAGAGCATGTTTGTTTGTCTGATAAACGTCTAATTGACTATAAATTGATAAATTAACTAATAACAGAACTCAGTCTTCCCTCGTTTTTTTCTGAGGTTTCAGGTGACTAAAACTATGAAGACAGAGGTAAAAGCTGAATAAACTCAGTACTACTATTATATGTCACACACAATGTTTGGTGATTTCAAGTCATTGACTTATGCTTTAAATACTGCATTAAAAGCTTGAATACAAGGCAGCCAATACTGTACTGACTTTCAAAAGTTATGGCATAAATAGCAATATACGATCACTGACACAATTTGGAAGCCACAAATAGAGATGACAATAGAGACGAACAAAAAAAATTTATGATATGAAAACGTGGATGGAAAATTCATGATATGGCATCCATACGGAGATGGCTAACATGTACATACAATTGGAAAACAAAAATGAAATGGAAGTGTATTTTAAAATCAGAAATATACATCCATTCCACTGTTACTAAAAAAAACAACAGCAAACAAGATGCTTGCAAAGATTTTTGAAGGATATGCAGTAAATTTCTACCTTCAACACTAAGATACTGTAGACACTGTTTTGATCATCTAACAAATAAATAATGTTACAGGGCAAATATTTCAAAAATATGTATGAATAAATCATTCTGCCCATTGTACTTTAACAAGATTACTTTACCCAATGTGTGCAATAAGCTCACATTAAAAAAATTACTGTGCTAAATACATGACTATGAAGTAACCAAGGTAATTATTGTCTGGCCACGTTTAACACAGAAGAGAATCAATAGATATTTACTTAATTCCTAAGAGATTTTCAGCGACACCCAGGTAATAGACTGTCTGAGCAATACCAAACAATGGGGCTATGACAATCATTCGGCAAGCTCCTCCTTTGAAGAAAGCTAGTGGTCCTTCATTCTTCAAGGTTTTTCTAAAATAGAGAACAAAAAAGAAAACATGAGAGAGGGAAAACATGTAAACATACTTGTAAAGGTGAGTAAAGATTGTAGTTAGACTTACGTAATGCAATCTACAACACCATTATATGCGGCACCTTCTGTGGGATTGATAGCTTGCAGACGGGTCTTGACAACATCCATCGGATTTACAGCCAAGGCAGCAAATGAACCTGCTACACACCCAGAAAGGAACGAGCACCAAAATACTGCTTCACCTAGAAAATAAAATATAAAAGTGAGAAAAGGTGTGAGGTCCGGTAGAAAAGTACACTAAATTATCAAGTGTTAAATTTACCGGAGCCGTCATTTTTCCTTGGCCCAAGAGCATTCAGCCTAGCAAATAGTGGGAAATAAATAACAGAAAAGGTGACATCTCTGAGACCAGTAGCTCCAATACCACGGTAAAGGCCAAAAATTCCTCTTTCCCTCAACAAATTTCTTGTCAACTCCATTGCAGATGTATGTTTCACTTCTTTACCAGCTATAGGGAAAAAGAAAAAAAGAATAAAAATGAACACCTTTTAAACTGAAAAGAAAAACTTTCCTCTGAAGCACATCAAGTTCGGAGAAAAAAGGTGTACCAAGCTTAGCAGCAGCAGCTACTCGTCCCGCATCCTGCATTTGGATCTTCAGAAGCTCCATTGGAGTAGTAATGACAATTTGACAGGCCCCAGCAGAACCTCCAGCGATCATCTCACGGACAAGGGGCATCTGTGTGCTGTAAGATGTATGAATAGTATTAAATATGATTTTTAAAAACTAATTAGACTGTGACATGAATCATTTCAAAGTAGGAATTTTACCTATTTGCTGGACGTAACCAGTGTCGGAAAAGGTCATTGGCAGTGAGCTTGATAGCTTTTTCAGGGGTGATCAGTAAAATGTTTACAGCAGACCCTATGAACAAACAAGAAAGGCACTTGAAATTTCTAGTTCTGTTTCTTAGAATTTTTATGGTAATGACAAGTACCTAATTCTACATACCTCTGTACATTCCAAAGTAGCCCTCTGCAGCATAGGTTTTCTTGAAACAGTCAAGCCTGTAGTGAGCAAAATTATTAGCAATATTTATGATAATCTTCACTTTCTCAATGTATGTTGGAAATAGTTATTCTTACATTGAGGAATACATTTTTTCCCCTTTGGGACCAACAGTCTGATTTTGAAGTCTTGTCTTGACAAGATCCAGTGGAAAAACACATGATACACCAATGATGCCAGCAATTCCACCATTGACAATTTTTGGGAGGAGTCTGAAAATGAAAAAGTTATATTGACAAAAGCACTGTTGAAGAAAGAATCCTGACAGTTACACAAAAATACATTAAAACATGTATCAGATATTTAGAAGTTGTGCTTAGCAAATATCACAATTCACAAGTCACATATTGGAATTCTTTAATGTTACGGATGAAAAAACAATTGAATTGCCAAAATACTTACGAGAACTTTTTGGGCTCGGGAGATTGAGGAACTGAAATATGAACACAGAAGACATTAAGCTATTGCTAAACATGTGTTTATTAAATTGTCTAAAGTCAAAGAATTATGCAGAAGGGATTGGTTTTTAATAACAAAATGTCTACTTATCTTTTTTTAGTAAATCAGAGCTATTTAAGTGACCACAATTATTTAACAGCATAAACTCTACTGTGTTTAGTCATGAGAAGAAAAAACAACATACAACACAACAAAACAAACTCAAAGAAATCTACGAGGCTAAAAATGTCTCAGAAATCAAGAGGCAGGTTCGGAGAGAATGACAGACACTTGGGACACAGAGGGGGTTGGAAGATGAAGGGGTGGCTGTGACTGGGGGATACCCTAACCTCTTAACTCTCACTATCAAACTGTCAACCGAGGAAGGTTATGGGAAACGATACTCTGCCAAAAGTTTACCGGCCACGCCACTTCACTCGCTACGTGCAAAACGAATGGGAGTAGTAATCTGTCCAATATATTAGGCGCGCGAGGGGGGTAGCAACCGAGGGCCAGTGCCAAGTTTTCCCTCACAACACACGTCCTGGGGACGTTTTCCCGGGGACGGCACGCACCTTTGCTGGCTGCCATGGCGAGTGCGTGCGGCTCTGCTTGCTGCTGGGTCACGAGGAGGTCCGCGCGCGACAGACGGCCGGATAAAATGATTATAATTCGATGAAGTGGCGACCGGACCGCGCGAGCCAGCAACGCGAGTCGTCGGGCTCGGCGGCAGCAGCTCCTCCTGGGCTCGGGCTGTCTGCTAGTCTGCTGGGGGGC
>NW_026267174.1:1137151-1141247 GCF_000697945.3 Frankliniella occidentalis | reverse complement strand
GGGAGTCCGCGTCGTCTGACTAGGCACGCGACCTCCTCCCACCCTGCCCCCCCAGTAGCACTGTCATCTTTCTTTATCATATCTCCCGAAGTCCCCTGAACGTCTTTTCGCTGTCGCTGTTGGCGATAGAGTGATAAAACACACAAAAATAAATGATGGGGGGAGGATAAAACTCTCATGTAAAACTCGCACGCGAAGCCCCCAAAAAACAACCACTGCGGCGCGACACGCGAACGCACTTGTCGCGTGTGCCTGTTGGACGCAAAATGTTTTCACGTGCAGATAAAAGCAGTTTTACGCCGCATAGCTGCTTTTGTAGTGATGAGAGGGACGCAATGATGTAGCGTCGTATTCTTTGCCCAGAGTGTCATAATCCCTGCTCCCGCCGCACCTGTCGCGCTATCGTTACCTGCTCGCTGGCCCTTCACTAGAATGTGGCTGCTGGCGGCGGCGCGTCGCTCTAGAGAGAGGCGTGGCACCGCATCACTTGGGCAACACGCCCCGTTGTGTTGGCACCGCTGGGGGGAAGGGAAAAGGGGAAGGAAAAGGGGGGGAGGTGGACCAAGGGAGACTTTGTTTGCCACGATAACGAAATCGGGCCGATACGACGACGGATTGCAAGCACTATTATTACTGGGGGCGGCGGCAAGCAGAAAAACAAGGAGGATATAAATAAATTACTTTTATTTAACAATGATAATATGGCCAGATACAAATAACGATGGTGATGAGTATGGCAGTGGTACCACCACGCAGCGTGCGGACTAGTAGTATCTTCCTATACGAGTAATATGAATATGTCTCTATCTTAGTCGTATCTTGCTTAAGTTACGTCGATCTTAAAAACCTAATGAGGACTTACTTTAGTAACTTACACACTAGGAATTGCGTTCTGGAAGGACAACATTACATTAGCTCACATAAAAATTACACGCTAGGGCTGGAATCATGCTCCAAGATTACATACGATATAAATAGATTTCGAGATTACGTTTTTCCGATAAAACATACTGTAATTATTATTTCTAAATTTATGTCTATATCATAATCATGAGAATATAAATTTACTCTTGATAATATTTATGGGGTATAACATTTGAACAACGTGCAGTGTTCCTACACTGTGAAAGAGAAGCTCAAATATTGCTACCCAGTTACGAATACTTTTGGATAATATTTTGGGTCATATTTTCATATAGAGCATACATATTTCGTAAAAATCTTACATTTCTCATTTTGTACTCAAACTTTGCTCAGTACGCATTACGAGGTACGCCAAAAGTAATGTGTAGGGAGATACGCTATGAACAAATACATGGTTATATTATTCACTGTTTGCCACCACGTCTTTTCAGAAGTTTCCCTGGGAGTTCGTGGAGCAAACGTCCCGATCTAACGTACTTGTGTACATTTCAATCAAGTGTCCAATCTTGTGTGCATTTTCTTGCCGGCTGCCTTTTGTCGGCCAAACGGTCCTTGGCTCTTCACAAAACACATTCATTCACACGACGCATACATTCAAAGTGCCTTTTTAACATGCTGGGCGGAAATCAAGTATTTCTAATCGTCTCAATGAAGCATTATACGAGTAGTACATATATCGTAATATAGCAATTAAAATACTGATTAGATGCATAATACAATGTCAATGTGGATTAAATGATCAGAAATAAATATTATTCCGTTCGACTTGACGATAATACAAGTAGTATTTTGAATCCTCGTGTATTGAAACCTTCCCCGATATTGGCAGTGATGCTACGTTGCTCGCCGAAAGAGCGTGTGCCTCTTATACAAACCAATAATACACAGGGCGAAGAGCTACAGAGGCTCCCCAAAATAAAAATGTTTCTCCGATGGTACATACTTAGCGCGCAAGAAAAAAATCTTTGGTTACGTATATCGTAAAAATTAATAGTCAGTTACCTCGCGAGTTACCCCGCCGAGCTCAACTCGAATGCTCCCTGCAGTGATCCTGCGGCTCCCCCTCCCTTTCCCGGGGCGCCGCGGCTCCCCGACGTCGCCTCCCTTGCTGTACAATGTCTGTCCCTGCGACCAACGCCGTGTACTAGACGTCCAAAAGGTCCTCCTCCTCCCGCTTCCTCTCCTCTCCTACCGTCCCCTCCCTCCCTCCCTCCTACTCCTGCTCCTCCTCCGATGGCCCCCCTCACATGGTCGTCTCCGCGTTGGCCGCCGAGCCACTGGTAGCGAGGTCCACGGAGCGCTTCCGGGTCTCCTCGTCCAAGACGGACAGCTTGCGCGACTCGAGCAGGCCGACGACGCCCAGCTCGGCGTCGTCCGCGTGCCGCTCCTGGTCCATCTCGTCCAGCTCGTCCTTGGACAGGTGGTACACGATGCCGGCGCCGAAGCCGTCGCCCAGCACGTTGATGGAGGTGCGGATGCGGTCCCTGCAAGCAGGCAGAGGTCGCCGTCGATACCCCGCGCCGCGCCCCACCCCCTCCGGGAGGGGAGGTCAGCCGTGTGGGCGGGCGGGGGTAGCGACGCCAGCGCGCTTAAGGTATCGTCCAGGAAGGACGTCCGTGGTTTTTCTGAGATTAATTCAGTGAATTTTCGGGAGCTTCGACGCCTGCGAAACTCGGGGTAGGCCACACCGCAGAGCACGCATGCACTGCAGACAAGGAGTTGCCTACCCATCAGGCGCTATGAGAACTAGCCTAGGCTGAACTTGGCAGGTTCCCAACGGCGAATGACGGACGTACTTTCGAAATGGGCCCCTATATCCACTTACTCAGAGAGTTGGTGGATCACCTTACCGAAGTGATACTGTACCGGATACAGGGCTTGCCTATCGGGCCCCTTATAGTGAGTAGGCAAGCCCGTATGCGGCACAGTGTCACTGCGAAAAGTCGCTCACGAGGAGTGAACCGCCAACCCCAGTGTAGTACAGCGTAATAAAACGTTTGGACTCACCAAAGAAAATGATAATATCAACAACAAAATAACACCGGGAGTTCCCCCCCCCCCCAAAGAAAGCTCCTCGGAATGTACGTACAACAGCCAGTCGACGGCGAAGAGCAGCGACACGTCCGAGGTGGGCAGCCCCAGGGCGGTGAGCACCAGCAGCATGGTGATGAGCGCGGCCGACGGGATGGAGGCGGCGCCGATGCTCGCCAGGGTGGCCGTCAAGCTGGAAGAGAAGAGAGGAGCCAGCAGGCCGCGAGGGGGTGGGTGAGAAATCGCGCGAGGTCGGCGAGCATAGGCGCGTGGGCTGAATATTTAGCCGGCGGTGACAGGGAGATCAAAGGGATAATGTGACGGAGTGCCGTGACGAGTCGACCGCGGCCAGTCCCACATAATGTGTGTCACATATGGCCTGCGTTGTTCGACAGACTTTATTTTATTGGTGACGCTCAAATTACGAAAATATCGCTTGAGTGGAAATCAGCACAGGGGAAACGAGCAAAGCGCCGCCATATGACCTCTTCATCGTTCAGCTAATAGCCGTGGGACGACCAAATTGACGGTGAGTTCCCCAAAACTGTGTAAAAGCTGTCACGAACTGTTCGTAGTCGAGTTTCTCATCACTCCCGACCCGACACTCCAGGTCTCGTTCCAGGCACTCGAAGGTGAATTCTAAGACATTTGACTATGAGTGAGGGGTATGGAAATGGGTCAGAACGTCTAAACGTTTGGACCAAATTTTGAAAACAATGCATTTTCTGAGGTTTCAAGAGTATGATAACGACATCAAATAATGCATGCAAACAAAGATTTTTTGTGCTATGAAAACTCTAGGAAATCACATGAATATTTTTCAAAATACTTGGGGGGCCACGTTTTCTCCCACACCCGCCGCCCACAACCCAGTCGGTCCGGCGGTATAGACGAGTTAACCCACCTGGTTTACGTAACACCAACTAACACACCCCTCCCGAGGACGCTGACGATTGGGAAAGGGCAGCAGGCAGGCGGAGGGCTGCTGCTGCTGCCTCCCCTACTGCCCTGCACGCCGTGCGTTATGCAAGCCACGCCGGGGAGCCTCACGCTCGCATAAAGCCGCCCTTGTAATTACCGTATCCAATTGCAGTACTACATACGTGTGCGCATACCGGGGTTTAAAGGAGGGAGGTGGGGT
>NW_026267174.1:1123151-1136266 GCF_000697945.3 Frankliniella occidentalis | reverse complement strand
ACCCCACACCCCGTGGCCCAAGGGGACCTCCGGTGGCGCTCGCTCAGCGAGCTCTCTCGACTCTGGGTGGGTTAATTAAAACGAAGCCCGCAAGAAGGCGGGCCGCGCTTTGCGCTGCGGCGACCGGAACACCCGGGCTGCACCGCGTCGCCTCGTGACGGCCGCCCGCGAGCACAACGTGAGCCCGCCCGGTGCACGGGTCACGTGGTCACTGGGGCAATGCCTCTCTGGTAAGGATTTTACAGTCCGACCTTTCTCCGAAAGAAATAAATAAAAACGTTTCCAAGGAAATTCGGAAAAAATTGAACGATTTTCATGAAAAAAAGGTAAAAATTAAACTTTCCAGGACAAAATTTGACACCAACAAAACAAAATTCCTGAACAATTTCCGGGAAGTATTTTTTTTTTCTTCAGAAAATTGAAATTCTTTCGATGTGGCCTACCTGACCGTGATGATGTCGCCGATGCCCAGCTGGATCCCGTTCATCTGCGCGATGAAGATGGCGGCCACGGCCTCGTAGAGCGCCGTGCCGTCCATGTTGACGGTGGCGCCCACGGCCACCACGAAGCGCGTCACCCGCTTGTCGATGCCGTTGTTCTCCTCCAGGCACTGGAACGTGACGGGTAGCGTGGCCGCGCTGCGGGTGTCGCCAGGGGTCGCGTCAGGAACAGGGCGTAACGAAGTAAAATACAAGGGGAAGTCCCAAGCCGAGGCCGAGGCCGGGCTCGGGACGGGACTTTACCTGGACGCGGTGCCCACGGCCGTCACCCAGGCCTGGAGCATACCGCGGAAGAAGGTGGCCGGGTTCTTTCTAGTGACGGTCCAGTAGATGATGGGCAGCGTCACGAGTCCGTGCACCAGCAGGCCCAGAACCACCGTCACCATGTAGAGGCCGAGCTGCTGCGCCGTCGAGGCCATGTTGGCGATGGACATGATCTTGCCCGCGATCAGACACATGATTCCGAACGGGGAGTACCTGCAGAGTGGAAGGTGTTTATTAAACGAGGAAGAAGAAGCATATTGTTTTGTCAGACACTAGGGGACGCGACCAACAACTCACCACATCATGATGCCGACGAGCTTCATGATGATGTCGTTGAGCACCACGAAGAACTCGACCATGATGCGACCCCGCCGGCCCATCTGGCCCGCCAGCAGGCCGAACGCCAAGCAGAACACGATCATGCCTGTCGCATACCAGCAAGGATTAGCTTTTGACCTTCTCATTCATTTGTTTTCAAAGAAGTATGTATACAATACAACAACTGTCGAAACTAGGTAGTGGAAGTAGTTTTCGGATGTTGTGTGCTCCGTCCTGCTCTCACCCATGACGTTGGTCCCGTCCTTGTACACGAGCGTCCTCTCCACAACGGCCGGCTTGTTGTACTTGGCGGGAACCTGGCGCGGACAAACGCACACGCGTTCACTGACCGGACCGGACACATGCCGACGGCCCTAATTCCACGTTCGTTCGTCCTCTTTTTAATAATTATTTTTTATTTCTTTCGTTTTAGCCCCTTTGGGCGATACAGGGAAACAAACGCCAACACTCCTCTCCGGGGAAATGAAAACAAAATAATTGTGATTGAGGTGAAGGGCGGTAGACATACATGGAAGCTGCCCGCGCTCCTGTTCGCTCCGACTCTTGTCATGCATTGGCGAAGAGGGAAAAGCAGGGGAGAGGGGGGAGGGAAGTGGGGGCTGGCGCGGTGTTGGTGGTGGTGGTGGTGGTGGTGCTCTCCGCTTGCAAGCAGGAAGTACAATTTCCCTCTGGGGAACTAGCACGGCCACGCGTGAGAGAGAGAGAGAGAGAGAGAGAGAGAGAGAGAGAGAGAGAAAGGGAGAGAGATGGTAGTGAGGATAGGGAAGGAGGAGGGGGTCAGAGCGGTAGGGGTACGCGAGTTAGTTAAATGCTTGTGACGCCATAATAAAAGCCAGAAAGTTTTGGCAGGCTCGAACTCGAGTAGGAGGTGGAGAGAAATTGCAGAGGAGAGCGGACGAGACTGCGCGGGGAAAGGTTGATGGTACACACACGGCACTCACCTCTTTAACCGATGTTTGTACTTGCTGGAAGCATGCCTGGACCAAGTTCTCGGGAAACATGTTTCTGGATGGAAACAGAAAACAGGGTGTCATTTAGCTACGCATAACGTGGTTGTGAGCAGAGGTCGGATCGGGTGGGATCCAAGATCCAATAAGTAGTGAACCTTACCGGACGATGTCGAGGATGGCGTCGAGGGTCGACACCCGGGTCTCGCCCGCCGGCCCGGCGCCCCGCACGATGGCCTTCGCCGAGGGGTCGCCCGGGTGGATGACGAGCACCACGATGATGCCCACGATGGCCGCCAGCACGGTGGTGACCATGTAGTAGGCCAGCGCGCGGAAGCCCATGCGGCCGGAGCGCCGCGCGTCCAGCTGAGCCATGCCTGCGCGGGAGGGGTCACTTTAATTATGGGGATACACTGTAAATTGCTTACGAACAGTAGGTTCGTAATGCAAACCAAAACGTTCGTAGCTTACGAAGGATTTTGAAGCGTTGTATTACGAACTAATTGTTCGTAAGCGTACGAACAAATAGTTCGTAATACTAACCGACTGTTCGTAAGACCCTGTCTAGCCTTACAAACAAACGCTTTGCAATAGGAACAATTTATTTGCAATACAAAGAAAGAAGATTGTTTGTAACGTTGCAGAGTATTTAGTTCGTAAGCTTTTTACAGTGTACGTCTTCGCAAGGACTTTAGATCAAATGCAAGATTACACGTAGAAGCATTGGGGAGGGCACCTGGTAACTTTATAGCATGATATGCAGAAAGGTAGGCCACAATAAAGCTGTCTTTAAAACCCTGGGCCTCAACGTGTTAAAAGGTTTTGTGAATTAGTGCAGTTAGAAAGGCATTAAAACTTCCAAGCCAATGCACTAATTTGGGGCACATTCAGCGCTCTATAGTGTCTTTCGAAAGGCATTCAACCGCATTGAACTTAAAATTTCTTTATCTACCTTGGAAAGGACGAATTAGCACCTTTCTATTCTTTTTCAGTGCCCCTCTGTAAAACGACGATATTTTTGCGCGCGCAGTCTCCAAAATTATTCCCATCCATTATGGCGAACTTGTCGTGGGTGTCACCCGACACACACGCGGAGCGGGCCCCGCAACTTTGGATGTCGCGCTCCAATTTGCCGCCAACTGTCTTACGCAGCATATCAGCCCGCCCCACGCAGAGCGCAGCCCCGTCGACGCGACCCACAGTACGCATTAAACAAAAACTATTTTCTTAATTCAAGCACAAGGACTTTATACATTTTTGAGAACTATTACATATTTTAATTTTAACAAGTGACACTCACTCTGTGGTTCACGTCTTAATGCTGGCATTTAAACCCAGGGGTTTACCTACTTCCACCGCACTCAAATTCTTAAATTAGAACATTTACTTGTCCGGAGCGTTGCAAAGGGCTGATAAAGTTTAAACTGAGGACACTTTGCTTGAATATTTAAAGCGATGTTCTTTTATTGTGTTTGTTGGGTCATTGTCATTGTAAACAAAACATATGTGCTTCCTCGCGGGCGGGGCTTCCGCAGTCGTAGAGAGAGAGGGAGAGAGAGGGGGACAGCGGTGGGTCGGGAAAGTGAGAGATAGAAAGAGACCCGAGATGCGCGCAAGCAGTCGTCGCGCAGTGAGCAGCGCGCGAGCAGCCGTATGGAGAAGCGCCCGAGGACGGGTGGGTAGGCAACCCGCTCGCGCACCTGTGGCACGGGCTTGCCTACCGGACCCCCGCCCCACCCGGCCCCGCCCCGCCCCGCCCGGGATGGTGCCACCTGTCTCTTCGTTACAGTCTGGGCGCCCCCCGGACTGGAGGGGGGGTAGAGGGAATCACTCAGGTGATGGTCCGCGGGGTGTGTCGCGGAGGCGCCTTCCTTGTTGCGCAGGGCGGCGTCATCCATCAGACCAGCGGAGCGGAAGCAAAGGCGGGGACGGGCACCAGGAACAGGAGGAGGAGGAGGAGGAGGCGGGGCGAGAGAGGAAAAGGGAGCCCGTCGCGTCGCGGCGCGTTCGACAACAAGCGGCAAGTGCTGAGCACGCCCGCGGGGAGCGCCGGGGCGTGAAAGGGGTTGTTCCGAAGGGGTACTTCACTCAGAAAAATGATACAAAAATCAATAACATTTAAATTAAGATAAAAAAATGAAGAAAAAAAACAACAAAAAAACACCTTGGCGTGCCTTTGAATTAAGAGTAAGGTACCCATTGGGTTGCTCTGCGGCACCCAGACTGGCGCTCGAGCTCGCCGCGTGCTGCCCGGGATCACCATACCCTACTCACCGGCGATGAGCGAGGAGATGATGAGGGGCAGGATCATCATCTTGAGCAGGCGCATCAGCACCTCCCCGGGGAAGGACATGAGCGCGATGCTCTCCGGCGTCGGCCCGGCCAGGCGGCCGATGAAGCCCAGGACGATGCCGACCAGCACGCCGGCGATGGTGAAGCCGAGGAGGATGTTGTCCCGAAACCATTGTAGCGTCTGGGCCGACAAGCAAGCAGCTGTTTTTCAGAAGGAGTATCATGCTTGGCACCTGCCACCCCCCCCCCCTTTCCTTCTTCTCTGGACCTACCTGATACCCTACCCCCTCCGTGCGCGACACCCTTATCATCCTAATTAATCAGCTATTCCCTTACTTTCCCCCTCCTCCCGGCGTCTTTGGCCAAACTCTTGTATCACCCCCCCCCCTCTCCTCTTTCCCTGCTCCCCTTCTTGTTCCCACGTGCGAAGCCGCTACTTCAAGAAGATACCCTCCTTATCACATATTTTATTTCCCCGTAATGTTTTTTTGGGGGGAGGGTAGAGTGACATGAGGTGTACTGTATAGGAGCGAGGGGGGCCTCGGCAGATTAAGTGACCCTGCAACTAGTTCGGCGCGCCGCTGCGGCTGCTGCTCCGCTGTGCCTATTTTATCTCGTTTGACCTAAACGACTCTTGAACTTGCGGCCGCCACGGGCCAGCGCAAGAGCGAGGGGGCGGAGGGAGAGAGAGGGCCGTGTAGCTACACGTACCAGTGACAGGTATTTGATGGCTTCTTCTTTCTTCCCTTTCTTCTTCTTCTCGTTTTCATCAGCGACCGCCCCCGCCCTGCAAACAAGCAGCAGCGCCTTGCTCGTTGAGTGAGGAAAAGACACGAGGGGTTAGGGGGGGGGGGTCTGCTTCTGTGTAAACTCCAGGGGGAAACTAGCAAAAAAAGAAAAGTACAAAGAAAGAGGGAGGCGTCCGCGATGTTTCAGAAAATGTCTCTTGAAAAGAGCAAACCAGGTGCAACCCTTTTTTCCTGAAAAACGATGTAAGTTTAAAATGTCTCGTTTTCGCGCCTGTCGAACCGCAGGAGGCATGGCGAGGGCGAGGGCAAATAATCGGCTTGTTCCATCCATGTCCACGCCACGCCACGCCACCCTCACGCGGCGCGCGTCAATCTCAATGAGCACTCCGCAGGAAGCGGCACTTTGCAACGGGAATCCCTTCACTCGAAAAAAAAAGATAACAAATTGCCGCGGTACATTGCAGTACATAGCAGAACACAGCATAAAGTGGACTGAACTTTACGATCTTAGCCATATTTGCTATTTATAAAAGAACTAAAAATAACATTACTGCACTGTAAACTCTTTCGTCTTTTGCAATTTGCCAACATTATGGAATGGTCTTGATTCTATTGAGATTTGGAAACAATTTGCTAGATTTTCGGATTTTGAATTACGCTTTCGTTTGCTAGTCTTCTCAGGTGGGTTTTGCGCGGTGATTCGGACGTACCTGGGATTGGATGCACTTGTAAAAATTTGCCGACACCGAAAAATATAAAATTGTAAACGGTTAAAAATAAAAAAACATAACAAAAAAACAACAGAGAAAACAAAAAACTAGCAAGTTTCCAGCGAGCCAGTTTGTGCTACCGTACGTAACTTTTAAGAGGAATCACACCTCGCACATTTTACAATCGTAAGATCAGGACCATGGCCACACTCTTAAATGTGCAACTTTTTGCACCACTTTGGGATCATCACTTTGAATACTTCCTCGTGGGTCACTCACACGTCGTCCTGGGCGGCGGCCGCTGCGTCCTGCTCATGGTGAGCCGGGCCGTGAGCCTTGCCCAGGGAGCTCATGGCGTGAGGCCTGGCCTTGCCGGAGGCCTGCCGATGGCCTGCTAGCCTCGGGCCAGGGCGGCCTGCACATCAGCGCGCTCCAGCCTGCTCCAGCGCCGCTCCAGAGCGCTCCTAGAGCTACACTAAATGTGTGCACATGTGTGCGCTGCACATGTCCGTCCGTCCGTCGGACCCGTCCGTCAGTCGGTCCGTCGGCGGGCGGGCGGGCCGGCCCCGCGCCGTGCGAGAGCAGACCGCGGCGTGTGGTGGGAGGTGTCGGCTCTCACTCACACTCACACCGCATGCCACCCGACCGCATGGCTCGCAAGGTAAAGGGGATCCTCCAATCAAGTGATCCCGCCCCGCTGCGCCCCGCCGCGCCCTGCCCCGCCCTGCCCCGCCCTGCCCCGCCTTGCCCTGCCCCGCCTCGCTCCGCCCCACCTCGGTTCGGCCCGGCGGGTGGACCGGGGGGACCCCCCAGCGGCCCGCCGCCGCACCCGCCCCTCCGTGTGCTTTGCGGTGCAGGAAACCACGGTTAAGTCGCGCATTGCCCCCACCCCGCCCCGCCCCACCCCACCTGACCTGCCGCGCCCTGCCGCGCCCCGCCCGCGGCCCGCGGCCCAGCCCCGCACTGGCTCTGCCACTGGCAGGAAATGGGCACTCTCTAGGCCCCCCGCCAGGCCGTGCCCCATGTCCCTTGGCCCCATGCTGTCTGATCCAATACCCCACGTTATTGTATGAACGCAAAAAAAATGAGTGTACCACAGGTACTGCAGGTACTACCTCCTACTTATAGCGGTCGCGACGACACCGAGCTCGCCATCCTGGCCCTTGCCCTACATCAATCGTCCGCGAAGCTCATGAATTTTGGAAACACCCTGGGATTAATCGCGCTTACGCATCATGGTAAATAAAACATGCATGTTGGGGTGGCGTTTTTGCGCCAAATTCATTTTACTGAATCAAATAAATTACGAAATTACAGACAAGCATCTCAACTCACCGCACACATATGAAAAATAACTCGCACTCTCACACCTACTTACGGCACTCCGCATGTAAGTACTAATGGCAAAAATAACCGCTGAAAGTATAACAGAACAGACTAGATTTTCATCGAAACGTGGCATGACGAGCAAAATAGGGTCCTAATTAATAATAATCACGAAATGATAATGTAAGGGCAGTTAAGGAGATTCTATATGGACTGCACGTTGCGTGATTCACTGCAACTGTTAATGTTTTAGTCATTTCAGAACTATATATTTCAAAACCCATAAGTTTTTATTCTACTTCCTCAAAATAATTTTGCGAGATATCTCTGTCAACACACGCATTGAGTTTCACGAGGATATACAAACACTATCAAACGTCACTAGGGCAATGAAATGGGGTATAATTTTAAACCACTTAGCGACAGTCTTTCATTTATCGGGCTCACAGCTAACTGCCGCGTATGAGTCACCACAGCTCCCAGTAAAACAGAAAAATATATGAAATAGCTTTGGGATCGATTCATTTATTCTATGCAATGTATGTGTTATGACTAGATAATTATTTGTACGTCATTTTCTTTAAATTTAATACGTAACGAGAAATCGTGGATGGCATTTCTACATTCATAAGAACCGTATAGCTGAGCCAGCCAAGCTACAAAACGTCCTATGAGTATCAGAGAGAACATATGTCAGCCAGCCAACAAAAACTCTCAAGTAGAACACGAATGAGAATCAATAATTATACATAAATAATAATATTCAATTAATTAATCTTACTTTACAATAAGAAAGGTAACATATCTTTCACTGTGGGTAGTGCGGACCGCGAAAACTCAAGCGGAAAGAAACATAGTATCTCGCCTCTGCAGAGACTCGAACCCAGTCCCGGACTCGTGCAGCGGCGGCTCTCGCGGTCCGCATTGTCCCGGGGTGTCCGCCTCCAGGTAACGCTAAACGCCAATCTCTACGCGTCTGTCGCGCTGCTGCCCCGCGGCCAGGAACGCGGCAGACACGTGGCCTCCAGCACGTCCCCGTCGTTGCGCCCTTTACGCCTGCCTCCGTCTCCTCCGCATCGTGTTGAAGTCGCCGAAGGGGCTGTTAAGGGTGTCGCCGCTGATGTCCGTGGACGCGTTCCTCCTCTTCTTGGTGTTGCCCTCGTCCTGGTGCGCGGCCGGCTTCTCGCCCTGCACGTGGTAGCCGGGCACCAGGATCTCGGCGATGTTGGAGCGCTTCACCTTGACGGTGCGCACGGGCGGCAGGTCGGGCCGGCTATCGTTGTCGCGTTTCATGGTGTTGAAGTCCCCGAAGCCCGAGCTGAACATGTCGCTGTGCGGGCCATCCGAGCTGCGGCCGCCGCCGGCGCCTCCGCCCTGCTGGGGTGCCAGGTTGCGCTTCATCGGGCTGAAGTCCCCGAAGCCACTGTTGAAAGCGTCGTCGTGGAACTTGGCGCCGTCGGTGTTGCGCTTCATCGTGCCGAAGTCGCCGAAGTCGCCGCCGAAGGTGTCACCGTGCAGCCCCGCTGCTCCACCCGACTTCCGCTTCATGGTGCCGAAGTTGCCGAAGCCGTCCGTGAAGGTGTCTCCGTGAAAGGACTCTCCGGGACTTCGCTTCCGCTTCATAGTGTTGAAGTCACCGAAGCCGCCGGTGAAGGTGTCACCGTGGAAACCCATAGCGCCACCTGGTGCTCTCTTCATTGTATTGAAGTCACCAAATCCATTATTGAAAGTGTCACCGTGAAAGCCCATAGCGCCACCCGGCGCTCTCTTCATCGTGTTGAAGTCACCGAAACCATTATTGAAAGTGTCACCATGGAAACCCATAGCACCGCCTGGGGCACGCTTCATCGTGTTAAAGTCGCCGAAACCGTTCGTGAACGTGTCACCATGGAAACCCATGGCACCCCCAGGTGCTCTTTTCATGGTGTTGAAGTCACCGAAGCCATTGTTGAAAGTGTCACCATGAAAACCCATAGCACCACCTGGCGCACGCTTCATCGTGTTAAAGTCGCCGAAACCGTTCGTGAACGTGTCACCATGGAAACCCATGGCGCCCCCAGGTGCTCTTTTCATGGTGTTAAAATCACCAAACCCATTATTGAAAGTGTCGCCGTGAAAGCCCATTGCGCCACCTGGGGCTCTCTTCATCGTGTTGAAGTCTCCGAATCCATTGGTGAATGTATCTCCGTGGAAGCCTAGAGATCCCCCCGGTTTCCGTTTCCTCATGGTCACGAAGTCACCAAACCCCCCGCTAAAGGTGTCGCCCTCAAGCCCAGCCGCAGCAGGAGAGCGCTTCATCGTGCTGAAGTCGCCGAAACCGTTCGAGAAGGTATCGGAGTGCAGCCCCGACCCACCGCCCCTCTTCTTCATTGTGTTGAAGTTGCCGAAGCTGTTGTCAAAGAGGTCGCCGTGGAAACCCTCGGTCCGCCTCTTCATGGAACTGAAGTCCTGATTCGATTCATAAGGGTAGCCCCGTGCGGAGAGCAACCTCCTCTTCATGGTGTTGAAGTTGCCGAAGCCTCCGTCGAAAGTGTCCCCGTGGAATCCGGCTTTGCCGCCAGGCTGTCGCTTTACCGTCTTGAACCCTCCGAAGTCGCCGCCGAGTCCGGTGGACTCGGGCACGCGCTTCATGGTGTTGAAGTCGCCGAAGCCGTTATTGAAGGTGTCGCCATGAAAGCCCATGGCGCCGCCGGGCGCTCGCTTCATGGTGTTGAAGTCGCCGAAGCCCCCGCTGAAAGTGTCGCCGTGCAGCCCGGCCGCGCCGACCGGTCCGCGCTTCATGGTGCCGAAGTCCCCGAAGCCGTTGGAGAAGGTGTCGCCGTGCAGGCCGAGCGCCCCGCTCGCCCGCTTCTCCGTCGAGTTGGCAGGCTTCGAGTCCACACTGCGTTTCCTCCGCTTTGACCCAAGCAGCGCAACCAGGTCGTGCCTGGAAAAGAGAGAAAACAGACATGTCAACTGCTGTCGCTGTGTTTGCACCAGCCCCTCGCCTTTTCGTTTCGGAGGTGTGATTCACAGACGACAAGCTTACTTTGTGGCGCCTCTCTTGACAGTGGAGAACTCCCCAAAGTCCTGGTTGAAGACGTCGTCGTGGAAGCCGCGGGCGGACAGGCCCCCCTGCGCCTGCCGCTTGTGGTGGTGCGAGGCGTGAGCCTCGCCGGCGGCGCGCTTCCACATGGAGTAGTACCCAGGCAGGATGTCGAACACGGACTCGTGGAAACCGCGCGCATCGATTTCTGCTTTACCAAAAATGTAAGAAAGGGAGAAGAAAGGACCAAGTCAAAATTTAAAAGATATCACCCAGAAAAAATGGAAAGCTGCATTTGCAACCACCATGTTACTACTCTGAAAGCTATATAAAGTGATGGTTAAGGCAAACATTAAGATGTCTGTGGGAACTAAAATGTGGTTCTGATAACTGGATAATTGCTGTTTTTTGTTGACTATAAGTACTATGGTTGTCCCTTGGGGGCTCTCAACTTCTCTGGGTGTAAACACGCAGCAGTTTACAGAGAGAAGCAGTGTTATCTGCATCACGTTCAGGTCACGAAGCGTGCTGGTAGAGCTGATGATAGCGCAGCGGAGCACGCAGGGAAATCAATAAATCGGTCGAATCAAAAAAAAAAGAAAGAAATTGTTGCCTGGCCGGCGGCGCCCGGCAGCGGCTGCTGCTCAGCGGCCGGCTGATGAAGTGGTATGGCTGTCGGGGACACGAGATACGTCCTCCCTCTCCCCCACCCCTGTTTCTCGCTCGCTCTCCTATATTTTTTTTTCGTGCACTACCCTTGAGTGACGCCAGGCGTAAGGACCACGATAGGACCACGGGAGGTGGAAGATTGGCTACGGTGTGGGGGTGCGGGTACGTAAGGGAGGGTGGAGAGAAAGAGAAAGAGAGAGAGAGAGAGAGAGAGAGAGAGAGAGAGAGAAGGAGAGAGAGAGAGGGGGGGGAATATGGGGGGGAGAGGGGGGGGGGGTTCCTGCTACGTATGAACGCACTCGACCGTAGATTTACTTTTCAGTGTCCTTTATTGCTTTTCCTTTTTTGGCGGCACCCCTCTTCCTTTGCCGTCGTCGTCAGTCCTTATCGCTACGGCGTCCATGCGTCAAGAAGAAAGTGATAAAGAAGTCCTTTTTTACACGCATATGTCTGATGCTCTTGATCGAGCAAAGTGCGCGTGTCCTTCGCGTTCTCGTCCTCGCG
Organism: Frankliniella occidentalis; assembly: GCF_000697945.3. Lineage (NCBI taxonomy): Eukaryota > Metazoa > Arthropoda > Insecta > Thysanoptera > Thripidae > Frankliniella > Frankliniella occidentalis. The sequence continues at coordinate 1,124,941 of NW_026267174.1, read as the reverse complement.
CTGCAGCCAACACACGTACCTGGGAACTGCTCGTTGGGGACGGAGCGCGTGGACCAGGCGGAGCGCGGCCGGCTGGGGTAGGGGCCCCGGTCGGGGTGCACGACGGGCAGCACGCGCTCGCGCTCGCCGCGGTCGCGCTGCTGCTGCTCGCCGCTGCCGCTCGCCGCCTCCTCCCTCTCCTCATGCTGCGACATAAAAGAAAACGATCCCTCTAACTTTTGGTCCCAACAGGGTTCCCCGCTTTACCTTTCCGGGGGGCGGCGCGCGAGGTCACCTAATTGTGTGACCTCTCTCTTTTATTGCGGCGACCGCGAGACACTGTGGGAGTGAGTTAGTCACACAGAAAACAGGACATTAACAGTTGGAAAACAAAGGTGCTAAGTCTTGCCTTTCCCCGGGCATTAACCAAATTCTGAGTTTAGTGCCCCTGTAAGGCACTAAAGGGAAGGGACCCTAAGGAATTAGAGCATTTGTAAAGGTATGGTAGGACGTAGCACCTTTGGTGTTCCAGTCCAGAGACCACTGCGGTCCTATGGAAAATCGGCGTTTTCTTTTTCGGAATCATGACCGATTTCTCATACAAGGCCCTTTTCTTTTCAAGCTGTGCACAAGGGATCAGCCAGAAAGCACGTCCGTCATTTGCCGTTCCGAACCTGCCAAGTCCAGCGTGCAAGCTCTCAGAGCGCCTGGCAGGTAGGCAACATCCAGCCTGCAGTGCATGCGTGTGCTGCAGGGTGGCCTACACTGAGTCTGGCAGGCGCCGACGACGCCAAGCTATCGTTATATGCCGAATGAATCTGAGAAAAAACGGACAGGTTTTCTAGACAATCCCAAAAGATGGAGAAAAATTAGTTGGCTAGTGGGGGTGCAACTTTTGGTGTGTCGGTCACGACGACAACGACGTCAAATATTCATCGGAATGGACCCTCCGGAGCGGGTCGAGTCGGGGCCACTTGGGGGCTCCGCGGACGTGACCGTGCGGGCCGCACCGCACCCCGCACCCCGCGGGTACCCCGGAGATGCCCCGCGTACGGCACGGTACCGCAGAATGGAACCGTGGTCAAATCTCGTCTGAATCCGATAGCAGAGGGCACTGCTGCGCGCCGCTGCGGTTGTTCAAATGCATGAATCGGCCGTTAAGAATACGAGAACACTGGAAGAACACCACCTGGAAAAGTGATAGCGCTATATTCTGCGTCGCAATCTGTTTCTAGGAGCCGCATCTCTATGATCTTCCACCGTACTCTTTTCTGTTTCTTAGAAACGAGACAAAACAAAAAATCCTGCGACTGCTGCTGTACGCGATCAGAGTGCGCCGGCCGCGCCCCTTTCAAAGAGATATCACATTCCGTGCAACCCCCCTCTCCGCAAAGCATTGGGCCAAATGGCACCAAAAGCATCCCGTTACACAGAGGGCCCCGGCTACAAATAACACACAGCCAAGAGATGGTCGAATATTCTTGCCACTTTTGAGCGCATATTGCGTTCAACGGACCTTCAACGGTATAGCGGTCCTCTTCAGGCTCACTACCAACTCACCTGCTGCTGTAGGTCGCGCAGGTCCTGGAACACCAGCTCCTCGAGGGCGGGGATCTCGTTGTCCTCCAGGCTCACATGCTCGGCCGCGGCCCCGCCGGCCCCGCTCAGGACGAGCAGCAGCATCGCCGACAGCAGCCTGCGCGGTGGCATCTGCAGGGGCAAAGGGGCAAGGCGGGGTGGTTAAGTTAGGTACGCACGTCTCACTTACTCTCTCGCACACACTTTACCCCCCACGCGCCTGTGTATCCCTC
>NW_026267174.1:1120214-1121776 GCF_000697945.3 Frankliniella occidentalis | reverse complement strand
TCCCCCCACCCTTCCCGTTTCGCTAGTTGCTCTGGGAACAGATCGCGAGCCCGCGCTGCTCTACAGATGCCATGAGCTGCCATGGACCGTCATGAGCGGGGAGGGGAGGGCAGGGGAGGGGCGGCCGAAGGGTTAGGGGGGAGGCAGGGCAGGGCCTCCTCTACTGGTCCGACAATAAATCCGCGTAGTCAACGAGAGTCGCTTCTTTTCTATATTTGGCGTGGGGGTGGCGGTAGCGAGAGTACACGCTCTCTCTCTGTTTCTCTCTCCATCCTTATGGGGCGCGCGCGCGCACATCTTTACCGTGAGGGGATAGAAAAGCAAAGACAACCGACTGTGCAGCGGAGCTGTAGTTCTTCGGCTCTTGAATATTCACATAGGCGACGCCGGGCTCAACTCAAATCCTTTTACTTTGTGTGGACAAGGAGGACGCCTGGGAAAACTTCGCAAGAGAAAGGGGGGGGGGAGCGGGGGTAGACTACCGTCGCGTCGGAGAGAGAAACCGAGAGAAACACACACACACACAGAGTGACGCCAAAGCGTGACGCACGCGGTGCATGCGTTAAGGCGTGTATGATAGCGAGTTTGTGTATACCCAGCGGGCGTCCAATTACGGGATGTAGATCAGCTCCTCCGGCTTGTCCGCGGGGGCCGTCAGGGTCAGGGGGCGTGCGGCTCAAAGAAGGAGGAGGGCGAGAGAGGGAGGAGGGGAGCCCAGCGACCAGCAGGACACCCTCGACCAAAAGTAGTGCAGAGGGCGCAGAGCACCTGGACCTACGGCAGAGTGTGGGCGAGTGTGTGTGTGTAATAGAGAGAGAGAGAGCGAGAGAGAGGTTTATTGGGGCTGGAGGTGAGGTACAAAAGGAGGACTACAGAGTCGCGCTGGAGCACCGATGGGGCGGGGGAGGGAAAGACAGAGACAGGGAGAGGGGGACGGGAGGAGGAGGGTGTACGATCCCGCCCAAGACGATCTCCCCATTGAGCTCGTCGCGTGGCGTGGGGGCGGCGGCGGCGGCTTGACGTGGCGCGTGCCAGACCGGCGTGAAGGTGGCGACGGCTCGGCTCGCCATAGACCTGCCACCCGCTCTTACTGTGTGGATGTTGCGCCCTCCCGCCCCGCCCGCCGCCACAGACACAAGGTGGATCACAACACGGCTCGGCCGCCAACACACAGAAATATACCTCGACCACCTCGACAGCAACGCAGCCGCCTCGCGCGATCCTGCCGGCCCTCCCGCGGCCGCGGCGGAGCAGAGTTAATGAGTCGCTGTTTGTTTCTCGAATTGTCTTACTAACGGCTGCTCTGTAAATCAGGACGCGCGCGAAAGAGAGAGTGCCAGAAATACAAAGTATTTTCTTTCTTATTGCCTTTGTCTCAAGTGTTGATGATTATTAATTTCTACCCAAATGTTTGCCAGGTCGCACGTACGCGAGAATGATTAACGGCGGGTGCAGGTGAGAGAAGAACGCGGACTAACCCGCGGTGTCGGCGGCGCAGAGAGCGAGAGAAAGAGATACACAGTCGATCGCGCAAAAGGCAACAATTTGCGTCCGTCCAAAGT
>NW_026267174.1:1117441-1120106 GCF_000697945.3 Frankliniella occidentalis | reverse complement strand
CTCCTCCTCCCCCGCCCCCAACCACAAACGGCACAGCACACGCGGCTAGAGGCTATTACTTTGCGCCTGTGCGAAACACAGTACATACAGCAGCAGGCGCATGTGGCGCGGAGGCGGTCGCTGCTGCTAAGTTTGTAGAATCACAACTATTATTCAACTTTTGTAAAACTTGGTGGTTTTGATTCCTCCACGCGCGCTGGCGACGTATGAGTTATTTGCCATCGACGTGATGGCGTTTGTCAAGAATCCATGCGGTAATATGCCGTCTCTGTATTTGTAGACCAGGACCGTAGGGGCCGCCGCCAGGGGCTGCTGTTTGTTAGAGGGAGATGGAAAGGGGGGCTATTTGACTTTGCCTCATTTTTTGCCCCCACCCCTCCCTCTCTCCGTTTGTCACAAATGGCCACAGGCGCCCGCCTGGATAGGCAACTCAAGCGACACGGCCGCAGAGCCGGCGGACGGGCGGCAGGAGCGCACTTGCCAGGATGCCAGGAATAGAGTACGAGCGAAGAGGGAGAGGGGAGCGGCGAGGGAGGGGGATCGAGAGAGAGAGGGGGGTTGGGCGACATTGCGGCTTGCACTTCTCATTCTGTAAGCGAATAATTATTGCAAGTGCGCCTGAAGAAAGGCGTCGCACCTCGTAATGACATTATTCGCCGGTTGCTGCAACAGAACCGCATCCTGCTACCTCCCTCTGCTCTCCTTTTTTGGCGCTTACAACCCCCAGGAATGAGAAGCGACCCGTCTCTGCAGTTTTCTCTCCCTTTTTCTCTGGCCCCCGTCTCCTGCTCGATGACGCTAATTTTTCTGTTGTGGCTCACGTTAGGCATCGTCATTAGTCAAGGCGCTGGAGGCTGGAGGAGCTGTTCGCTCCGCCCAGGCCCCGCCACGGCGAGAGGGAGGGTGTGGCCCGGGGAGGGGAGCGGCGGGGGCGGGCGTGTCGCCTGCGTCACATTTGCACTGGTCTCATGACACCGCGCCACTCTTCATGTCGAGGCAACGATAAAACAGGAAAAGCAAAGAGTAAGGTGTTGAATCGTACAATTAAAGGGTGCTAGGGATATAAGGGGTTTGTGCCATTAAAAAGGCATAAAACTGCTAAAAAGCCAATATTTTTTTTATCTTACCGCACAGCATTTCAGTGCATCTACAAAAATTTCACTAAAGCCTATTGGCACCTCTGCAAACGTTTTGTTTTTCCAGTGATCAAACTACCATAATAATGAAACGAAAAAGTATGCGGGTATGTGATTCATTCTGAGCATTCCTTTACTTTAAAAAGCCAATATCCCCACACATAACAGATCCAAACAGCGTTTATTGCATTCCCCGACAAGAGTTTATCTAGGAGCTTTATTTGACGCATGCCGAGCTCACCGCACACACATACCACACCAGCCTCCCTCCCCTCCCCCCTTACCTCTATCTCTCTCTATCATCCACTACACTTCCGACTCCGCAGTCGGCCGGCGACATCCTCTCTGGCATCCCATCCCACCCCACCATCCCCGCCACGCAGTAAAGTGGAGCACCCGCATGCAACAAGCTACTACCCCCTTTCCGTCCCCCACCCCCAACAACCTCACTCTCCACCTCACCCTCCTCACCCGCATCCTCTGCTTTTCCAAAACGCAGCACCTTTAATCATTCACCTGACGGCACGGGCACGGCGGCGCGGCCTTTCTCGCCCGGGCCGGGCCGGCGGCAAAGTTTGAACTTTGTTTGTAGCACCGCTGCTGCGCTGCGTCAGGCAAGACCCGCACGGGACGGGCGCAGGTATACGAGCGAAGTGTTCAGGGCCTGCCCCATGCTCCCTGTATTTCCTTTTCCCCTCTCACCCCCTACTCCCCCAGCCAGCCATCGCCGTCCTCCTCCTATCCAGGTCGTCGCACGCTGTTTGTCCTCCTGTGTGTCCCTGCCTCTGCACTTTGTGGTCAGGTCAGCAGTGCAGCGGCGGCGGCGGCGGCGATGGTGTTGGCCTGGCCTGTGTCCGCGAGGGTGCGGATAGCTTTGCGGCGCCCAGAATAGGGACCGGGGGAGCTGGTATGGGTCCCCGCACGACTGCACTCCCGTGCAAGGGCAAGGACAAAGCGCGTTCACACACCGGGCGATACCGCCGAGCACCCCTCGCCACTATGTAGCGCAGTAGCAGCGGTAGAGGAGGTGGCAGTGGTAGCAGCAGTGGCGTACCCCGTTCCGGCTCAGTGCTGCCGTCGAGCGTCGAGCCGCCCGCCCGTGCCACGGTGGTGGCCTCTGGCCCATACCCGCCCTTGTGTGTGTGCGTGTGTGTGTGTGTGCGCGCGCGCGTGTGTGTCGCTCACAGCCATTCGCGTAGGGGTGAGAGGTGGTTGTTCGCCCTCGCTGTACTCGACTCTCACGCGCCGCCGTCGTCGTCACTCTCTCGACGTCAAGTGTGTTTTGCTGGCTTTAGAAACTTTAGAAATAGCGAGACAAAAGAGTCGAAAGCTCTCCCTCTCTTGGAGACAGGTAGGTATTGTGCGGTTCCTGCCTACCATTTTGAGCAAACAACGTCGTTAAGAAACCGTTTACTTACCAAGAAAAAAATCACTTTGTTGTTGTTGTTGTTGTTGTTGTTGTTGTTGTTGTTGTTGTTGTTGTTGTTGTTGTTGTTGTTGTTGTTGTTGTTGTTGTTGTTGTTGTTGTT
>NW_026267174.1:1116614-1117391 GCF_000697945.3 Frankliniella occidentalis | reverse complement strand
TGTTGTTGTTGTTGTTGTTGTTGTTGTTGTTGTTGTTGTTGTTGTTGTTGTTGTTGTTGTTGTTGTTGTTGTTGTTGTTGTTGTTGCTGTTGTTGTTGTTGTTGTTGTCAAGTAAGTGGTCTCTCGTTGGGCAATGCGCGTGTGTTGACGCGGGGAGAGCTGTTAGGCCCTACCCACAATCAAGGCGTCGTCGTCATCGATTTGAACGGGGATGGTACGGGATGGGTGGGGGTCGAGACGAATCAAAGAGAGAGAGAAAGAGATAAGTCGATATCAATCAACGTCACGGCCATGTCGCGCATAAATGATCACAGAAAAAGAGAGGGTAGCTGGAGGGCTTTCGAAAAACAACTCGAAAAACCCCAACAAAAACAGCCGAGTGGGAGCAATAACCCTTCCATAGGGGCGACACAGGATGCATGTCGCAAGAATGAGGAACTATAGACATATTATTGTTAATACAGCAAAGCAGTGGCAGTAAGCTCAATGTGCTTGGAGGTGGAGCCGGAGCCTACACACGTATAACGCATCAAACGCTTTACTGGTAGTTTAGCTTGCACCTCCCCACCGCCCCTCCCATCGTGACATGGCGGTGCGAGTCAGTGCCGTTGGACCGCTCCGCTCCACTGCTGGAGTACGCGCCATGGAGGGCATAAATGTTGCCGTCTTGCGCCGTAATTTGCTTCCGATTGTTCCGGGTGGAGGACCGGCCATGCCGAAGGGTGAGAAGTGCTGCGGGGGAAGGGTACCCTAGATCTGGCGGGGGTGGGGGCGGGT
>NW_026267174.1:1114561-1115714 GCF_000697945.3 Frankliniella occidentalis | reverse complement strand
GGGGGGGGGAGAGTGCCCATCAATGTTTCACGGTCAGACAACTAACTGTCCGCAAGCCTGTGTCACCGTGTCACCTGCTCGACTCGGAGTCGGAGCCGTGCTCTGACCGCGCGCCCCTAACTCGCGGTTAATCCTTTCTCGCCGTCGTGGGGGGTCCTACGCCCTGCTCGCCCTTCCCGGGTGCGCGAGTGTGCCCTTTGACCTTTGTGCGGCCGAAGGTCACGCGGGTGTCGTCCAACTCCCTCTCCAACTTGGTACAGGCGGTAGCAGAAGTAGAATCCGTTGTAAGGACGACTGTCGGTCTTGCCTTTTTTTCCCGCCGCCTCCGCCGCCTCCGCACGCTCCTATCCGGCCGGCCCGCACGAGCCGCCGCCGCGTCCGCGGCCAGGAAATTAACATTCTAATGAATTCATCACTAGCCATGCCGTCGGACCGCACAGCGCCGCGCCGCCCGCCGGAGCGGGGCCGACCCTTTCTGATTCCACTCGCTCTTCTTCCCCTTTGCTGGACAAGACACTGGGCCGTTCCCATCATAGCGGCCCAGCATCGCTACTGTATCGACAACGGGCAAGAAGAAGCCCATGACGCAGGCCGCGAGCACACCGGGCATCTGCGCCCGCTCCCATGAGTTAAGACTTTGTTCTTTGGCTTTTCTTTTGCGTGGCCCGGCCTCCGCCGCCGCAGTCAAACAACCTCTCTTGCTCTCTCTATCTCTATCACTCTCTTTCTGTCTCTCCCTTCAAGAGAAGGAGGGAAAGAAGCGGATGATACCGTTACAATTATTACGCGCCCTTCTTTTGCCCTCTAAATTTCATAGAGGTTTAAAGCGGCGAAAAAAGGGAGCGGCGAAAATGCCAAAAAGGGTTCGCGCATTACCATTTCATGATCCGAGTGCCGCCCCCCCCCCCCCTCACACACGCGCACGCTCGTACGCTGCGATGGCTTTGGTAGTCGCTGAACCTTGAACCTTTCCGAGATTTGTCGTCGTGTCGGTGTCGCTCAGTACGCCGCTGCGCGCAAAAGACTTGCAGGGGATCCCTCATACCTGCGGAGCAGGTTATTTTGCGATCACGCTCTGCTGCTCTCTCTTCTACCCGTGTCATGTCTCACTTCCCTCCCTGCCTGCCTCCCTCCCTCCCTCCCTCCCTCCCTC
>NW_026267174.1:1112473-1114411 GCF_000697945.3 Frankliniella occidentalis | reverse complement strand
ACTTCCTCCCACCCTCCCTTTCGACATCCACCTCCCCTTCTCCTGCTCTCCCAGCCCATGACGCGATTGCAATGCTGCACTGTTAAAATCATACGAGGCAATGCTTTGCAATTTTGATCCTTTGTATCTGCTAAGCATTTTTCTTCGCAGGCATAGCTTCGTAGTATTTTAACAGTGTGCGTGGATACGGCAGAAAGAACAATTTCAAACAAGCCCTCCTTGTTGCGGGAGCTTATCGTGATGGCGGCGATGAGTCGGTGATTACGAGGATTACGGGCGTGGTAATTGATAACGCCCCGAGTGACAGACGCTCATCCGTCAGGTGGCCCCCTGCTCTTCTTCCTTCTCCTTCCCCCAACCTTTCCTCCTCCAGCGAGTTGCATACTTTACAGAGCATTATTTTAGTCCCTTTTTATTTCCCTCCCCTACTTTCAGAGCCACGGGCATGCTGCTGCACTAGGTATTTCTTAAAGGTTTTACAAAATATTAAAACATTTAAAATGTTGTTTCAAAAAAATGATATTCATGCCCAATTATCGTCACATAATAATGTCTTTTCAACGTCGCTTCCTGGACGAAATTCTTGCGAGTACCGCCCACCGCCGCTGCCACTGTCACCGTCCTCTCGTCTACTGTTTCACCGGTGATGACCAACACTTTGCCTTCCCCGCCCCTCTGCGCTCTCCACTACTTTCTCTACTTGAGTGAGCGCCACATGAACAATACACACGCTCTGCGCAGGCGAAAGTACCGAAAGAGAGGGTGGAAGAGAAAAAGAGAGAGGGAGAGGGAGTGCACTATTCTTCTTGCCTGGATGCTTATTGGTTCGCTCATGCCAATCTCCTTTTGGAGCGCTATTATCCCGCTAGATTGATGCCGGTGTCACCGGCTTGCTTCCGTCCGTTGTTCTCCCCTTGAACGTCATTCCGACCTGTGAAATCATGTTTTCTGGAAGGATTACGTTTCTACAAGAATTACCAAAAGATGCAATATAGAGGCCCATAGGATGCAAATTGAGTTCATAAAACTTTTTTTCCCACAAGAATTACATTCCATTCAAATTAATTGGGAAGAAGCAGGACGGGAAAGCCTATGCTGCCTATGCGTATACTGCATTTTTTTTATGGATTGCTTCACGCCAACTGGCAAGGACAAAAGTTTTGCTACCGGAAAAATTGCAATCCGTATTTTAGCCCCCGCCCCCCTTCCATTCTCTGCACCCTCTTTACTCCTTCAGCTCCCCCCATCCCCCTTTTCACCCATCCTTTGCAGTTTGCGTCCGAGCGAAACAAGAGTAGCGTCGTGTCAAGAGGCAGAGGCTTTATAGCAAAATTCCTTCCATGCTTCATGCAACCCCCCACCTCCTCCCTCGGGCCATGCTCCATGCCTGCTGACCCTCACTACTTTGTCGAGACAAATTATGCGCAGATACGGTACAGCTCAATGCACGCACAACCAGCATCAGCTCGCTCGCATCGCGAGTAAATTAAATCGAGACTATTTTCATTTATTTTTTACTGCCCTGAAACTTCCTTTCTCGCCTGGGAATAGATAACGTTTTTCGAGACCGTGATGGTAGAATCATCGTCACGGACGTCACGCCGTCGCTAAGCGGACGGCGAAAAGAAAATGAGCCGAGGCGCAGCCACTCGCCAAAGCGACGGATGTCGAGGCCCTAAGCAGGAAATTGTAGGGAGGAAGCGATTTACTTGGTATTCTTTCAAAGTTGACGTTTCAGCAAATGAAACCTTAAAACCCTTACACAGCAAATATATTTCAGGGAAGTTCCCGGTTTAATCCGGGAAGTAATTTTCCGAATGCTATTTTTCGTCATATCTATGCATGTTATAACATTTGGAGCAGCCGGAAAATGTACTTCCCGAATCCAACCGGGAAGTTCCCGGAAAAATGTTTGCTGTGTTAGACTAAAGATAAACG
>NW_026267174.1:1103673-1112423 GCF_000697945.3 Frankliniella occidentalis | reverse complement strand
AGTCAAAACAACGACACGAGTCTCAAATTTTTATCATCTGCTTTTACCCATTTTTACGAGTTTACTAATTTTCTAGGCGAATAGGAACTTTTTTTAAGCGCTGTGCGCGTCGACACGTGCCTCCCCCCGCTCCCTTCTCTATACTCACGTGGCCAAACTTATTCATTCTTATTCGCCTGCGCTGGAAGCGTCAGCGGTAGTGGCAGTCCAGCACGCGATCAGTCAAGAAGGAGCGACCAGCGGCGGCCAGTCGAACCGTCCCACACTGCTTGTGTCTATCGCACAATATGTTGGCCAGGGTGTTGGCCCTCCTCGCGCTCTGTGGCCTGAGCCACGCTGCCGAGCTGCGTGAGTATACACTGAAAACACAAGTAGTGTGTGAATGTCACACGCTTGCAGGTGCGTGAACAAAATTGGCACACCTAGCTGTACACGTGTGTGAATCTCAAAGGAAAATTTTCTGCTCACTTTAAGTGTACCAATTGCCGTTCACACACCTAACACACTTGCGTTTCCAATGCAAGGATGCTGACCAATAAAGAGTTCCGCACCGCGCAAACATAATACTGCCGAAAAACGCACTCTGCGATCTCGTTCTCTTGCAGCTGCGATCTTCCAGACCTGCCATGTGAACGACGTCGACTTTAACACCTGCCTCGCTAAGGCCATCGAAGACGCGCTCTACAAGCTAAAAGATGGTAAGGGCGAGGAGTGTGGAAAAGCTTGAGTAGTCAGGCTGCTTCAGTAAGTCCATCTAATTCTTGCATTCTGCTGCTTCAGGCGAGGAGACGCTGGGCCTCGCACCGATCGGCCCCCTCCACGTAGTTGAAATGTCTTTGGATCTGGGCGAGGGCCCCATCTCATTCGCCCTCAAGGTCCGGGACCTGGTCGTCGCCGGCATGGAGAACACCACTATCGTGTCGGTCGAGTGAGTACGATGCCTGCTCGGCCCGAGCGGTGCTCCACACCCGGAAATGTGTATTCTTGTTTCAAGCATATTTAAACCAAGCCCAGAACTTTTCTGGAGTCCAACTGAAATGGTCAGGACTATTCGGAATATACACCAAATATATCTTATTCCGAATAAGCTGATTTTGGCATTACTTAACACTGGCTAAATTAGAGGCAATAAATTTAATCGATATTTAAACGGTGGCTTGCACCGACTACACTTGCGTTTTGACATCTCAAATGACTATTTACTTTAATCTTGCTTGACTGTTTGGCTACCCCCTGAACTGGCAACCTACTTTACACAAAACGGTCAACCCTTCGGATCATCCTCACCCGTAAAGAAAACGAAGACACCTTTTTATTTCTTGTCCTTAGACTCGACCCGAAGAAGCACGTACTCGTCATGAAGTTCAAATTGGACCACCTGCGCCTAGACTTCCAGTACACAGCAAGCGGGCATATCCTCGTGGTGCCGATCAAGGGAGGTGGACCTGCCTTCTTCGAGATGGGTACGAACTCCATATTCATCGAATACGATTAATAGTACTCAAATAATGTGTTATTTTGTATTATTTCCACAAAGAAACGTGTCTTTGATGCTTTAATCCATAATATCAAATCAATATCGAATCACTATTGAATCGATATCGGAACGAATTAATTGATTTGTAAGACACAAAAGTTAATACATTTCCAATGCATTGTCTCGTTTTGAAATCCGTTCGGTGTCACAATTACTTACTGAGTTTTATCTATAAACCGCCTCACTTCTGCATTTCCGTTTCCTCTTTGATCTTTAGACAACCTCTTCGGTACGCACATCGTCTCCACCGAACCTGTTGAGAGGGAGGGTAAGACCTACTGGACGATCGCCAACTACACGATAAACATCGAGCCCAAGGCAATGAGGTGCCACTTCGACGACATCCTCAAGGGCAACTCCGAGGTCAGCGACAAGGTCAACGGATTCCTCAACTCCGAATGGAAGCTCTTCTACAAGCAAATCCAAGGACCGGCAGAAGAAGCGTACGCCAAATTGTTCAAGCACTTGGCTAGCCGCGTGTTCGACCAGGTCCCCATCACGGACATCTTCCGCGACATCTAAGCAGGGGATCGTGAGGGAGTATCATAATATGCTGTTGATCTCACCCACATCAGAAACATCCGCCGCGTTATTGAGGGAAAGACCCCTGCGCGCGTCATTTAACTCATATTTGAATGTAAAACGTCCTATGATCATAAAGTGTACGGTCCAATTTGTCGCTTATTAACTATTTTTATTTTTTTGGTTAATGTGTGTTGCTTTTTTCATATCCCCCTGAAATGTTATCCATCCACTCCTCACCCAGAAACATGAGTCACCCATGCGTGTTGCCCCGAAAAAGCAGGTTTTTACGAGGAGTGCCTTGCCGTGCCTTGCCTTGCCTTCCCGCGGTACATCAGCCATATCTTCGCACTGGCGACATGACGCGGCGTCCCCTTTCACGGACGCGGGTGGGACAATTATTATTGCACGGGGAACGCTACACCTTTGTGTGTTGTCGTGCAAACTTTCTGCTAGTTTCTGTGCCATTGTTAACGACGGCTTTGCGCGCCTCTCGCGTATGAAAAGTATCAGACTGGCCCCTCTTCCTCGTTTCGGCGAAACGTTGAGTAAAGTTTTACACAATTTGTCTAAATTTAGGAACACAATTGCACCCCTTCTAAAAGAGCACGAAAACATTGCTTTTTTAGGAACAAAATTGTCCCTCCACATTCAGAGTAGTGTACAGTGTACTCTTGCCAGCATCTCACCCGGTCTGAATGAATGCTGTTCGTTCATTAGAACACCCTGTTTGCGACTAATGCCAGAGGTTCGACTCCACGGGAACAGACCTCCCCTCCCGTCGTCGAGGTGCAATGTCAATGCTTACCCCACGAGCCCCGCGTTCACCGCGAACCGTTGGCCTTGGGGAGCCGAAGTGCGACTGGATTACCGACAAAGGCAGGCTAGAGAGGCTCACCCGAGTGGCGTGCTGACGGAAACACCTGTTATGGCCTTATAGCAGCGGCGCGCCACTCGGTAGAACGGGTGGGTTTGGATGGATGGATGGATGGATGGATGGATTTGATTTGGTGGATAAATGAATGAGTAAATCGATGGATAAACGGGTGGATAAATGAATGGATAAATGGATGGATAAATGGATGGATTAAGGGATGGATAAATAGATGGATAAATCGACGAAGTGATGGTATACGGGTGACCGGATGGGTGGCGTGTCCCGCCCCGCTCTGCCCACGCTCTGCGCGACCGCCCGGCGGGGTGGGCCAGCCCGCTGCACTCGGGTGTGGCCGCGCGGCCTACCTCCCAGGCGCTCCCCGCGGACAGAGAGAACGAAGCGGCCACGGAACGGTGGAGGAGGAGCTCATCGTTTTGTGCAAACAAAAGAGAGAAAACTAATATGTGTGTGGCTGCCAGAATTTTTTCCCTCGCTGCTGCATCGCGTCCACCTTGTAACGCACCATTGCTGCCGCAAGCGTCCCGCCGTTGAACCTTTTTTCCCCGCGCTCTTTACGTAGGCATGAACCGAACAAAGTGGGACCCTTATCAGCAAATAACGCGAAATAACGCATTTTTTCCCGCTCCCAACTCTTTCCGCCTCTACCTGGCGGTGGTATGGGAATTTCGCGGTATAACAACCGTTTACAGAGCGACCCTTATCGCTTTTCGGCCGGCCCGACAGGAGGGAGGGGCGAAGGCGTAGTAGGGTGGTGGGGTGGCAGCAGCAGAGGTAGGCGCGTGCACTCTATATTCAATTGTCTCTTTATCGATGTATCGCCGAGTGGTCTGCAAGGCGGCGCCCGAGCGGAGCCGCCGCGCTTCTGGAGTGATTGATCTGGAGAAGGCGCTGTCAGCGGGTAATGTATTAAATCTGTCGAAGGGGTTAGTGTGAGGGGTTGCAGGAGGGGTGTGGGCATGTTGTTCGACGTGCGCAGCTTCCACCGCGCCAGCCCATTATCCCATCCCGGGGGGGATAGCTTCCATATCACCACGCGCGGCGCGTGCTGGAGGCTGCGTGACTGCCGGCACCGCCAGCCGCTCCACGCGGCAACCGCGCTGTGTGTACCGACCGACCGAGTGAAATGTGCAACCATAAACACTAACCCTCACAACACACACACACCCACGCATGCAGGAAAAGGAAAAAGGGGGAGATGAAGAAGATGAATAAGAAAAAGCGTATTTACCTCGGCTGGGCTGGGCCACTATAAACTCTCTCTCTCTCTCGCTCTTTCTCTCTCTCGCTCTCTCTCTCTCCCCATCCTCCCTCTCTCTCTTTACTGTCCGTATCCTTCCGTGTGAGGGGGCAGTCGCTCTGCTTGCTCCTCCTGCTGTGCAGTGAATGAAGTAGTGCGACTTTGTAGAAAGGCCACCGGCAGGCGGAGGCAGGGCTAGTCGTCGCCGTCGTCTCTCTCTCTCTCTCTCTCTCCCTCCTCCTCCCACCCTCTCTCTGTCCTTCTCTTTCTCGCAGCCCAAAGCAGCTCACACACTCCCCGTTCTTCCTCTCCCTCCCCGGCTCCTTGTGACTCCTGGCTCTTTGTGGACGCGCGCACGCCGTCGCGGAGAGCGTGCGTGCGCAACGAGACGCACCTGCACGACAGGCACACTCTCTGCTCAGCCCCTCTCGAGGAGCTTTGCCTTGAGCGGAGCAGGCAGGGGAGTGCACTGGCGCGCGAGGCGGGCCGGGCCGGGCGCGGGGATCAGGATACCCCTCTTCTTTGCTTTCTTGTTACAGTTTACGTTGCCTTGAGCAGAGCGCCCCCTCGAGAAAACGCATAAGGCGGTGTACTTGATTTTTCCATGGAATTTTGGAGACCAATTTTTTTCTTCTCTCAGCCAAAATACTTCACCTAGAAAAGTGACGGCTCTAGCAACCGCCGTATGGTTGCCATTCATCATGACAAAATTTGACCCCCCCCCCAAAAAAAAAAAAAAAACACGCCAAGACTTGGCAGTCTTTGAAAGAGTGACAAACTTTGAAGGTAAAAAGAAATAACGTAATGACGAGCAAAGTGGCCACGGGGTTAAGAGAGCCCCGGCTGTCCTCGAGGGGCTTTCTCCCCTGTCCGTAGGTCACCAGGTGGAGCAAGACGAGGAAAACCAACCCAAATAACCGAGAAACCACGACGGTCCTCCCCGTGGTGCCCCGAGCCCACACCGCGATCCCCGTGAGGCGTGCTGCGGCCTGACTGGGCCTGGTCCCGGGGACTCCTCTGGCCGGGGTGGCGTCCCCCCGGGCAGAACGGGTCTCATCATCATCTGCGTCGTCCTGGCGTACTCGGAGGAGCAGGTCGGCCATCAAGTATTTACGAAGGGGATGGGGATGACCCGTAGCTTTTAGCGGCGGCGGCGCGCCCTGCGCCTCTGCCGCAGCTTTTGTGCCACGCGAAATAAACAAAATAAACGCGTTTTCGCATTCTGACTGCTATTTTTTGTCAAAATGTTAATATGTTTCCTGCTCCTGCTGCGGTAAAAGATATAGATTTTGATACATGAATATTTTTTTTGAAAAAAGAAAACGTGCGATGGCGGAAAACGAAAACTCTTCATCTTCAAACCAGGTCAGCGTTGGAAGTTTTGCCCCCGTGTTTTACGTCTTGTACCTCATCACGCCGCCCAATGGGTGGGGTGGAGGGGAGTAAGGCCAGGCGGGGCTTAACGGTGGGCGGCCGGGGCGAGGTTCTCTCTGCAAGGAGGACGGCGCGTCACCTCGTCTGGGCCGCCAGGCCTGACACCCCTATTCATGTCCAAGCGCAACACCCCCCGCCCGACGCCCTCGCCACGTCCCGACGGGATCACGGTCAGAATACCCCGGGGATCTGCCTGCTCCCTCTTCCCCCCACCCCCACGCGCACCTGGGTGACCAGCAGCAATAAGTAGGACATTGCGGAGAACGGTCAACGGTGAACAGAGTCATCTGAAAGTATACGACCGTCGTTCTCCGCCACGAAGCTGCCAAGTTCAGCCTACGGATGCAAGCTCTCATAGCGCCTGATGGATAGGCAAAATCTTATCTGTAGTACATGCGTGTCAGGCGGGATTGCCTACCCTAAGCCCCACAGGCGCCGAGCCCCCGTTATTTATCTAACGAGTCCCAGAAAAAAACGGGCGTAAAATGCTTTCTGTACGGTCCCAAAGGCAGCGTGGCGGTTCACTCCAAAGTTACTCCGCCGATATGATTCCGTGAAATAGGTCATCAGTATCCTGGAAGCGACTCATCTCTCTATGGATGCCGTGGGGATGCTTGTGTGTGATCGTGCGCTCGTGGAGCCCGCTATTGACTTAACCAAAGTCCGCGTGCGACTATTAATGGTTTTCTGTATGTGATGGAGGCAGAGAGAGAAGAGGGGCAAAGGGTGGGGGCTGTTGACGAGGAGGAGTGAAAACGAGTGTGGGTGTGAGGGAGAGAGATGGGCGATATGGGCTGCAGAAATCATCGCTGGGACAAGTTTGATCCTTTTGATGTTTGCTCTCCGATGGGTCCGAGCCCCCGCGGGCTGCCTGCGCAGGCTCCGCGAGTCCCGCGCTCGCACTGTGCTCATGATACTGATACCCGAGCACACGCGCGCACCACACAACGCCACCGGCCGCCGCCGCCGCTGCTCGGTCGAACTCTATGATCCCTGTGTGCGAACAGGGCTGTGGCCGATTAGCCTCCGTGCGCGCCGTTTGAGCCCCCCCAGCAGCGGGGAGGGCTGCGGCGTGCGGCGTGGGCCAGGGAGGGGGTACATTAGCGCGCCGCACACCGGATATCCGTGTTTCCGGCGCTGTCCGGCCTGGACCGGCGCGCACCGGCGGCGACGTGCTATACGCTACATGGGCGGGGTGAGGATGGGAACCATCAGCATGGCTGAGTGTGTGGGGGCGTGGCGGGTGCGCTTGAGATCAATTATTGCATGTATCCTACTCACACCGTCTGCTGCCGCGGACCAAAAGGTCAAACAGCCACTCACATTCGAGGACTCTCTTCACATTGCGTCAGGAAATACGACTTGGAGAATTTTATTTTCGACTGCCGTTGCCGTACGGTGTGAGGCATGGTGTGAGGCATGGTGTGAGGCAGGTCGCCGAGGTCGCCTCACTGAAGTTAGTCCGCATTCAGGGCCCGTCAATGCTGCTCGCGTGGCTATGCTCGTTTCCTGTCGCAACATTTTATTCGCGCATATGATGCTCATCGGAAACTCGCCCGCAGCGTCTCATTTTTCTCTTCTTTCTCAGATCGTAATACTGCCCCTTCTTCGTTCTCATGTCCCTCTCGGACTCCCAACTCTTTCTTCTCTCGCCCGCTCTATTTCTCTCCATATCTCTCTCAAATACGTACTGACTCACTAATATCTGGTCTGTTCTCTCGCTCTCACTCTTTCTCTATTTTTCTCTCTCTCTCCCTCTCTCTCGCTCTCTCTCTCACGCGCCCAACCCCGGGGAGGAGGGCTCGTTTTATCGCTCGTAATCACGGGCGGCACTCAAAGACTGGCCGTTTCCGATCAATAACACGTGAGAAATAAAGCCGAGCAGGACAGCGGCGGCCCGCTGGGCTGTCCGAGGGCTGTTCGGAGAGCTAAAAGGACTTTGGAGCGACGGAGAGTGACGCACGCGGGGCGTGACGGGGCGTGGCGGGGTGCATTGGTGCAAACCGTTTGGCTCACCGATATATCGGCCTTGACCCGATCGTAGTGCTAGTGGATGTGGTGAGAGCTTTTGCAACAAACAAGCAGCAGGGTGTGAGAATTTTCGTATTCTACGTCTCATTTCCAACGCGGAGGCGCGGAGCGGTCGGGAAAACTTTACAGACAGCTTTCGTACGCCTCACTTCCAGACAGCCCCCTGAATGATGCAGCTTTAAGCTGCAGGTGGACGTGGACGCGGGTTGAGTGTGCGGGTGACCTATCCAACCTCGCCTCCCTCTAGCGGGCCCAGTGTGCCCAGATTACACGCCCGTCACAACCCGAGAGTCACGCTTCCACAGCATTGCAAACGATCTATACCCACTTGCTGCATATCGATCCTCTCTTTCTATGGTTGTGTGTGTGTGTGTGTGTGTGTGAGGAGGGCAGAGGCGGCCGGCGTCGCGCGTGGCGGTATGAAAACACGCCGAGAGGGGCGGAGGTGCTCGCCCGCATCTTGACGCCCTGGCTGGCACTTTTCCTCCTCAACTGCTTCCGTGACACACACACACACACACACATTGTCTCTACCCTCTCCACCACACGATACATAGATACACTCTCACACGCGCCTGTACCACGGCGGGCGTTGGGGTTCATTGGGGGCGTTTGCCCTCTGATGCAGGTCAGCCTTCAGAGAGAGAGAGAGATAGAGAGAGAGAGAGAGAGAGAGAGAGAGAGAGAGAGAAGGAGAGAGTGATGAATGATGCTCTCTATGACAGTTTTAGCTCGCGACGTGCTCGGGACGCGGGTGCCGCGGCTCGCCTAGGCTAGAGCAGCTCATCGCGTCTCCCAAGGGGTCCCCTCTCCCTCTCTCCACACAATGAGCCCCCCAACCCATCTCCCCCTTTCCCTTTCGCCGGGCCGGGCTACTATCGCAGTCTCCTCCTGTAGAGCCTCTGCTCCTGAGAGCGTCCCACCTGGCCCCGCCGCGCCCGCCGGCCCCGCTGAGTCCGCCCCCGGAGTACTTCCTAAAGCAAACGCGCCCCCCGACAGAAGGAACGAGAAGAGCATCGGCCGAGTGGTTGTTGAGAGGCCGCTCTACCCCCGGCCGGACGGGTGCCTGGCTCTACCCTACCTCACGCCCG
>NW_026267174.1:1099127-1103623 GCF_000697945.3 Frankliniella occidentalis | reverse complement strand
CCTGCCCCGCCCCGCGCACCGTATACATGTTGCGCAGCTTCATTATGTCCCGCAAGATGCTCTCCTCCCGCTCCTCCTCGCGCGTGACCTTCGGCGGTTGATTATCTCCGCACCGGGTCAGGGGCGGGGCGAGGCTGCTGCTGCTGGGGCACGCGGCCGAGACCACCCTCCCGGCCAAGCCGGCCCCGCCCCACCCGGCCCGCGGCCCGAACCCGAGACGTGGTCCGACCCGAAGCGTCAGAGGAACCCGGCGGCGGCGGCGGTGTCCTCCTGGCGTAGGCGTCTTCGCGGCCCCCCTTCGTCGACCTGGGTGCCGCAGACCCTACCAGCCGAGCCCGCAGGGACTCTGGGTCTCATTGGCGCCCGCCCTCTCCAGCCTCCGGCGCGCACAGGGCGCCTCAAGGACGCACTGGACTGGACTGGTGCCGCACCACTACCACTGTACTTTCTGACCGGCCAGCCGACGCGCCTGCAGGGCTGTTGCTGTCAGGCGCCAGCAGCAGCACGGATGAGGCGATACAGCAGGCGCGGCTGATGTGCCATACCCTCGCCACGCAGCAGACCCGCCCTTGGCCGATGGCTGCTGTCAAGGCCAGCAGTCGGACTGGCGCGTACCCCTACAACTATCATTTTTCCTCCCCCTTATCCGCCCTGCCTGCCTCTCAGGACAGACCCTCCTCCCCCCATCCCCCTCAGCGCCCCGTGCTCGTCGAGCTCCCCGACGCACGTTCTCATCCCTCGTAAGGCACCGCAGTGGGGGTCTTAAGCGGCGCGGAGAGACTCGAAGGTTAGGAGGACACGCGAGTGCGCCACTTCCACCACCACCGCGCGGAGCACCGTGTCGAGCAGGAGGTTAACGCGGAGACGTTTTGTCCTCTGACGAGGTTTCGGGATG
This sequence comes from Frankliniella occidentalis, assembly GCF_000697945.3. NCBI lineage: Eukaryota > Metazoa > Arthropoda > Insecta > Thysanoptera > Thripidae > Frankliniella > Frankliniella occidentalis. The sequence continues at coordinate 1,102,728 of NW_026267174.1, read as the reverse complement.
TAATTGGGCCCGGCCCCAGCACGACGCCCCGGGGCCCGGGGTGTGCAGGCGCACGGCACGGCGGCACAAGGAATGCCCTATTGCGTCATTTGCGGGGGGGCATTTGCTGTAGCTGGAGTGGCATTAACCCACCTCTCTCTCTCTCTCTCTGTCTCGCTTCTCTTACTCTCTCTGCCGCCCCTTCGGGCGCCCCTCCCATGGTGCCCGTTGGTGCGGGCAGGCGGGGTCAGGCAGGCACACTTTCAGAGCAACTTGGTAGGCTTTGAGCCGCTCAGGTGGGCGTGGAAGGGAGAGTAGGAATAAGCAGTGGTGTTTCAGAAGAAGTTCTGGATTAGTGTGAGTAATGGGCACTTTCCCCGCTGGGACTGGACGTAGGGTGTTGCTGCTCTGACCGCACCGAAGGGGAGGACAAACAGGGAGGGCGAACAGGGAGGGCGAACAGGGAGGGCGATGCAACAGGACCAAGGAGGAAACGTCTGTTAAACTTCGTGTCAGCCGGATTACGGATTACCCGGATTAACTCTGTTTTATCCTCTTACGATTACGATACTTTTTCTCTCGGATAACCCTGGATTACCCTATCATTTCCTCGGATTACCCCTGGGTTACCCCCGGATTTCATCGAATTTCCTCGGATTACACCTGCCGGATTACCTTAGTTGTTTCCCCCTCGAATAGCACATGTCTGCAAATGCAGTCGTTGGCCAGGCAGCGACGGAAACGACTCAGAAGACGTAGCCCTCGTCCTACAACTACTCTCCTGTGCTTCGCCATACACTAAGTGAAGTCATAGTCCCACAGGTAAAGTTATTCTAGTCCGACGGATTCGAGTACCTCTCCCCATCTCCCCGGTACGGCGCAAGTCAAAGCACCTGGATATGGTTAACATCTGCGCGAACGACTATACTGCAGGCAGGCAGGCTGTGCAGTGTGCAGCATCGGCAGGCCTCACCCTGCTGGGCTCGGGCAGGGCAGGCGCCGGGTCGGACAGGGCGGGGAAGGGCACTCCTCCTCGGGTTGCGGGACACATTCCCGACATTCCCACCCGCATCGTGTGTCGCTGCGCTATTGGTGGTTGTCTTGCCGACCGGCCGCCCCCCCGCCCCGCCTGGTTGCAGATATTGCCAGCCCGCCCAACAGCACCCCGCCCCGCACGCAGCCCCACCCCACCGCGCATCTGCCTCCAGCCCCCAGTCAAGTAGCGCGCGCACGCCGAGGTTCTCCGACGCATTTCGTTTGGCATGCCGCTCGCGGAAGGAAATAAATATTATACGAGAGAAGGAGGCGGCGGTCAGCGCCATGCATCCGCATGCGTCGTTCGCCGCCCCGCCTCGCCCCGCCTCACCCCGCCCCGCCCCACCCTGGACAGTGTGGACCGGTCCCTTCGCTCTTCTCTTCTTGACGTTTGCGCGACAGCTGCGGTGACGATCGTACTCCTTTGGTCGATGCTCCCCACCCGGTGCGCGCACGATATGACTTTACGAACAATGTAAAGTAGGCGCCGGGCGGTACACTTTGTTCATCGCGCGTTTCTTTGTAAACATCTTCGGCAAAAAAATCTCGAAAACCCCGAAAAACCCTGCCTGAAACATCTGTCAACTTGAATTTTTGCTTATTTTCGTTTTCTGTTCTGAGAAGCGCCCCAGCAGCAAAGCAAATACCGGGTGTTGCAGAAAAGACACAGGGTGCGGGCGGGTTTGCCTACCCAAGGGGCTATGGCGCCTTACAGGCAGAGCGGGTAGGCAAACCCGCCCGCACCTGTGTCTTTTATGCTACACCCGGTACACTTTTGACGTCCGTCGACAACAAAAAAAAACGCTTCGATTGCATCGGAGCTTAGGGGGTGGCGTAAAGCCTGTTTGTAGAACTAACCTCACGCCATCAAATAATTTTTCTTCAAAAACTCATTTCTTTTTCTTTGCTTCATCCTGTCAGTGTGCAAGGCACATAGAAGTTGGAGGGGAGAAGGGAGGGCTGTAATATATAGGGCGCGACGCAGATCCTTGTCACTGCATACATCCTTGCCAGGACAGGACGCACCACCAGCCCGCGGCGGCGAGCAGCCCTTGCACGGCCCATGGGAGTACGTCTGGGGTGTGTGCCCTCTGCCCTCTATTGGCTGTTCCCCCCCCCCCTCTCTCCATTTCTCGTTCTCCCTCTCCCCTCTCTCCGTCCGTCTTGCATTCGGCCGTCGTGTCCACATCATTAGGACGCGCAAGCGGTTCTAATGACTGGGCGGCCCGCGAGCCTGTCGGGCCGTCCTGCGCCTTCATCGGCAGCACAAGTATGACGGTCGAAAAACGGTCAAAGTTGGGGCTGCGGGCGGGTTGTGGTGAGGTTTGCTGACCGCACAACAACTCTCCAGCCATGCGGCCACATATTATGTGAACTGACATTTGTGGGCGTGCCAACCCGGGTATAATCTTTTTTTCAAAAATTGCGTAGTGGGCGTACGAGTTTGTAGAACGCCCCCCCTCCCCTTTCCCCTTGGATTCCTAACTTTGACACTGCGCTCGTATGGTGTTGCATGTTTTTTGCCGCGGAGCAGAGAAGCGGAGAGCGCGGACTTATTCAGCGTCGATTGTTTTCATTGCCGTCCCATCAGGCGGCACCCCGTGTGTGGGCGGGGCCACCCGCCCCGAGGACTCTGGCACAGCTGCCGGAGTTAAAGGTCTCACGCCGCCACGCCCCGCCCCGCCCCGCAGCACTCCCAGGGTATTCTCTCCCAGCAGCTCCCGGACCAAATCGAGTGGCAGCACCAAGGATTGCTCGGGCCAGACAGGGCTGCTTCAAAAACACGCAAGAACACGGGGAATGGGGGACCTCTTTATTTATTCCATTCCAGGGAAGATTACACCGCGGATGGGACACACGGGCGCCTACCAAACGTTTGTCTTCGTTTTGCATTTCCACCCGCGGGGGCGCCTCGCCCGCGGGTGGCCCACGAGGAGGCCGCGCCCATAAGGACAGTCTTAAATCAGTCTGGAGACCGCCCCGCTAGCGCCCGTGTGTGCTACATGTGAGTGCTGTTGACTTGACTCCCGCGCACCTCCCAACAAAACGGCGAGCGGGAAACAGACTGAAGTCATATTGGGACTGCACACAGACAAATGTTTTCTTGTTTCAAGTACATTTTGATGACCTGAGATCAATTTTACTCTTGACGCATGAGAGAAGTAGTTGCGTGCATACGATTTGCTCATCTTCATCGATGCACACTTGTAGTTGTCGCATAAATACAACAGTGTAAATTATTACTCTCACATGGTAGGAGTGCGCTATGCATTCGTAAGTTCTCGGTGTTTTCTTTGAATGAACTCGTTTCGCCCGTAAGGGTCCATATGGCCCCTGGGGCCCTAGCGAGTGTGGCGCAACCCCGCACACCAGAATGGGTGCGCATTCAGAGAAACAGACGGTACTTTTAAATTTCCAGGAAAAGGAAGAAACCTTAAGTAACGGTGACATAGACTAAGGCTCCACTCAGAAAAATAGGTTTGGGAGATTCATGAAATGTTATTGAAAATAGATGATTTCATTACACCTGATGACTTTGTATCGTCGATCTTGACTATAAATCGAGAAAGCCATTTCCATTTAAAAA
>NW_026267174.1:1097595-1099077 GCF_000697945.3 Frankliniella occidentalis | reverse complement strand
ATATTAGAAGCAGTTTCTTTAACGAAACTTCCTTGAATCAAATAAACCATTTTCCAGGTGTGCGTAACGTCCTCTGCCGCCTGGAAACGATTTCATATGTTAAGTGTATTCTTCTCGTTTTCGGATTCCACTCGAGAGGGTGCGACGCCTACAATATGCAGATACCGTATGGTTCCCATGTCGAAAGTGTACACGCACCGTATCGAATACCACACGGTTTGGCTGCCCACACCGCACCCCAGCCGCACTCCACACACATGTGTCGCCCAGACGGCGGCAACAGCCTGTCCTGTCCCTTTGAAGAGGGGTTGCAGGGCGCAACGCCCTTTGTAAGCCAGCCGTGTGGTGTGGGCGACGCGCTGCTGGTTTCAGTTTACCGATACATTTTGAAGCGAAAAAAACCCCAAAAAACAAGACAACAACAAAAGGGTATTCCGCACTCCCGCGCATAGCGTCCGCGCATTTTTAGCGGGCGGCGGGGCGGTTTGCGGTCGGGATCACCAGCTGTTGGCGTATTGCTGCGTGGGTACGCTTCGCGCGGAGATACTACTACTCGCAGCAGCCCCAACCCCTTCTTAACTCTTCTCCCCCTCCTACTCCCCACGCCTGCCTTGCTGCTCCACTTATTATTACGCAGCCCACAGCCCAAGCCGGTCTCTCCATCACTCCTGACCTCCGCCACATTTTTCCGCACTGTATTGCTGAAAGCTCCACGGAGTACCGCCTCCGCAATTCCCATTTATTCGTTTCTTTTTCCTGCGGGCTGATCTTCTAATTCCCAGTCGGTAATTTTAGTGTCGAAATTTTGGTCGATCGAAGCCAAATCGAGGTCGTTTCGACGGAAGCTTTTGTTAGTTCTAACGGACGAATTTTTGATTTCAATGTCGATTGATACGATTTGACATTCCTGGCTGGGGCGTATTTGTGCAAGCGCGTCGTTGTATGTTGTTTTTTTTAGTCTTTTACAGCCCCTCTGGAATGGTGTATGTATAGTCCCCCCCAAGCACATGAGCGTTGGTCCAGCGAGGCGAGCCCCGCGCAAAGCAGGCTTTAAGCAGAGATGCTGGCCAAACAAACAAATAATGGAAATAAAACGGGGGGGAAAGGAAGCCGAGTTGATTTACTTAACTAGAACAGCCGCCGTAATGAAGTGCAACAGCAACAGCAGGTCCGAGCCCCGCCCGAGCGGCCCGGCGCCGCCCCCGACTAACAAGCACAAGCGGCCGCGCCTCTCCTATCCAGTTCGTACACCGAGTTTCGGGTTTCGTCTTCGGTAATTTACGCGCGTTTGTCGTGGTTTTACTGTTAAGTTTAAACAGAGGGATCTGCTGAAGCTCTGCCCCCCCCCCTTCCCCCTCGTCCGTACAAATGAGATCTGCTTTGCCAGGTGTGACAATTGTTTTGTTTTCTTCGTGGGAAATGCAAAACGTATTCATCCTAACCATTCATCAGGATTTGCAACCCTCCACCAAATCCCCCCCT
>NW_026267174.1:1094478-1095765 GCF_000697945.3 Frankliniella occidentalis | reverse complement strand
CTGGGCTCGGCTGGGCTCGGGGGCGGCCCGGCTCTGCTCGGCTCGGCTCGGCACCACCCTGCACGTACGAGCGAGGCGCCGCCTACCGGAGGACTGGCGCTGGGCGCCCGCAATACAACACTTATATACCCTCGCCCGGCGTGCGGGCGGCGGCGGGGGCGGGGGGAGGAGGGCGGCGGGTGCAGCGCGCGGCCCGCGCACCCCTGCGCGGCCCTCGTCGGGGTGCTCCAGGATCCGGCAGGGCTGTCCGTTTTCTCGCCCGACGCGGCGGCGGTATCATTTCCAGCAGCAGCCTGAAGCAGAACAGAGTGAGTTGTGGCCTTTTCGCCTTTATTTTTTTTAATCGGCCCCCCATCTGCAACTATAGGACGTAGAAGGTTTGCCACCTGCTGCTGCGCGCCGTAAATCTGGTCCCCTCACTTATTTTCCCGTGCATCGCCGGTGGCTGTTGTAAACCCGCGCGCGGCGCAAGACCGCATAACCACCGCAACTCCTTGAAACTTGCTCGAGCAGGCGCGGCGGCCCCGCCACCACCCCCGGAGCCCAAGTTGAGCGCGGGAAAAGAAGTGGAGGGCAAGTATTGTTTATTCAAACTCTCAGCTTGTATTGGCGATGCTGTAAAAATGCAGATCATGCCGATGGACAACAACAACCACCCTCCCTCCCTCCCTCTTCCTCGGCTTCCATCCGCCCCGTCAGCCTGCTATGCTACCGCCCTCCTCGCCGGTGCGAGGTACGTTGGCGGCGCTGCTGCTGATCACGACGAAGAGCAACAAGGACGGGGCGACCGGTCATCCATCAAAGTGTAGTGTTTGAGCGCCGTCCTGTCCGTCCCGTCCGAGCAGGCGGCAGCAGAGATTGCTCGAGTTGCAGGCTGCGCTGAGCCGCGCGCTGCAGCCCCGGTCCGGGGAGATGAGAGCGTTCGGCCAATAACGGGATGAAACAATATCAGGCGGTGAGGTGGAGGAGGGGGGGGGGGGCAGTCGAGCTGGCGGACAGGCAGGCGGACTGGCAGGAGGCAGGAACGGTATCGCGTTCATTCCAGCTGAGTATGACCATTACGTGTGTGTAACGGTCGAGAAGGGCGGCGGCCGCGGCGGCGCAGCGACGCGCGCACGCTCCCACACACGGACCCCCCTCACCTGCCTGTTGCAAACCTATTGAGGGAAGGCCCGTGAAGTGGGGTGGGGGCGGGAGCGGCGCCGCGGGGGGCGGCGCCAGCCACTCGCAGCCGCGGGACGCGCCGCTCTGCTGTGGGGCGACCTGGCGCTCACCGTCGTCCCCCCC
>NW_026267174.1:1092587-1094113 GCF_000697945.3 Frankliniella occidentalis | reverse complement strand
CCCCCCTGCCTCACTCCGCCCCCAGCCCAGCATCTTGCGTACAAAGGCTTGTGGCTGCGAGATTAAAGAGTTGCGGACTTTGGTGGGCGGGGCAGCGGCAGCGTCGCGGTGGCGTAGAACACAGGAGGCAGGAGGGTACGACAAAATCGACGTCATCAAAGCACGGCGGCGTTCTCGGTCGGACAAGGTGCGGGGGTAGAATGAAAAGGAGGGGGTTCTTGTGCAATTTCCTAGCCCCCAGTGCTATGCTCTGCCCCTATCCCTGAAATGAATTCGGTGGGCGTATTTTAAAAACGTGTTGGAACGTGAGGTGCGCTGTGTGAAAGTTCCGTAAAAGAGTCAGACTCGTCTACCCAATTATTTGCAGACGTCAAATGTTGACAGTGTAATGTATTTGCCTGCGCAGGCGCACGGAGGAATATTTTCCTGCCGGGCACTAGACGGCTGTTTAATGAGTCCTACTTTGTTCTTGACACGAGAAAGTTAGTTCCCGCCACTAAAATTATTGTGCGTGGCAGCAAAATTTTGAAGCTCGGCAACAAAACTTTGGTGCCTAGGCAAAACTGTTTAGTGCGTCCAAAACTTCGGTCTCGGGACAAAAACGTTAGTGCTCAGGACCAAACATTTTTTTCAATGCCGGTCACATGCGCTGCAGAGCGCGAAGACAAGGTGCGGCGCAAGGGGGGTAGAAGCCGAAAGGGCTTCTCGGCGGCTTTGTTGGTCAAGGCGAGTAGGGTCTCGTCGGCGGCGACGCCCCCTCAGCGCTCACAGGGCGGTAAAGGGCGCAGGTAAGTCTTATATAAAACAACCCCCGAGCTGCGGTGGGGAGGGGCGGGGCGGGGCGTGGCGTGGTCGCGCGCGGGGAGCACGAGCCCCACGAGGCCGCGGCAGGACAGCAGCGCGGCTCCAAACCGGAATCTACATTGCTAATGCAGGCTGCGAGCAAGTGTACCGCCGTGGCTGGCTACTGCCGCCGCCGCCGCACCAACGCTCTGCAGGTGCGATGTGATTCGCAACTGTTTCTGCGCTGCTCGTTTTGTGTTTCCGAGTTTGTTATGCGGTCGGTTACTATCCCTTTTCGCGGGCTGGCTCGGGGGGGGGAGGCAGCCGCTCTGAATCGTGTCGCTTGCTGCCCACCAGGCGCGGCGTTTTGGTCGCCGGCTGAACGTTCTCTGCCACGCCACCATTCAAGAGTAAAACGGCGTGAACTGCACTGCGAGTAACTTTTGTTTTGTAAGCCGCAGGCCGGGTAAAAGGGGGCGCGGCTGTCACCCTCCGTTCCCATCGTCCTGGACAACTTTTCCTCTTCCGTGCGGTCAGCAAACAGGGCCGAGCGGTCACGTAGAGAGGATCCGAACCAACTGCGCCGCCCGCCATGTCGTGTCGTGGAAAGAACAATCTCCTCCACTTCGGGTGGTATCGTTTCCTTCCTCTTTTGCCCCGAGGTAAACGGCGAGTTCGCCCTCGTTCACTCGGTTGTCCAGACATCCTGCCTCGCCCTCCTCCGTCTCCGTCCCCGCCGCCAC
>NW_026267174.1:1091351-1092236 GCF_000697945.3 Frankliniella occidentalis | reverse complement strand
CCCCCCTCCCCATCTCTCTCTGTCTCTCTGTCTCCCTCACTCTCTCAAGGACCGCCTCTTCACATCCCCCATCCCCCTTCTCCGCCCTCTGATCGGGCGGGCGCCCAACCGCCCTGAAGCCCGATACGCAATTGGATTCTGTTGCATCCGGGCCGTCGGCAAATTAGATAACAGCAGCTAAGCGGCAAGACGGGCTGGCGGCGGCAGCAGGACAGATGGTCGTCATGGAGACGGACGTCAAGAAGCCGACTGCCGGGCCGGGGCCGGGCTGGGCCGGGGGGCGCCGTGCGCGCGGGCCGCCCGCCCGCACAGGGGCGGCAGGGTTGCCTATGCCGAGGGCGGCCCCCCCGACCGACCTGCAGCGCGCGCAGCACGCATGCCTCCGCTCCCCTCAGGCCGCGCCGGCCAAACGTGTGCCAAACATTTAGACTTTGGCAAACTCCGTTACGATAGTCTCCCACGTCGCGAATTAGGTTTCAGCAGCAGCGCCCCTCACTCGACTCGGGCCGGGGCAGGAGGAGGGCCATCGCTCGCTCGCCGCGTCGATGCCAAAATAAAGAGGTGGACGTGAAACAAGAGGGCCCGGTGGCGCCGCGGGCAGAGAGAGTGAGAGAGAGTTAGGGCGGCTGCCTTCGACGGATGTGTGTGTTGTGCGAGTGAGAGAGAGAGAGAAAGAGCGAGAAAGAACGGAGAGAAGAAAGAGACTTACTTAATAGAATTTCGCGGGGCGCCCGCGTGTCGGCAGGGGCCCGCCGCCGCCACCGCCGCCCCACGTCGCATCAGTATGAGCCCCGGCGCCCCGGGCAGATAATGGGAAGAACGAACTCGGGGCGACAAAGTATTCCCTTCCCTTGCTGATGGAAATGGGTGGCGGAGGGGGGTGGG
>NW_026267174.1:1088390-1089423 GCF_000697945.3 Frankliniella occidentalis | reverse complement strand
GGGCGAACCCAACCCGGGCCTGAAGTCACGGGGGTCTGCTGCCTGCTCACCTTCCGGAAACACGGGCGGCTTGATGTACTCGTTGGGGTCGAGCGTGGTGGGTCCGAGCGGGGGCGGCGGCCCCTGCCCGCGCTCGTGCTGGGCGCTGCTGCTCCGCCTCTTGAGCAGGGCGGACAGCTCGGCCGGCAGCCCGGTCAGCCCCGACAGGCCCCCGAACGAGGCGCCGCCGCCGTCCCTGACGAGCACCTTGGCGTCGTCCTTGGCGGCTTCCGGCACGCCGCCGGCGCCTTGCCCGAGGAGCAGGAGCGCCAGCAGCAGCAAGAGGAGCGCGCGCTGCAGCGGTGATGTGGCGGCGGGGACGGGAATCATCATCTCTTGCGGTCTCTGATCAGGAGAAAGAGAAACACAAAAACGCAATGGTGAACGAACAATCGTGGAGCAACATCCGAGGCAACATCGAACAAATCGCGCCCACGCCGCCGGCGCACGGCTAGTTCCCCGTCAGCCTGTCAACCCGCGGCTAGGCCACCGCGCCGGGCGGGGGTGCGTGGCGGGGCTGCCCGCCCCGGCCCGTGCAGGCGCTAGAGCCTGGCCGCCGAGCTAGCCGCCGCGCTCCCCACCAGAGGCAGGCGGGTGGAGGGAGCAGCGCATCGCCATCGCGGAGTGAAGGTCGGTGGGACTGCAGCAGGGGTGGAAGGGGTTCTTGAACTTTCCCATCCGTTTCCCACCGCGACGACGACGGCGAAGACGACGACGACAGACGCAGCACCGCAGCGCAGCATCGCACGCAGCAGACCGACACCGGCGGGGCGGGGCGGGGGGACCAGACTATTGGATTACATACCGTATACTTTATACTTTTCACCGCCTCTCGCAGCGCCGCTCTGCACGCCGAACCGATGCCAGGGTCACGCGTCACAGTCATCCCGTGAGGGTAATTACTATGTCGCCCCAACGTGCACCTCGGTCGGCTCGCATCGGGTCTGGTCTCAACATCCCGACCTCGGCTCGTCTGTCCGCCCCACCCCGCCCC
>NW_026267174.1:1079201-1088340 GCF_000697945.3 Frankliniella occidentalis | reverse complement strand
GTGTATGGGGAATTGCTGATGAACGCCCATGGCGCTCCCATGTCCTGCAGCAAGGCTGGCCGCCACGCCCCGCCACGCCAAGCGCTAGTCATTTTGCATGCCAATAAGCGGTAATACCTCATAATGTCAGCAGCGTTGACCCCCTATCCCTCCCCCTCCTCCTCCCCTTCTGCTCCACCCATTCATCAGCCGTTCGTCCCAGCGACACCCCTTCCTTGCCCCCCCCCCCCCCTTCACGTCCCACTCGCGAGGGGCCCAAGGGAGTCGGCGGAAATTCGCAACTTTCCTCTTCGTTTGTGTTCCGCTGTGGCTGCGGCGCTGCTGCGCGGCCTGGGTGCCCGAGTGCCTGGGCAGGGATATTGTTTAGCAGCGAGAGGCTGTAAGGCCCAAGCGGGCGCCGCCACCACGCCGGCGGTGGGGCTTGATAAGGGATTTGAAAGAAATCTAATAACAATAAAAATAAAAACATCCGTAGATGACCTTCTTTGTCGTAAAGACCCAACGACCATGCTTGGTACTTGGTGGCTTGACCTCCGCGCGGCAGTAGTAGATACGCCCGTCGAGCGGCCTCCACCTACTAGTCGAGTCAATGTAATGACAGAGAATACTCAATGTGACTCATCGCGCTCATCAGCTGTCACATTTTTGAACCAGCCTAAAATTGTGATCTGCTAAATGTTGTTGGTCTCATGATGAACTAGCGACCGCTACAGCTGCTGTCCGCGCGACTCACCCTTGCTCCTGGGCGATCTTGATGTTGACGTCGGAGACGAGGTTGGCGTCGACGAGGACGGCCAGCAGGAGGGCGCCGAGCAGCGCCGCGGCGGTGACTCCCATGGTCTCGGGTGGCGGGACGGGACGGGTACGTCGGCGAAGGTCCCACACGGTGGTATGGCGTCAGGCCCCGTGTCGTGCGACCGAATGGCGGACCCGCGGCCTGCGATCTACCCCGATGGACCACGCAGACGGCGGCCCCGCCAGCTTGCCCAGCAGCAGGCGCACCGGGGGCCGGCCGGGGCGGAGCGGGGCCGGCAGGGGAGGGGCGCCAACGCGGGCGCGACCGCGAGGTAGGCCTACACGTGCGGCGCGCAAGCACGGCCCACGCGCCCTCCACGCACACCTTACGGGGGCTGGGCGTAAGTGACGAGCACCTCTCAGGGTGGGCCACGCACACCCCAAAACGAACAAATATAAGTGACCACGAGTTAACCCGACGTGAAGAGTTGTCAATGTCCTTCTTCTTAACTTGCACCCCCACCCCCCTTTTCCCCCTCATTTTACCCCACTCGGGTTTGGTAAGGATTTTAATTATGTATGTTCATTATTTTTAAAAGGAAACATTTCAGGTTGCAGAAGGGTTGTGCGTGTGAGAAGAGTGTCGGCGTGAGCATTTCTGGGCTTTCCCCGCGAGGCGAGGTCAGCGCCGACTTGACTAGTAGGCCACCGAAATGGATCAGTAGTGGACTGGCGCATAAACAGTCAAGTGGGTCCGGTGCTAAAAACAGGGGCAAGGGCCGGGCCAAGACAGACACCAAAGTCAGACTCTCGAGAGCGTCTATTTCTCGGCATCAGCATGTCTGAATTCCCATGAATGCTAAAGTACCACAAGCTTGAGTCTTTGACAGGGTAAAGGAGACCATCAGGTCTGATCAGGTTACAATGAAAATAAGCAAGCTAACTCAGTCAGATTATTTATAGTACAAAACTATTGTCAAACAAAAGTAAAAATATTTTTACAATATTTACATAAATTATCAAAATATACAAAATAAAGAGAATTTTTCAAAAATAGTTTTAGTTCATCTTCCTTCCTTATGACTAGTAGTAGATGGATTATCTTCACAGTTTAAGTGGAACAGAAAAGGCCGAGGAATCTAGACAATCCAAAGCTGGTGAACCTTGAGCATTATCAAGAAAAGATTAGTCTTTTATTAATCTACTGATCTGCACCATTGAAAATGATACCTATGACAATTCTCCCACTTTCAATAAAAAGAGGAAAGCATAAAACATTGAAAACTTTAGCTATCTGGAAGCAATAGAAAATAATATTGATTGCTAAGGCTTTCTCTCAATGCGCTATGGTATATCACTTGCATGAAAAACTTTCAAAAAATAGAATTCATCACAAAAATAAGTTAAATAAATTTCTTCATCACATTTTAAGAGGGATAAACTACTCTTCCTGGATGAGCCTGTTGTCTGCGCCACCAAGGAGTCCCACTCGGAGAGAGCATTATATCTTGTGGTCTGTAAAACAAGGGAAAGAGATTTAAGCATGAATAAGCACAATATAGTGTACAGACTAGAATTCACCGAAAAATGAGGTCAGACTACCATACCTTGAATGTTGTTGTTGCCCTATCACCGGTCTGCCCAGAAGTGGTTGAAATTGATGAGCTAGGTGACCAGGCGGAGGAGCCATAGGGATGTTGGTTTGTTGCATCTGCGGCCCAGCTGGCCCAGCTGAAAATTTGTGAAGTTCTTGAAGAGGAATGAGATCTGTGGCATTGCAGGCAGGTCTTCTTAAAGTCCCACCCCCTCCTATTAAGAGATTAAAAAAGATAATAATTGAAGTAATTTAAAAGGGGAGAAGGCCAACTTTTACTTTATTCCAATTTCATCTGTTACCTGCTGCACGCTGGTCTCGTAAATGTTGCAACCTACGCTTCCTTCTTTTCTTTTCATTTCGCGCAAACCACTGGACCAGTAGTAAGGCTCCTGCAACAATTGCTAGCATTGCCCCAATGTATGGCATGGCAGACAAGTTGGCAGATGCAGCAGCTCGAGGAGGTTGCCCTTTAAGGACAGCTGAGGCAATAAGGAGAGATAGTCCTGCTAGTGCTGCAATGCCCAATACACCCTGAACACAATAGTAACACCATGTGTCCAAAGCATCTCCACATCCTCCACAGCCAGTGGCAGTACCAGCTACATTTCCAGACATCTGTGATAATCCACCAGGAGTCATTGGTCTATCAGTCCTATGAAGAGTTGCGCGATGGGGAAGTGTGCAGACAACCTGGGGCTCCTCTCCTCCACCATCGGGCACCTCATAGACTGGAGCCTAAAAAGAATAAAGACACATCACAGATTAAAACCTTAGCATGTCACTCAGTTGAAGAATTGAGTTTACAATTTCACACAAACCGATGGATCAATACTGTGATGTTGGCGCCATAATTGGGGGGGCTCTGGAGCATACTGATCATTAACTGGAATGTACCCATCGTATGTAGTGGATCCTGAAGAGTGGCTTCCAGGCCCAGGGCCCGGTCCATGGCCCGGTCCATGGCCTGGTCCGTGGCCTGGGTGCGCTCCAGGACCATCTAGCCATGGATTCCTAGAATAATCAAGTATATATTATGCCCAGTGATCATTTAAAGGCACGTCAGAGTCATATTATAAAAATCAAATTGAAGTTGCTATAGAAGAGACTTAACAGACTAAAACTCTAATATTAACCTTAAAGCTTGATGAGCTCCAAAAGTTCCCTGCGTAGCCCGAGGAGCAGGGCGATGGAGCGGTGGCTTGGCCATTACTCTTTGATTTCATGTCACCTGAAAAATGCATGTCTTTTAAAATATGGGAAAAAATGCCATCCTTCTGTTGTGTAGAAAAGATACTTAACAGCAAATTTCATAGGACAACATAAACAGATTGCAGTAATGGAAAATTCATAATAAATATATAATGATAGATTAGGTGTGAATGTTAAATTATTTGAAACACTGAGGGAGTGTTCTTAACCTAAAACACTTTACCTGAGAAGCTGAATGAGAGCAAGTCGAAAACATTTTTCAAATTTCAGGATATAGCTATTTAGTCAGAATAAAGAAACATAAATGATTTCCAGATATTTCTTGGTTGTTTTAATAAGGTATGTAACTGGAAATTGTCAGAAATAGGACAGGCCAGAATCTTGTTCCTCACTCATGACAACATATAATAGGAACTAAAATAGGTGACAGGTTGAATGCAATCATTCTGTCGTGGAATTCCCTATTCATTCACATGTTAAGTTAAATCGTTATTTGGCTTCAAATAAAGTAAACAACAAGAATGCTGTGACAGTAGCACACAGGTAAACAATCGCGTCGAACGCTTGGTGGAGCGGCAGCCACCGTGTAAATATTCTGTCAGTTGTCAGTGGTTTTCAGCTCAAACCTGCGAATAGTGTACATGTAGCTGCTAATAGACCTTGTTCGTAAATTTCTCATACATCAGTTGAATTACTTCGGCGTTTTGTTTGGAAAATTTGCAGAAGGCGTACGGCTGCTGACAAGTAAATTTTGTCCGTAGCTCCTTTTTCATTGTAAAACTTATAGGTAAATACGCTTTTTATTTTATCGGTATTACTCGATTTTTCTTATTTGTGTTCTCTTTAATCCTTATTCGATTCGCAAAACGTCTCTTTTTTTCTATATTTCTTTGTGCATTACGGATCACTTGATGGAGCAAAGGTTATGTTCATTCATGTAGCTTGTGTTTAAATCCTATTTAACTGTATAAGGCTTATGCACTCTCAGCTTTTATCGGAAATATTGAAGCTACACTTTTCTTATCAGTTTTCCTCCACCTAAATTTCATCACCCGTCTGATGTCGGTCGTGAAATACCTGCATGTCACTAGGTCTATCTGTCACATCATTGTCTCTACCGTTTTAAAGAAACAACTTTTCTATTTAAAAGTAGACCTACGCTATCACTTCTTTCTTAAAATGAGATCTGCATTTTTTATTTACAAGGTTCTATCTCACGGCAACTTTACGTCTCATATAGTTCCTTTTGTTCCTTTCAGGCAATATTCATTGCTATAATGGCCGCAGACAACCCACTGGCCAATGCCAATGGCCAAATCATCAAAATGGAAGTAGATTACAGCACAACTTGCGATGAAAAAATACCTCAATGTAAGAAAATGGCTACTGAAGGGAAGATGCATGATGCTCTGGACGCTCTTCTTGTGTTGGAGAAACAAACACGCACTGTAAGCTCTTATATTTCCTTGTTAAATCTCTTAATTACCTTTTAAGAATTTGCTGATCAATTTGCTCATGCATTGTCTTTACCAGGCTGCTGACATGGCATCCACTGGACGTATTTTAGTTGCCATTGTTCAAATTTGTAAGGACGCTGCTAATTGGGCTGCTCTTAACGAGCACATTCAAATTTTAGCCAAGAGACGTTCCCAGCTTAAGCAGGCTGTTGTGAAGATGGTTCAAGAGTGTTGCTCCTACGTAGACACTATGCCCACCAAGGAGTTGAAAGTACAGCTCATTGACACACTTCGAACTGTCACGGAGGGAAAGGTACTGTGACCTCCATACAACATTTCTTCAAATTTGTGGTTTTTCAATTTATCTCTTTTTACTAATGTATACCTTGGTTTTAATTGTAGATCTACGTTGAGGTTGAGCGTGCCCGCCTTACCCATATTCTGGCTAAAATGAAGGAAGAAGAAGGTAATGTAACTGAAGCAGCCAACATTATTCAGGAATTGCAAGTTGAAACTTATGGTTCTATGGAGAAGAGAGAAAAGGTATTATATTTGTGAAATTTATCAAATTTTTAATGTATTAGTTTCACAGGCATTTATCTCAAATATTATTTTCCAGGTTGAACTAATCTTAGAACAGATGCGTCTATGCTTGGCCAAGAAGGATTATATAAGAACACAAATTATTTCCAAGAAGATCAATGTGAAGTTTTTTGAGGCAGAAGATACTCATGATTTAAAACTCAAGTATTACCGGTAAGCTTCTTTTTAAAAGAAAAATGGGGAGAAGGGGGGAGGGGTATTTCATTTGGAAATTTAACCATCGACAATTGCGTAACACAATCACTCAATTGTTATGGAAATACCACAACTGAATTTTTCTCTTATAACCTTAGTCTACATACTTCAATTTTCTCCCTTATAGCTTGATGATTGAGCTTGATCAACACGAAGGCTCATTTTTGGCTACATGCAAACATTATCGAGCTGTCCTAGACACCCCATCTGTTCGAGATGATGCAGCCCAGCGAACTATGATTCTGCAGAATGTAGTGCTGTACCTTGTTCTTGCTCCATATGACAATGAACAAGCTGACCTTACTCACCGGGTACTTCAAGACAAACTCATGGAGGAAGTAGCACCTTACAGGTTTGTGTAATATTGTCAAAATTTGACTTCATTGAAACTGACTTGAATTTGGAGTGATTTCATCTTACCTTTCTCATTATAATTTTCTGTTTTAGAGATCTGCTGAGGCTATTCATCAACCCAGAGCTCATTAAGTGGTCAGCTCTTGCTGAAATCTATGAAAAAGAATTGAAGTTTGGATCTGCCAAGTTCCCCGCAACTGATGTGTTTAACCCTAAAACTGAAGAGGGACAGAAGCGCTGGAAAGACCTTCGTAACAGAGTTGTTGAACATGTAAGAAATCAACCTTTTACACTTTAAAATTATTTGTTTGAGGCCTTACTGAATCTCCATTAATCATATTTTTATTTATTCTTTTAATAGAATATTCGTGTTATGGCAAAATACTACACAAGAATAACCTTAAAAAGAATGTCAGAACTTCTGGACCTTCCTATTGAGGTATGTTATTCAATTCATTGGTTTTATTGTATCTCAACTAATCCATCTTACTTCTGTAATACATTTGTGTGTTCTTTGATACAGGAAACTGAGGATTTCCTTTCAAATATGGTTGTGAGCAAAACAATAGAGGCAAAGACAGACCGTCCTGCTGGTGTTGTAAGCTTTACTAGAAGCCAGGATCCCAATGATGTGCTGAATGCCTGGGCTACACACCTCAGTTCTCTCATGCAGCTTGTAAATAAAACAACACATTTGATCAATAAGGAAGAGATGGTTCACAAGCACCTCCATCTAATGTCAGTTGGAGACAAAAATTAAATACAAAATTGATTACATTAATTAGAACGCAGCTGTGGTCTCTTCACCTAGTGCGGTCTTCCCTGAACTATTTTTTTTCTTTACGGTGGAAACTGTGAGAAAAATTCAAAGAACTGTATTTTTACTAAACCTTTTCTCCCTAGCAATATACTTATCATATGAAGTTTTACTGTATTAAGTACTAAGTCCAAAACACTAAACATTTTTTCATTAAAGAAATGGAGTCTATCTATCTATATGTGCATTTATATTTTTAGTCATCCTGTTGCCTCTGAATCCTTAATACCAGAATATCTAAAATATTGGGATTGGGTGTGAGAAACATGTCTGTCACATTTAAACCGAACCGCTGAAATCTGTCTCTCTAGTGACAGCAGATTCAGATTACAATACACGCCCCCTTTCCCCCTCCCCCTCGCCGCAAACGAAAACAAAACACAAAACGGAGATCTTGTTGATGTGTTGCTTCTCTGAAAATATTTCTTTCGACCCTCGCCCTTTTCAAATTAAGAAGTAGTATCGTACAACCGTCTTTCCTGAAGAATATGGTAACTCATATCTGAGTGAATTCAACGTCACAATGGAATCCTCCAATAAACGGAGTGAAGTGACTCCAGACGAAGCGACGCAGACGACAGAGTCATTCCAACCTCACAATGAAAACTTCAAAAGCAGAGAAGATTACTTTCTGTCACTTCAGAAATGGATTAATGATGCTCAATTGTGGCAGAACTCAATGTCATGTATGCCCTATTTTTTTCTGAGTCATCCGGAACTTTTTGGAGTTGTACCTCCACTTCCACCAGGCTACATAACTGACCCAAGCAGACGTCAAACAACTGTTCCTACAATTTCTTGGTCAGCTTCTGTGCAAGCTCAGCCAGGTGTCAATCGCACCCCAAATACTACCCCTGGAGGTACATAATTGTTATCTGAGTTACATGAACCAATGCAGTTTCCTGCTAATAGATGTGTAATGCTTTGTCGTTTTATTTTCAGCTTTGCGATACAAGGTCCCACCCTACTGGAAAAGGTTCTGTGCAGAAGTTGTTGACTCTGTGATAATGTTCACTCTTAAGCTGCTCATTACATTCATAGCTATACATGTTTTTGGGCTCATGTAGGTATTCCTATATAGGTTGTCTTAAGCTGAAATAGCTATCTATATAACCTTTAATAAGCTGACGTATTATCCCTAGTGATTTAGATAAATACAGCATAGAAATGCTTCAACAAAATGTTCAGAGTCTGACTTACAAGGTGGCTGTTGAGATGACCTCACAGATCCTTGTTCTTGAACTTGTGAACAGGATTGTGGTTTGTCTTCTTGAGGTACGTTGTTTAATGTATGAGTTGCAGAATCCTTGAATTTTCTTTCCACTTTCATTGTTCTGGTCTTTGGTGTTGGGGACACCTGTATATTCTTCACTGGGGTCAGGATGTTTGGAGACAGCCTCAGCTTTGATGAGCTCTTAAGAGTCTTAAGCGATTCTCTATATAAGACCCTTGTGTGTTGGCGATCCACACTACACTAACCCCTGACACAACACTTGAGGCACCATGGAACTATGAAAGTGGGAAGTGCAAGCTGCCTGTTATTTATAGACCTGCCAATAAAATAGAAAAATATCTGGCAACTAAATTTAACAATTCAATACAGTTTTATTTCTATAATAAATTTTCTATTGCAGGCATACTGGCTGCGTGGGGGAGAAGGAGGAATGGTTGGTGGTTCTTCTCCAGGAAAGAATTTATTTGGCTTAAGGGTTGTTTTATGCTATCAGGCACATCCTGTTCCTGGTCAGCCGAATGAAGTTGTATCTGTCACACCTGGAACAGATCTTGGCTGGGGCTTTGCTCTTACCCGGTCTCTTTCTAAAAATGTTTTCCTGGCCCTAATTTATCCGCTTTGTTTTGCATTTTTCTTTTTTAAGTTTAACCGTTTGGGCTATGATGTGATGTCTTACTCAATCGTTGTTGAAAGTGTTGACCACAATAACAACCGCAGATGATATTCCAAAGTATTTGTTATTTACATTGTTTATTTACTTTATCAGGAAATATTTGTAGAGAACTATGTTTTATATATGCAAAAATTACCTTTTGGGGGGACAGTTGTGATATACCTTTGTTGATTACATTTAATGATTACTTTAAAACTGTAGGACTAGTCCCTAGTGGAGGAAAGGTATATGTTTTATTTATATGTATTTAACTATGTGTCCACAC
>NW_026267174.1:1062546-1075751 GCF_000697945.3 Frankliniella occidentalis | reverse complement strand
CACCCCGCCCCGCCCCCCACCCTGGCCTGTCGCACTTTACTCTTCCTCATCTCTGCGGCGTGCAACCTGCTGGGGCATAAGGGTGAGACAGAGAGAACGAACGAGGAGGAGGCGAGCGAGCGAGAGAGAGAGGGAGAGAGAAGCCTCTCTGCCTTTTTCGACGAGGGCTTGTTTTTCACCCGTCCTCGGAGCGGGATTCACTGGAACAAGAGAGGCTTAGTATGGAGCCGTGAGCACGACGGCGGCGGGCCTGCACGGCGTCCGTGTGCCCTCAATGCCGTGGCCGTGTCCGCGTATGTGCGAGGTGTGGGCATCCAGGACAGCCAGGGGGGCGAGAGGACGGCGTTGACGACAAGGTGGCCCGCCGCGCCCGCGAGTCCCGCGCTCTAGCCGAGACGAAATACTCCCTCGACGGGGGGCCGGGGCCCAGACGACCCGATGTCTGTTGCCGGGTGGCAGCAGCCGGGCCGACCGAGATGCTCCCCATTCATAGAGGGGTTGCCGCCTGAACAAGCGTGGAAAGGCACGTGTGTGTGTGTGTGTGTGTGTGTGTTGCCCCTCCTCCCCCACCCCCAGCAAGAGTGTCTGTCTGGCTGCTATTTCCGTTGCGTCACGGGCGGCCCTTGTCGCACCCCGTCCTGCCCTTCCCCTTCATCATGCCCCTCGCCTCCCCGCACAGGCAGAGCAGCGCCTGGAGCCCCGCGCGGGGCCCCGGCAACGCCACGAGAGTCAGTCTGTCGTCCCGCGAAGTGATTCGCGATATGTCGAGTGCGTACGAGGAAAAAGCGCCGAGTCGGCAAGTATCACTCGTGGCACATCAACGACGTGTCGACCGCTTGCGGGGGAAGTTTATGCGGCCGTGACTCCATCCGTAAGCCCACCGCAAGTAACAACAAAAATCTTTTTTTAAAAAAAAATCTCGGATGCTGCTACATATCCCTGTAAAAATTATAATCAAATATTTCCTTTCCCAGAAAAAAACACTCGATTTACTCACCTTTCACTTACGAACGTGGCCGGAACCAGAAGAGGCCGGGGTGCCAGAGCAGCGTCGCCGCAGCGGGGGTTGCTGCAAAGAGCGCCTTGATACGCCAGCCCGCGCCCCTTTCACGTGACGCGTGCTCAACGTCGGACCCTCGCCACCCCTCCCTCTCTCTCTCCCTCCCAGCCTCTCACTCCGCGACGAAAGGGCAGCGCGCGCGCGAGAGAGAGAGACACGCGGGTATGTCGCGGGTAGGCGCGGGGCAGCGGCGGCGGCGACGGCGCTCTCGACGGGATGAGGCGTGCGGCGAGACTGACTGAGGACCACTGGGGACCCGGCCAGGATCGGGGCGGAGCGGGAGCCGCCAGGGCGGCGGGCAACGGCACGGCAAGGCACGGGACGGACGAGGAGCTGATCGCCTCGCGGGACAACGGCACAATACAAATTAACTTCCTCCCGGACGTCCCAAGCGCCCCCCCCCCCCTTCTATTTTGGCGTAAAAATGTGCCGTGTGTAAAGATCAGGGAAAAAATTTACAAAAAAGAAAAAAAATACATGATATTTATACAGCACTTCCTTTAATTAGAATCAAAATGGTACAGATGATAAGGCATGGAATGATTTTCCATAATAGAGTCTACCTGCCACTAATACTGCCATTACAAACCTATTTGGGGCCGAAGATTCGAATTTTACCCACGGCACAACATTAATGCTATGACAATGGGATGAGATTACAATTAAGTACATTAAGTCGTACCCCTACACAAAACATGACTCACTTTAATTTACGCAACAATAGTAGATAATTAAAGAGGCTTAAAAGCATTTTCTAAAGAGATTGCATAGATACAAAATAATTGAGATTAAAGGGAAAATGCTACTTTAAAATACATGAGGAAATATTTGGCTTATACAATGTTTCACTTAAAATAAAAGTATGATTTCCAAACTCCAAATTCAATTGAAACTTCTTGGGATGACAAATTGAACTTGAGCAACGCACCTAACAACCATAACATTCAAGTGAAACAAGTGAATTGTGCTGAATCAGCTAATATACACAAATATGGCAGAAATCAAATAGCTAAGATTTGTAACAGATGTACTTTAAGCATCAAACTTCTGTTCTGAACTAATAAATGCAAATTTCTACCTAAGACAGTAAAATCACCAGGCTGCTAAAGTTACTTTCACTTTAAAACTTTGTGATTAATATGATGCACATTTTATTTAGATCTTCAGAGAAATATTATTAATCATCATTGCTGTTGGCTGCCTGGTCAAGAATAACTTCAAAGGAGAAGGGTGAAAAATTGTAACCAGTTCCACTGTAGAATTTGCTCTGGAACTCCACCCTGCAGACAGATAAAAATAACAATGAGCAATGGATTGAGAGAGATGAAACACGAGCATTCTGAACAGTACTCACCAATGCAAACGCAATGTATGAAGGAATGCTGACAATCCTTCCATCAAAACTAAAATGCTCACAGTGAGGACCGCCCAAAAGGCAAACATGACGAACACCATGATTCCACCCAACCAGCCTTCTGCTTGGAGACCAAGCCTCATAACCATTTGCCACAATACTTCAGAGAGCTCTGCAACACAAAACAGGACAAAATTAAGCTCACCAATTTCATTAATACAGCATAGCCAATGAAGAAACACTGGACTATCTACTCACGAGCATGAGCAAGGGAGAGGGCCCACAGACGGAGATACGATGCAGTGTGTGATACTGATCCCAGAACATACTCAATGGTATGAATTCCAGAGTGGATGAAAAGCTCTGTGGGGTCTTCTTCTTCATGACTTCCTGGCTTGTGAGCTGGTGGCTGGGCTGCAGGAGCATTCTGTACACCGCTCTCCAAATCTGCATGTGCTGCACCACCATTTTCCTCAACAGCGTTCACATGATTATTTAACTGAAATTAAACATTCATTTAAATAATAAAATTGACACACACCATAAAAAATGCCATTTTTATTCACGATTGAAACTTACTAAAAGATGAGCTTTTTTCTGGTTGCGCATTATGTATAATGGTTTGGCCAACAACATCCAGGGAACACACAAGAGCGCCACAACCACAAGAAGTTTTTGAAGTCCAGCCTGAAACAAAACATGTTATAATTGACCTCAGCTTGCTTAAATCTAAAGACATTTAATTTTTACAGGCATAACACGTACTTGTCCACCATACATGTATGGATCACAACCAGCAACCTTGTCAGCTGGTTTGAAAAGAACCATGTTGATAAATGTGATTAGAATGGAAGGAGCACAAGTTGGTTTCAGTGCATCATCTAGAAAAAAGAATGGTATGGATGTTAGAAGGTTTCTATAATGAAGTAAAATTTGATAAGCAAAGATTACATGATATTTTTAAATTACCCATTGCATTAGCTTCATAGGTAACCCACTTGATGAACATAAGGATAACCATGTACAGAAACAGGAAACACAAGAAAATGACCTGAGGGATGAAGATGAGATAGATATCCAACTTCTTGTTGAAATATCTGCAAGAAAAAAATGTTTAGAAAGATAAAATTGTCAAATTGTAGGAAGGGAAAGATCACAAAAGTGGTGCTAATAATAAAGTAATTTTACCTGTAATTCCAAAGGCTTAACACAACTCCAAACAACATCTGGGCAACACCAAGGATGATTGAAACTTTCATCTTAAATGCGTTTAGGAAGACAATTTTGTTTGAAGCAATCTATTGAAAAACATAATTAAAAGATGCTTAGAGCGAATGTCAAGATAATCTCAAAGTACATACGACAGTGTTTGGTTATTTACCTGCCAGATAGGGTCCAGACCCACAGGGTATGGTGTTGACAAGTATGAATCCTTTGGATCAATTGTCAAATCCTTGTGAGTCATCAAAAGCTGCTTGCCATAATCATTTCTCCAATGAGAACCAAAGATATTCAGAGATATGGAGAAAACATCATTGTAGATAATGCCAGTGTACATTGAAAAAACACCCATGAGAAGAAGACAATAACGTCCTCCAAAGAATATGTTCCAGATCTGCAAAGACAAAACAGCAATATTTGCATTGGTATGTCAATTAAAGTAGTGAATACTGAAAAACGTAATGATACGATTATCACCTCATTGTCAGTCTTCTTGGCTTGAAGTGGCTTTTCTTTGAGGACCATGTACAGAGCAAACAAGAACATAATAAGCCCATGTCCCAAATCACCAAACATCACAGCAAAGAGAAAAGGGAAAGTGATGATGGCATATGGAGCTGAAATAAAGAATGAGAAAGGTCTAGATTAGTACTACTTATGCTTAAAAGTTTACCACAGTATGTGTGTCAGAAAGTGATTTCTTACCAGGATTGACCTCTCTGTAGTTCGCAACACCATATGCATCAACAAGAGCCTGAAAAGCTTTGGTGAACTTGTTTGTTCTATTGTATGTTGGAGGGTCTTCAAAAGTGTCCATCCTATTCAAAATTGGAGGAACAGAACTTCCACTGCGCTCCTGTAGTTATAAATTAAGAGGTGAGTAGTCTGAAGTTTATAGATAACATAAGAAAATTGGCCAGTACTTACAGTTCCTCGACGCAAGGCAAGTTGAATAGCTTCCATATCAAGAACAGGGACCCAACATTCAGCAATCAAGCACTTCTGGGTCACATCCAAGTTGAAAAGGTTCAGAGTGTGATAAATAGCTTTAATTTTACGAACTTTGATGAACCAACTTTTTATATTTTTGGCGGCTGCTACCAGAACACGATGGCGATGATCTTGAGTTTGACCCAAAACCTGAAAGAATTTAATGACATTGTTACAAAGCTAATTTTAAAAATCAGTCTTTCATGCAATAAACAAATTAATGGAAGCTTTAGTTCAACGTACAGTGTTCAGGTCCTCAATTCGTGTCATCACACTCATGGCCATTTCACGACGATCAGCAGGAGTTTCCCGGCAGGGGTAAAGGGAGGCTCTGAAACCTTCACAGATTTTCCTCACTCTTGTTTTAAGTTGGTCTCCTTGGAAGAAAATGATGAATACGGATTTGTAGACTTCATCCCCCTGGAAGTAAAGTGATTGTGCCCATGAGTTCAGCAAATTACAGATTATGACTAATTAACATTCCAACAAAACACTCACAGTTGTAGGGTCTTCCAAAGGAGTTTCAATCTCTGCTTGACGTAGGAAGACATTTCCACGGCAGGCACGCCACAGCATGCGCTCAAAGGCAGGAATCCTCTCACGCAATATAACTCCAGCAACAAAGCTGTTTGCAATTGGTTTTTAAGTAGGAATTTATATATTGTACACATATTCATTAAGGTGCAAGAAACAAAGGCTGAGTTCAGCAGAACAGCTCTGATAAAAAGGTTTGAGTTTTAGGGGTAAACTTTGATTGTTAAGTGATATGATTTTTAGATAGGATAAACCGCCATTCAGGAAGAACCAGTATAGCTTGTATAAGGTGTCAAGCAGAGTGGGTATAGTGTTATGTTGATAATGGTGGCCATGGGTCAGTTTCCCAACATATTACAGGACAGACAAGATAAGCATGGAAGAAGATAATATTCAAACATATCACAAGGTGAAAATTGCCTTATTTACAGCATGAGATAGAATGAAAGATTAGAAAAATGTAATTATGTTCCTATCCATACTAACCTTTTAAGTTACAATTGATTACAAATATATATAAACTTCATGGTGGTTAAACACAATTTCACTAACTCTTAATCCCCTCATTAACTAATGTAGCACTATTAGTAATAAATATAATTAAGGCAATAATCAAATATTGTGTAAGATAAAGTCAAATCAAGTCAGTCTAGTAATCTTTCCTCAAGGCATCAAAATTACAACTAAATACAGCATTCAACAAAAGACATGCAATTGTACCAAGCAACCAGCATTATTAGTCTTATATGAGACCGCTTTAAATTGGGGGGGCATTAAGTTGTTCTTTGTTTTCTTTACTTTTTGACTGAAAATGTAAGTATTTACGTACCCAAGTTGGACAGGGCCCTGAGCACGAAGAGTGTCATCACCACTAATGAGCGCTCGAGTCATGGACTCAGTGGGACTGGTGCCGCCTTCATGCTAGGAGGGGAGGCAGTCAAGCAACACGGACGCAGAAAACGCCACACGGACAAACAAGAACAAAACAAAACGTAACATTGTTAGCGCAAAGGCCTTAAGGCCAGGCTTAGAATCCAGACAGCAGAATTGTCTTCACATGAAGCAAATGGTATTAAGGATGTTGTAGACAAGTTATGGTCTCAAAACTGTTTCAGTAGCAACTTCAAGATAGGTTTAAACAGTAGCCTTTAACTGGCGCAGAAGAAAGGATTCGGAGGGCAGTGGACATGTGTCACTTCGGTTAGATCAAAATGTAAACAGGAAATCTGCCTGGTAATATGCAAATGGAGATCAGTCTGGCATCTCTAGACTTCACAAGAAAAGGGTAAGAGAGCACACAAAGACAAATTACGGCACAAAAGCTGTAGATCAACAAAGGTAGAGGAATTACTCAACACAAAGCAAAGTCATTACCTTGTCAGGAGGAAGGGGTACAATTGAATAGATCATTTAAAAGAAGCTTACAGGTAATTGAGTTTTGGTCTTATAAAATTTACACAGCATTTTTTACACATAAAGAAAAATACTGTTCAGGATGTGGTTCAAAACTGTCTTTCACCCTATTAAAATGTTTACAGATCAAATACTGTAACTGCCTACTTGAATACGAAGACTGCCTGCATGACAGAAGTACTGTATCAAAAATCAAGTTCAGGATCCAAGTGAGAAGGAAAAACTGCAAGAGTGTTAAAGGACAGTAAAGAAAACTCTGATAAGATATACAGGGTTGTGTAATGAAAGTTGACAGGTCATATTTAAAAGAAGAGGTTGTTTGCATTACATCACACATACATGCACCTACACTCACTTCAACACAAACATGCTATACATTACAATGTGAGTTAAAGCAGGGAAAATGACCAATTGTGCAGACTGCTAGTACCTTATTCTGAAGAAGCTAGCAGAAAGATCACCAAAGGCATTATCTGACTGAAAAAAGAAAGACAATGTGATAATATGTGGGAATTCAGGATTTCTACATAATGCTACCACCACCACGGAACATAAAGGAGACTTCCACCAAGCTAGTGCTTCAAGAGAAAATAATAGAAATAAGAAATAAAGCAACATTAACTATACAATATACTCAATCTATGATGAGTTGTTGAGAATGAAGACATGCCGACTTCAGTCAACAGTACTTTCTATCAAATTAAAATTAAGAAGCATTTGTATTACAAGTGGACTCATGTAGTACCAAAGTATCAGAGGGGAGGAGAGATACTGAAAGTGTGAAGAACAATGCTAGGAATGCTTGTGTAAGTTGTGTGAGTGATAAGAAAGGTTTAGAAGTGATAGAGAATTCTATGAACCAATGGCAATAGCTAAAGCAAGTGAAGACATACAGTTAGTAACAGCATGCATATGTCCAGAAGTTGACAACTACGTGCATTGAAAAGAGAGCAATAAAGTCATTGCTAAAGCACATACAAAAATAATCAACATCTAGACACATCACCATGGCCACAGCGCCACAAAGGCATTTGGATACACCTACATAGGGTATCAACCACACCTACACACTGTAAAGTAGTAGCAGTTTTATCTTTTTCTAAGAAAAGTTAAAAAAAATTAAAATCTCAAACCCGGAAGGTAAAGGAAGAAATCATACCTTCCCAGCACAAATATAACAAGTTTAACTTTGATTGGCTTGGCGCCCTTAAAAGAGAAGTTACATGGGGGGGAAGAGACCTACCATTCCAATCCCACAGACGTGGAGCTGTTCATTGAATGAAACTTCAAGGAATTTATATTGTATTTGAATTATATTTTACAGTCAAAACTAAAACATCTGTTAGGAAAAGGCAGTAAAAAAATTTCACAAGCACATAGGGTTAGCACCTTACTCCAAGTCCTGGAGCAACAAACACCTTTTTCCCAGCAACCGTTCTGCACTCAGCATCAACACCTTGCTTCTTGCATCGTTAAGCATAACACATGTTTGAGTGATCATCTCCATGTCTATAGAGATGAACACAACATAAGCTGTTAGGAAAAGCTTTAACCTTGTTAACATGGGAGGGATTTTTTTCTTTAAAAGAAAAAAACAAAATACTAGCATGATTAGGAAGGGGGATCATTGACCATAGACAAATAGCTGGTTTACACAAGAAATAATCAAGACATTTGGTTCATGGAATAAAAAAGGGAAAAAATTCAACTGAAATGATTGATTTGGCAAACTTAGTTGGATATAGAAATGGCTTCTACTACAGAGGATAGACAGGAATATAGAAAGGAACTTCTTATTATATAAAATTTCTAACATAAATAAAAAATTAGTTACCCCAATTTGAGAGCTGCCTGGCCACCAGCACGCATGCCTTCCTCACCCAGAAGTTGGACCTGCTCTTCCTCTCGGCTAGGATCTGCCATCTGTGGGTAGGACACGAGCGAGCCCTGAGCAGCCTGTACACAAGGCGCCCGCCCACCCGAAACCACTTAGGCCGTCACTACCGCTCATTGATAAAGGGGATTGGAAAGGAAGGGGAAGGTACAAAGTGCAAGTATTTAGCATGCTCACTATTTGACTTTATGTTAAAAAAGAAATTCTACTAGAGAACAAAAAGGAATAAAGCTAAAACACTTGATTCTCAAACAAAAATGTGATGAGTTTGTAAAGCATTTAATAAGCTGACTAAAAAAAAGGCGTACAAATTAGCAAAGTGAATCCGTAATCTAAAGATAGGGGCACAAGAAGAGAAAAAAAAGGGAGGAGGGGGGTGGGGGTTATTATTTGGTGTAAAAGACAAGATTTTTGAATTACATAGTGAATGGAAAGTTATGTATTTTGAAGAGTTACTTTCAGTTAAAGTAAAACAGGAACAAAAAAAATTGTAATCATAGGGGATGGTACATTAACAACAACTTCAAGGGGGAGAAGGGAAAGGAAAACAATCTAAATATTTCTATTCAAAAGAAGTAAAGAAACAAAATACAGTAGGTATGTATTAAAATAATGAAAACATGCTTCAAACCATGCAACACAAACACAAAGTGAATCACATGCAAAGCCTAAGCACAAAACTTCAACAAAAAAATGCAATCATGCAAATAGGTGCCTACAGCAGCACACCATCTATAACCCCAACTAATACTAACAGTTGTTAAAGAAAAGATATTGGTATTCTTAGGAGATAAAATAATGAGAGTAAAGTAAAGTAATCAGGAGTTGAGATAGGAGTAGAACATGACAACTGAATCAGAGAATACAGATCTATTTAAAAGTTAAGTTACTGTGCACATGTTACGTCAAATACTTTAAAGTGCACAGAGAGAATAACAGACTAAGAATGGAAGATATTAATTGATCCAAATGACCATGACTTCTTGAAAAATAAGGCTACTATGAGTGAAAAATTATGTCACTCAGAATACCTACAATCATATAAATTATGTAAGAACTTGGGTTGAGCTCGTAATAGTTGTCTTCAGTGGAGGTCCGCGGTACCAACAGGAATGCAAAACATCTGAGCTCAATCATTAGTCTACATTTTCTAAACCAACAGAGAAATTAAAAGGTGCAGTCATAAATCTACATACGATAAATTAATAAAAAGGGCAAGAAAAAGGTGAAGAGAGATCAGCTTGTGTGACACGTTTAAAAAGAAAATGAGAAATTCAATCTACCACGACCTCCCGTCTACGTTGAAACCTTCACATTTAGGATAATAAATAGAAAACAAAATTGTAATTACTTTCATTCATGCATACACAGTCAAGTGGTTCTACCCAAAATTCTCCATCACGAAAGTTGATAAACTTACAATTGGAGATCACCTACAGAATACAGGAGAAATAGGGATGACATTGAAATTGACCATGGTCAGACTCTGAGCGGTGGTGTACTGCCAAGTAGGGCATGCTTCCAGGTTGGGCCTTGCATTTCACAATACAATCACTTATCACGATAGCACATGTCCTCCATTAGCCATAGAGCATAATTATTTACCAGAAGGAAAAAAATTACATGACATACTGATGTAATTCATCCTTTAGTGAAACTACATACAATTCTTGTGATGGAATTGCCTTTGAAACACATTGATTTAAAAAACAGTGGTTTTTAACATGTGCTATCTTGATATAAAGAATGCAACTGCACACAGCTGAAAAAGTATGATGCATGAGACTTGCAAAAGACAATTTGTGATAACCCAAAATGAATTCTAGAAACAGAACCTTGCATGAAACCAAATTTTTACATTATGTGCACTTTTAAGAAGAATACCATTCAGATTAATAGTGCTGATAAATGTTGAAAGAAATAATTGAAATAAGGTTATTAGAAAATTTAAGTATGGTATTTGGTAACCAAATGTCAGATTAGAACTGAAAGACCCCACTAACATCAAAACTCCCAAAATTTCAAGTTAATTATGCATTGAGAACTACTTAACCCATTGAGATCTGCAAAACCTTAACCATACATTTAGACAGGTACAACATAAATCACTGGACAAACACATGGCATGACAAACCAAATGAGTGCAACATCATTCAGCTTTCAGCTTTTTCTTATAGAAGCAAACATAAAACACTCTCATGACATATGCATGAACTTGCTGTATGCTGATTGAAATTTCTTTGACTTTGAATCAAGTGATAAGCTAAGAACATTATTAAATAAGTATAGAGATTGATTATAAACTCGCAATCAGAAAGAACATTCCACAGGCTTGGTCCTTTGACATTTTATGACATACCTCATCAAAGAAGACTTGAGTTTTACGAAGGATGTGCTTCACTTCTGTTAGTTCCAAAAAGTTGCGCTTAAGAGACTCTGCATTCATATTTACTTCCCGTAATTCATTTTCCAATTTTTCAAAGGTAGCCTGGATGAGAAAAATATTAGATTAGTATTTTGAGATGAGAAGTAATGCAGTAATGCATTGGCTTCATCTTACCTCTAAATCAATCATTTCTCTAGGTTGAGGGGCTTCAGGGTTTTCACCAGTATCAGTGACAGGAATATTGTCCTTTTTAATCTCCTTCTCCAAATAGCGAAGTTTGCGTTCCATTTCATCACACCTTCGGACTTCATTGACGAACTTTCGTTGAAATGCATTAACATCTGGGTTCAACTGCAAAGTTTGATGACAAAACGGTAAAAATTGGAAACTGGGAAACTAAGGTTAGATTTATAAGAACTGAAAAACAACAAGGACCCAAGAAATAACCCAAACAAAACTAAGACTCTAAAGAAAAGGAAAACATTCAGCATTCTTGCAAATTGTAATCTCAGTTGGAAATTAACATACGCCTCTTATGGGGGAAAATTACATATGACAGAGTGTCTTGATGTTTGGTCTTGTGACCGTTCTGCTAGTGACGTAAGCGAGTCATATGATCGCCAAAAAGGAGAGGTTAAACGCCGTTTACAAGAGAATACACAAGTAAAGAGCCATGACCTACGGTGTTGAAAACTGACATTGTCAAGAAAGGAAAGATAAGATATGGGTGAGTACTTACATCGCGGAATTGAACTAGACCTAGTTCACCGAGCTCTGACACACAAGCATAGGCAGCTTCACTTTGGAGGAAGAGTTGACACAATGTCATCTCTTCACTTCGAAATAAGCTCCCCATCTTGGCTGGATGGTCTTCTCACTGATTATTCGAGTATGTAGATAATCACTCCCAGGATTAAATAGCTAGGCCCTAAAATCCTTGCGGGTCGATACGGCCCACCTCCGCCTGCTGTGGATGGGCAGTGCTCGTGAAGAGGGGGTCATGTGATTTTCATCCTAGCGATCTCTCGACAGTCGCAGTGAGTTGATCGATTCAGCATATTTCGTCTGCTCAACACCAGAAGTTAAAGAGCTGTCCAAAGAGACTGTAAACAGTTTTAAAAAAACATGCGTTTACATACTTCGGGATAAAAGCATAGTACAGATCAATTCTAACCTTATGTAAAACGTTTAGCTTTCGAAATATATGCAGAGATGCGACACGCCCCTGTCTTATTTCGTACTGCAGGTTGGTATTCCGCCCACTGTGTTTGCGGCGGGCATGTCAAACAAAAGCGCTTGCTCCACCCCTCATATGAAAAAGATCAAAAGGCATCAATGGCCAAGTCAAATGCATCAAAGGCAAGGGTGTGAGTAATGATGCATCGGATGTCATTGATGTAAACTCGTACTCGTGCATGGATGTAAAAATGTCTCATCAGTACAAAATAAATTTAACCCAGCGGCACGGAAACGTATTGAGCATTGACCAAACAGTGTTAAGTTAGTGTAAAGTCCTCATCTACGGGGATCGAGGCGAAAACCGTGACTTCTATCATCGATGTCATGTGTGACGTGACTAGGCACGGGTTATTCCGAAAAGGACGATAAGGGGTGTTGACGGCGGGTCCAGTTTAACTTTCAAGAGTTTCGAGATTTAAATTGCGCCCATGACGAGAGATGCGCTGAAAATTGTACCAATAACCCATGGACAATTTTTTTTTTGCTCCATTGTCATTTTAAGAGGTGTGGGTGAATGGGCGTCCTTCCCTGGCTCAGCCCCCAGAGAAAAGAGCGGAGGGAGGGGGGTGGGGGTGGGAGCGGCCTGGAGCGGTCCCTTTTGATGCACTTTGGTGATAGACAATAGCCGAGCTCCAGCCGCGTAAGAGGCGGGCGGGGGTGGAGGGGGAGCAGCTGATAAGTAACTAGAATAATGCTGCCGTTGCTGGCGAACTTTCTTCTTCTTGGCAAAATTTGTGGGGCTGGAACCGAAGAGGGTCGAACGGAAGGGAGCTGGGCGGCATGACGGAGCCAGAACGAGAGAGATGTTGAAACTTCCCTGTATTGCGGGATAAGGCCAAACGCTGCGCCGGGTCCGCGAAAGTGCGGCTTACCGTCGCTCTGCACGGGCTCAGGGGTGGATAATAACTTGGCCAGAGTCTGTTTCGAAAAGAGATGGAATACGTGAGATCAAAGTAAACGGAATTCTGTCCGAGTCTCTCTCGCACACAGAGGCGCGATTCCCTTCCTCCCCTTCCTGCAATCCCTGTTCACGTACGCCCACTCCCCGCCCTCGCCACGACACGCTATGGCACACATTTTGGTTCGCGAACCGGAGGGGATGGGGAGGATGGGG
>NW_026267174.1:1057646-1059596 GCF_000697945.3 Frankliniella occidentalis | reverse complement strand
TCCCCCTCTCCCCCTTCTCCCGTACGCATATGAATCCGGTCTAGTACAATAATAACTTTTGAAGTGCGCGGCAGGTTTGATCAGTCACCTGACAGGACCTAGCGCGCGGCGCCGAAACGTACAGCATTCGTCCTGGGAAGTAGTTCTGCATTGAAAAAATCATTTAAAGTTATCAGTTGATCATGTCATGTAGAAATATGTTTAATTAGCTCTATTTTTTGTAACACCCTCGGGCGACGGGGCCCCGGCAGCTCGTCGTGCGTGTCTCGTGACGACTGCCGACTCCCCGGTGGGCCACAGCGGTGCGCCGCGCCCAGCCGCGCCGGGCCGCCGAGAGGAAGTTTTTGATTTTGTGCCGAGGTGCGCTGCATGCACAATCTCTGCGCGCCTGGCCTGCACGGCTCACCCGCGCGCCTACCGCCGGCTCGTTCCCGGGGAAATGGATATGGGGAGGATGGGGGGATGAGGATGCTGGGAGTGCTGCGGGGCGGGCGAACAGGAGGAAGATGAAAAGGAAGATGAAGAGGAAGGGGGAAGCCTCGGCTGCTTCAGTATTCATGCTTTAGCTGACGGGAAGCTGTGCTGCGCGCCGCACTGCTCCGCCTTGCGCCGACTTTGTGGCCGGTGGTGGCTGCGCACCGCTGCGCACCCCCCTCCCCCCCTCCACCGCCACTTCTGCCCTCAGGGGCGGCGGGGGCAAAGGGAAGAAGTAGGGGGATATGGACCCTCCGGGAAGCAGGAGCGGGGAGGGAGGGGAAGGGAAGGACTCCCCCGGCGCCCTCCGGCCAGGTCAGGGCGGTTCTTCCGGCGTGCGAGTGGAGGGTGCGGCCCCCATCTCCATAAGCCCCGCAGGCGGCTAGGGCCTCCTAGCCCTCCCGCGGATCCTGTGCCCCTCCCCCCTGCCCCCACCGCCACAACCACCACCGCCCCGCGCGCTCGCCTCGGCAGCGTAGCAAGGGGAGGCATATCCGGATTACGTAGCACGCCCGCAAAATTGACCTCCATGTGGTAGTATGGGGTGGAGAGAGGGAGAGGGAGGGGGGTAGAAGTCCCACACAACGGAAGTGCAAGCCTGGCTGCTTTCGGGCTGCAAACCCAATGCCTACACACACCCACACACGCACAGCACAGCACATTACACACTTGCTGTGTTGTTGTTTGTGCCGCTCGCGCGCCTCGGCTGCTGCAGTTAGCGAGCTGGAGATAAGTTGGAGGCTCCCCTACCCTGCTGCCCCTCCCAACCCCACCACCACCCTACCCTGCCCTGGGGCTGAGCACCGCGGGCCGATACACGGAAGGGCATAACAGAGTCAGGAAGCACAGTCAACAGGCGGCAGGCGGCAGTCCGACCGCACCACCGCGCAGCGCCTCGGGCGGCCCTGCGGCCCCGGCCTGCCTCCCGGCCTCCCCCGGGCCCCGCCCTGCTTGTGTTTGTTCGGGGCCCCCTGGGTCCCCCGGGCCTACCGCGGGCCCCCCATGGTGTGGGGCAGGCCCCGAAGGACTTCGCGCGGGTCCTCCGCCTCCGTGACCACACTACTACTGGGAAGGGGCCTGATGGGCAAACTCTCCGTTACTAGACTGCGCATTTTATGCTATGTTGTGCGCTTATAGGAGGCTTTCATCCATATGTTCATATGCATTTAGCATCTGTGGTGACTATTTTCACAGTCATCCCCGTTTACTCCAAAACTGCAGTTCTGGCAATTTCTTCGGGAACAAATTTTAAGAACTTCTCTCTCAGACAGTATGAGATCAAAAATCGTTTGTTTTCTGGTATCATGCGGAGCCCAATACGGAACCGATCAGCGAATTCGCCGATTTCCGAGGTACGCAGAGTCCGACCGTTCGCTGGAATGCCGCGTTTTAGCCCTTCTGGGTTATCAATCCCTCGCACGTTACTCACGTTTCCAACGTACTTCATTATCACAGCCAACGGGTTGGGGGGGGGGG
>NW_026267174.1:1049301-1051153 GCF_000697945.3 Frankliniella occidentalis | reverse complement strand
GAGAGAGAGAGAGAGAGAGAGAGAGAGAGAGAGAGAGAGAGAGACTGGGAGATTAAATGACAGACAGAGAGGGCGAGACGTTGGGCGAAGGAGGTGGATTAGGTGGAAGAGATTGCCTGCTCCGTGATCTGCGCTGGGGAGCGGAGTGTCCGGCCGGAGTCGCACTGTGGCGTGGATTAGTGCCTCACTGCTCCTGGCGCCCCCCGAGACGATCCTCCGGGCGGTGGCCGTGCGATGGTGATAATTGGTGACGGAGGCGGCGCCGGACGTGGGCCGGCCTCCTATAACTGGATATATCGAGCGCGGTGCCGCCGCCAGCTCGGCGCCGTTTGCGCGCGGCAGCGCGACGCTATTTTCGTTGTCGCCCGCCGCCTCTGCCATCCGATCAAAATACGCACACAATTTGCTTTGTTTGGTCCCCCCGGGGGCGGCAGGTGGTGGGCGCGCGGGGGACAGGTGGATAGGGCAGGGGTGGTGGACGGCTCCGGTTGGCGGTCGGATTGGCGGTGTCGGCTGTCCGCGCGTGGGCGCTTCGTATTCGAACAGCGCGATCACGGCCGCTCACCGGGGCAAACAACCTCATCACTCCCCACGCCCCCGACCCGACCTCCCACGGCCCCCGCCGCGACCGGATCGGAAGGACCCTCCTTCTGCGCTATGACGTAATCGTGGGAGCCGAGATGGAATCCCTCTCTCTCCGTCCTCCGTCACAACGCCCGTCCGCCCGCCCCCGCCCGGCGCAACCGCTGGGCTTCGCGACAGCCGGGAGTGAGGGGTGGGCGTAGGCGGGACGGGGCGGGGCGGGCAATAGGCAACCGGCGGCGCGGTGTGCGCCGGGGTCGGGCGGCCGGCCTACGCTCCGCACCGCGGGCGTTCTGCTCCCACCGCCCACCCAAATGTACTCCTACATCTACATGTCTGTTATTTAGTCTGTCTGCACCGCGGCTGCGCACACACATGCCGACTGAGAAATATCTCTGGGTTTTACTGGCGAAATTTTGGTTAAGTTACGCATTTAAATAGTAGTAGTAAAATGTATTAGTTTTCATGACACAATTTATCGACTTGTTAGTTTTCTGCGACGAGCAAGAATGACCTGACGTCCATTTTCAAATGGTTGTAAATTAAATATAAAAAAACCACCGTAAATTTACAAAGATTTGCTTTTGAAATGAAACACGCGTTTCACGTGTACCCCCCCCCCCCGGCCCCCCTCTCCCACTCCCAACAAATATATACGACATACGACCGTCGCGCCAGCGGTCTGCCAGCGGCCCGCCAGCGCACCGCCAACGCCCCACAAGCACCCCGACAACGCCCCGCCAACGCTACGCCAACGCCCCGCTGCGGCTGCTTTCCTTTGAAGCCTCCCTCCTTCGCGGAAGGCGCGCGCAACAAACACACACACACATTCATACTTAAAATAAAGAAGGGAAAAGGCGCCGCCGCTGCTGGCAGAAAAATGTTGCACATGTAAGGTGTCCGTCATGCCGTGGGGATCGGGGCCCATGTCTACTTGGGTAGGGTAAAGGTAGTGGGAGTGATGGTGAGAGACTGGGATTGTCTGAATCGCCTTTTGAGAAGAGCTTCTTTACCGTTTACTTCTCAGAAAAAAATACCTTTGCTTTTCGCGCAAAACAAAATAAGTCGCTATACTTACACTTTAAAATTCACTCCCGAATACAATTATGTTGGCTTTCTGTCCACCTTCAGGCGGATATTGCATTATTGCACTCACGTTTTAACTTTTTACTGACTTTTTTTTACGTTCACCGTGACTTTTAGTCGATTTCCCGGCGACTTTCATGGACTTTTTTGACTTTTCCTTTGACTTTTTCCTCTCTTTTTGACT
>NW_026267174.1:1047491-1049251 GCF_000697945.3 Frankliniella occidentalis | reverse complement strand
ATAAATGCATAATATTCCCGGGTAAAAGGGCGAGCGGGCGACCCTTCCCCAGACTGCGCGTCGCGCTGTGCGGCCGCGCGTGGGGGGGCGAGCAGCTGGGGGCGGTAGGGAAGTTTACTCGCTGCTAGCGACACGAGGTGACGGAAGTAGAGAGGCGGAGGAGGAGCACGACGAGGGGGAGGGCGGAGAGAGAGAGAGAGTGATGAGAGAGAGACAGAGAAAGAGATGGTGGCGTGTTTAGGAAAGTTTCGGCAGTAGGCGTGTTGGAGAGAGATAGCGAGAGCTCGTGGGAGACGATGCATGCAAGAGGGTGCGGGTAATAAGGGCATAGGGCGAGTGCGTGGGCGGGGTGAGGCAGGTGAGTGAGGTGTGATGTGCCGTCGCCCCGTGGCGGGCTGGCCCGGGGAGTCAGGGCCCCGGCCAAAGGGACTGGGTATCGATTGAGCTGAGCAGAGCCATGCGCCCTGCTGCTCTGCTGCTGCTGCTGCTGCTGCTGCTGGGCTGGGCTGGTCCCGCGGCAGCTGGGCGCAAGGGCGGGTGGGCCAGCGGACTTTTGGTACGGAAGGCAACGCCGAAACAGCCTCGCAAACAGGCTGCGGTGGCACCGCCACGGGGAGCTACAGGAGGGCTGGTCGAGCGGCTCACCGAGTAGAGCGGGCACGTGCGGCCCGGGGATGCTGGGATGGGCGATGTGGTGGCGATTGGTCCAGCACGCCCGCCCGCCCCTCCTCCGCCTGCTTCTCCTTGGGCCCGGCTTCCTTTTCACTCCGCGCCCGCCGATGACCTGACGTGCTTCTGATCTTAGATCTCGGGGGTCGCACCCTCCTGTGCCACACCCTCCCCGCCCCCGCCCCTCTCTCCCAGACCTGTTGAAGGCTCCCCTACCCTAGGAGGCCGCGGCCCCCCGGCGCCCTGATAGCCTCGGGCCCTCTGCGGGGGCGGGCCTCGCCGGGGCCGGGCCGGCTGAGTGAGAAAGGGAATAACAATGACCCGCCCACCGACCTTTCCGCCTACGGGCTGCCGGTCCTGCTGGCCCTTCAGGCCCTGTCCGCTGGCCCGTGACTGCCTCCTGCGCGCCCCGCCGCCGCTTCTGCACGCCAGGCTGAGGTAGGCAATCCGACGGGGCTGTGCGCTCGCCGGCGGGAGGGTTGCCTACCCCGCACTCCGCAGGCGCTACACGGTAGACAGGCGAGGAGGGGAAAGTCGAGCGAACATCACCACACCATCCTACGCCTGAGCCGCGACTGACACGCAATCGCTCTTAGATACATAACCTGAAAATAGCTCGCGTAATAATCTCTGTTGTGTATAGACTGAGAGAGTTTTCTTTCCAAGCGCGAGTTTACGCTAACCATGGGTTTGTAGATCAAGTTACAATATGTTAAACAATTTTTCAAAAATGCACACAATTCTGCGTTAGTCTGAAAACTCTGGTTGTTGGGATATTCTTATCACAGTACACCCATACCATTGTGTGCTGGCAGCAAAACTATCCCGAAAAAAATGCTTAGTAAACAAGGACGTACCTGAACAAAAATTCTGTATAAGGAACGTGCGTGTTGTCGCCCTCATAATCGTCTTTCAAATGGAGTGGTACGTAAAGCTTTCCCGTCGTCGCCGTCACGCTCTACCCGATATGCAGCTCCTCGATCGAATAACCATCACTGTTTACCCCGCCACTTACACGGCCCAGATCCTAATCGCGGCGGGCCCCCCGAGAGGGTTCGAGCGGGTGAGGGTGTGGCGGGGCGGGGCGGGGC
>NW_026267174.1:1042482-1042895 GCF_000697945.3 Frankliniella occidentalis | reverse complement strand
GGTATGGGGTGGGACGGTCGGGACAAGGGCAGGGTGGAGGTGGGGCCTGGGAGTGGTGGCGCGACGAGGAAGTCGCGGGGTGGAAAAGAAAGCAGATCAATCTACACTGGTAGAAAAAAATAAATCGTAAGCTGAAGCTGAGCATGTTGACAGAAATCCGTAAGCTAATATAAGTGAAAAAGTTCAAAATGTTTTAGTGTGTGATAAAACAACCCTTTTAGCCTAGGTTAAGCGATTTGTTTGTTTACCATGCAATGCCGTGGGGCAGGGTAGGGGATGCGGTAGGCCGAGAGGGATGGGATAGAGGGGGGCTGGGGGGCACATAGGCCCTAGGCCCACTGAAGTGTCGATCGGGTCAAGAGCGTGAGAGCCTGTGTCAAAGAGGGGGAAGGGGTGGTCGGAGTTGATGGGGG
>NW_026267174.1:1040707-1041370 GCF_000697945.3 Frankliniella occidentalis | reverse complement strand
ATACACACCACACACACACACGCTCGAGCGCACAACTACCCACGATAGAGGTGGTTCGGGTTGCGCAGACACTAAGGGTACGGGTACGGCCGAGGCGATGCTGGGGAGGAAGGTGGAGAGAACCCCTGAACCCCTTTCCGCTGCCCCGCAGGAAAATAATTGCCCCCGAGGCTAGAGGAGGGGTGGGCCAGTTGATTGTCGTAGAATATCAGATTCAAATCTCCCAAGAGCTCATAATCTTATACCATGGTGATGGCGAGGCCGACGCCCCACGGCCCGCTGCTCACCCTTCCCTCCCCTCCCCGACCTGGCCGTCCGGTCAGGCCCGCGGACCCGCCACCTCCGAGCAGCTCCTCCTCCTCGTCCTCCTCTTCCTCCTCCTCCTTCTCTATGCTCCTTCGTTGCTGTGTGCATTTCGGAGCGCCCCTCTCTCTCCTCCCCGCGCACTCACTCAGCCCCGCTCCGTACTCGCCCATCCCTCTCTGTCACTCTCTCCCCTCCCCTTACTACGCCGCCGGTGGCGTGGCCCGGCGTGGCGTGCTGCTGCCGCTCCCCGACCTTGGCAGCCGACGACCTTGCTCGCGAGGCGAGGGTTGGGCCCGCCACGGCCCCGCCACGGGCCCGCCGTGTGGAGTGGCGCGGGGGAGGGGCGCGGCGCGGTGG
>NW_026267174.1:1035720-1039109 GCF_000697945.3 Frankliniella occidentalis | reverse complement strand
GGGGGGGGGCACGGGCCCGCTGACGGCCGCCGCGCACGCTCGCCGTGTTTGTGTGTGTCGTGGTCGGCACGCCGCCGCTGCCAGGGCCCTGCCCTGCCCAGCCCCGCCCTTTTGCTTTGTAACCCACACCGCGCTGCTCTGGCTCCACATTCCGCTGTGTCTGTTGTGGCGTTGGTCCGAGACGCGCGTCTGGACGGGCGAGCATTATAGGCGGCCTCCTGCTGCGGCTGCTTGGCGTTGAACCAGCAGGATAATGATGGAGAGAGGGAGAGGGAGAGATGTAAACGATGTGGAAGAGAGAGAGAAAGGGGGCGGCGGCGGCGGCTTTACGTTCCGCTTTATTCCCAGAGCTATTTTCAAAGGCGCCTGCCAAAATGGTCCCGCCGCTGCCTCGCCCTACTACCACCTGGCCCTGTGCGGTGCGGGCGCGGCCCTTCCGCGGCCCGCCTCCGCCTGTTTACCGCTGTTAGCCCCTTGAGCGGCGTGTGCGCGGGGGCGGCGGCGCGGGGGCGGCGGCGCGGGGGCGGTTCGGCGTATGGACGGCACGGAGGCGGGGCGCACGGACGCGACGTGGCGGACGCGCCCAAGCATTTCTGTTTGGCAAATAATAACAACAAATCTCTCTCTCTGAGCATACTCTGTGCTCTCTGTGATGCTCTCTGCTTTCTCTCATTGTGCGACGAGTGGCGAGCTCCTCACTGTGTCGAGCGCGCGCACGCCCACGCCCCGCCACGCCCCGCCATACCGCAAGCTGCTGCAAGCTGCTGCAAGCTGGTGCACTGCATTGTGCAGCCGGCATGTCTCACGGCTGAGCGCGGGACGAGCCCCGGGCCCCCTGAGGACCTGCCCGCCTGCTGCTGAGGCTCCTGGGCGAGTGTTACAGAGAGAGACAGAGAAAGAGGCAGATAGACCGACAGAGAGAGACAGGGCAGGGAGACACGGGAAAAATGTCGAGTGGTTCTACTTTTAGTCTCGAGCACAACTAGCTGACCCCTTTTCTCTATACGTGCACCCTCTGCTCCTCCTTCTCCTCCTCCTCCACCTTCTCTGTCTGCCTGTCTCAATGTCCGTCTGTATGTCTGTCTGTATGTCTGTCTGTATGTCTTATGTCTGTCTGCTCTACCGACCCTTTCCCACCCTCTTCTCTCAGTAGGTCGTATGAGGAATGAAGCAGACTCTATATTGATTGTCAATTTGTGAAGGGAAAGGACAGGCTGGTTGCGCGGCCAGCCGGCCAGCAGCCCTGTTCTTCGATGTCCCTTCTGTCCCTGCCGTCGCTGTACTGCTGTCCGACCGCGCGCGCACACACACTTACTGCCCAGCTGGACAGCTAGGCGGCTGAAGGCCACAGCTAGTGCCACCATGGCAATGACAGAGAAACATTAATCAAAAGTACAAACAAACAAGCAAATGGGCAGACGAACGTGCAAACAATCTGGATCAGGAACTTGATTATACCGCACCACACATCGGGCACAACGAGGTGGGGAAATACACATTCACTCTCGTCAAATCATATGTAGATTAAATACACATTTACGCTAGTCTAAGTATATGTAAATCAAATGTTAAAACTTTTAAAAGAAAGTAAAAAAGTTTTTTGTGAGTAGCGCAGCGAGGTTGCAAGGAGGAGAGAGCCAGAGGGAGGGGGGAATAAGGGGGAGGTTGAGTAGGGAGGCGTGCCCGGTGAGGGGGAGGGCAGTCATACCCGCGTCGATTTCAAATCAATAGGAGCCCTGAGCTGCCCTGACTGAGCCGCTCTGCTGCCCCCGCCCCGCTCTCGCCCGCGCTCTGCTCTCTGTGGCGTGGCGTGGCGTGGCGTGGCGTGGCGTGGCCGGGCGTCAAGCGACTCATTGTGGCGATATGAAATGTCATGTCAAGGGGATCGTCCCTGAAGGGGGGCTCCGGGCTCTGGCCCCGGCTCATCCCCGAACCAGTGGCTCACGGTCACACGCCACACGCGCGGTCACTCTGGCTCGTGAGGTGAGCAGGTTGTTAGGGACGCTCGAGAGCGAGGGCGAGGAACCATACACCGGAGTCAAGGAAAGAGAGGGCCCTGGCAAATGGGCAGCAGCAGCAGCATAAGAACCCAGAGCGCGGATGTGTTTTGTTTTGCTCTCTTCTCAGGTGGATCGGTGG
Source organism: Frankliniella occidentalis (assembly GCF_000697945.3). Classification (NCBI taxonomy): domain Eukaryota; kingdom Metazoa; phylum Arthropoda; class Insecta; order Thysanoptera; family Thripidae; genus Frankliniella; species Frankliniella occidentalis. Next base: position 1,036,970 of record NW_026267174.1, on the reverse strand, counting down.
ATACGCGTGACCACTGCGGCAACAACAACTACGTATACCGAGTTTTACAGAATTTTGAAGGAAATTGGACTCAGATTAAAGTGTGTTTCAGTGTATTTGTATTCTTTTGATCAAGAGTGATGAGAAGTTCGATGAAGTTTCGGCTTCGGAAGAGGAGGAGTTCATTTCATCTTCAAAACCGTCCCGATGTCGTGTTCTAGGTTAGCGTCCGGACATCAGTCAACATTGATAGCATTTCCATTCCATGCTAATGACTTGACTAGTCGACAGCTATGAAACCTAATGCTAGACAGGGAGACAGGCGCTGCCATCGCGCTGGATGCATTGCCCCGCTTGCATCTGCCTGTTCTAGGGACACACAACCTAACCTCTAAACCTCTGCCAGACTGCTGCTCGTCTTCTGCTCGGGAGTAGCCTTGCGCCCACGCCTCACCACTCTTCAATGTCTTTATTCTCCTCACTTTGAGAGTTGCCAACGAGCGTGGGTCTCTTTGTCACCTTATTTTTAAGACTGGGCCACCAAACATTGGGTCCCATTGCCACTTGCAGCTTTGTCTTTGTTTCCGTTCTATTCATACTGCTCGGTTCCAGCGAGTGAAATGGCGACCTTTGACCTCACAATAAGACGTGGGAGGTTTTTAATCAGGCTCGAGTCTCGCTTTTCACTTTGGAACGTTGCTGCGAGCTCAAATTGCAAATGAAGTCGCAGGTCCGACTTTCTGGCAGGGCGCGAAGGCACACACCACCTACTCTGAAATTAAATAACAGTTTCATGCAATAACTTGTTCGAGTGTTTCAGGCCGAAGCTGACCATTATTCGTCTTGTCATAATAACAGAGAAAAAATACAGTACAGTACTGTTATTACGCGCCGTGAAAATACAAGAAATAATCCTAATCCTACTAGTGCTCATAATGTCTCCATGACTTTCTCTCTGTTCTGAAAAGATGTGAAGTTCCCCGTCGGGTGCTTTACTATAACTAAGCATACCCTAATTTCTCTGTGTTTTCTTCATTGCGTTCTAAATATTTTTTTCTACTTTTTGCTGACTTTTTCTGATTTTGTCTGCCTGTTTTCTGATTTCTAAGTGTGTCCGTTTTGTCTCTGTCCGGCAGGCGGCGCGGCTGTAGACATGATGGCGCCGCTGCTGCTGGCGGCGTGCTGCGCGCTGGTGCTGCCGGGCGTCCTCGTCGACGCCAAGCCCCTGTCCCCGAACCACCACCGGAATGGCGGCGTGGGCGGGGGCGGGG
>NW_026267174.1:1023676-1030290 GCF_000697945.3 Frankliniella occidentalis | reverse complement strand
GGGCAGGGTTGACGGGGACCTGGATGGAGCATATTTAATGGACCTAAATGCGGACGAGGATGATGGGATGGGAAAGGGGTGGTAAGAAGACCGTGGAGGGTGGGAGAAAACAAAAAGGAAGGAAGGAAAGAAAGATAAAAAGATAAAAAGATAAAAAAGAAAAAAACTCACTAAACCCATGTGCATTCTGTTGTGCCTAAAGTTTGTAGAATTTTATGCAGCCACAGTTATGCACAAATTTTTGTGCACAACAGGTCGACTATGTACAAATTTGTGAATTATTGTGCAGAATTTGTACATAACTTTGCATGAATGGATGAGCATAACTACGACTGCAATGCCAGGCTGCATAATCATGCACAAAAAAGCATAATACTTAAGTGGTGAAAGGCGCCTCTATTCACACTCAAAATGTCAAGGACAATTTTTGTAACTAGCACCGGACTTCTGCGTGCATAACTGAATTCAGATACAATGTTGTGACTTGCTAGTCACTAAATGTGTGTCGGTAGTTACAATATTGTATCTGAGCTAGTTATGCACACAGAAGTCCGGTGCTAGTTACAAAAATTGTCCTTGGACATTTAGAGTGGCAGATCCTTATTTGTCGCCACATGGACCAGATTTGTGATAGTTATCCTTCGAAAATTCCCCCCTCCCCCTACTTCGCGGCCCAAAGCGCTGTTCTAACTCCCGCTTCCTACCCCAAAGTGTCCTTTCTCTGTCTGTGCCCCCCACCCCCTGTCTCGCTCTGGTCTCGCTATTCTCCTCTCTGCATTCCTTGACGCATTTTCCCCGTGTCTTTACGACCCAGCAACAAGTAGTAGTGAGCCCCGAAGGGGACGTGGAAGTACCGGGGCTTGATGATGGGAGCCTCCGCTCCCCTCGCCGACCCCAACTCCCCTCCGTTCCGCCTCAAACGCGTCGTCGTGGAACTCACTTTGTGCACGAGTTAAGGACCGACCGGCCGGCCGGCTCCAGCCTTGCTCGAGTTGTTGGACCGCTCGCCTCTCTATATTTTTTTTCTCTTTTTTTTTCGACCGGGGGGTCAAAACTTTAGCGCGGCAAACGCGCGGCGAGGAAATTGAGTGCGAACGGAGTGGAGTGGGGAAGGGAAGGAGGATGGGGGTATAGGACGGTCGAGGGGAGCATTAGTGGGAGACGAGAGGCAGCATCGTGCAGCGGTGGACGTGGACCAGGAGAGGAACGAGCATCGGCTGTTCACGAGTTTATCGTCGCTTTCATGGAAACAAAACGGCGATAGCCGCAGTTTCTGTTATTTCGCGGCAGTTCAAAGTTGTGACAGCCGATATAGTGATTCACAACACAGAAAATAATACTATTTCTCTCTTTGTTTTGCTCCTCCCCCCTCCCCTCTCTCTCTGTTGTCTCTTCTCGCTAACGGTTCTGCCTTGCGTACGCGCGCCCTTTCCGGACGCAACCAACAATCGATAGTCAACTGTCCTTGAACCCTCCCTCTCTCTCTCTCTCTCTCTCTCTCTCTCTCTCTCTCTCTCTCTCTCTGCCAGACCCCCACCGGCACGGCTATGGGGTCGCACCACGCCGACCGGTGCCCGGGCCAGCCGGGCCCGCCCCGGGGAGATCTGGTCATGTGGCGTTTAGCGTCTCCCCCACCCCCTCTACACACACACACACACACACACACACACACACACACACCACACACGAACGCAAACGACATGCCCCCGTAGCGCTCAGCAAATGGGTCAGTGGACAACACCGACAACTTTCTCTCTTTCTCTCTCGCTGGCTGCAAAGTAACGACATGGTATTCGTTTTAAAAACGATGTCAGGCCAGAAAATGTACGCCCAAAATCATATCATAAAATTTATCTCCTTCGTACACGACTGACACGTTGTTTCTCGTTTCACAGCGATCACGTCCACATCTTTTTTATGCAGGTGGTTCAATTACGACTTTATGTAAAATCAAAAAACAGGCAAAAAAGGAACGGGGGAAAAAATGAGGAGGAGAGAGACAGGTAGATGGACACAGACATAGAGCGAAAGTCTGAGAGGGAGAGAGACAGACAGGCAGATGGGCCGAGGCATAGAGCGCAATAAGCATGACGTGCACGATTTGCAGAGGGACGCATCGACGCGACACTGCAAGCGCGAGGACGTGCGCGGAATGCCCGTCCCTTGGGCTGCGCTGCCCTGCTGTGCTGTGCCGGGCAGGCGGGCCTAGGCGGGCCGTGCACTGGGCGCATGCACAACGAGGCCCAGCGCGACCATAAAGGCAGAGCACAGAGGACAAAAAAATCTCTCTCTCTCTCTCCTCTGTCTCTTTTGCTCTTCTCGAGCCGCCTCGTCTCTCTGATGCCGTTTTCCTTTTTCTGTCCTCATAGAGCAGGTGGCGCACTTCCACTCGCTCCCCGGCGAGCGGGCCTCATCCCCCGGCACGGTCATCAATTACACCCCGTTCTGTTCGTTCCACTCGTCTCTCATTACGCGATTTCACAGCGATTTGGTGCGCTCTGATTGCGCTCCCGCCCCGCGACCCCCGCCCCGTGAACTCACCCCCACTGTGTCGCGCTCCTCAGTCATCCCGACGGGGGAATAACAAATAAAGGCAAAATGTTTCAAGCCCGCTGTATTGAATTTGAAGGGGAAAAAAAGAAAAAACTTTCTGAGATGCCATCTTTTTAGCACCAATCAGGAAAATACTAACCGAGAATCTGGGTCATGCTTTTGGTTCTTTTACTGGCAGAGGGGGAAAAAAAATTGAAAGGCAAATGAGGAAATGTCATTAGAGTATTTGTAGGAATTCACTGACAAAATTAACCCTTTGTGTAATTTCACCCGCCTGGCGTATTTCTGTTTGGACCGAAAACAGGCAGGTCTTAAATAATTTTTTGATCCAAGAACCTTGTTGTACTTTTGCTGGGCGTGCCTAAGCAACACGCCCTCCCACACTCACGCGACGCACTTCCACCCACCACTACGCTACGCAGTGCTACGCGTGTCGGCTGCAAGTTGAGAATGATTTGCGCCGAGGGGTTACACGCGGCGGCCCCTGAGCTTGAGTGTAGCAGGACACTCGGGCGCCAACGGCGGCCAACGGCTCCAGGGAGACTAAGTGATACACCACCACCGAGTAAAGTTTACACCGAGCTTTATTTGCCTTGCCTAGACCGCGCTGAATGTAGGAGGAGGGGGAGGGGGAGGGTCGAAGCACTCTTGTGCTGCTCTTCGTGTGTGTGTGTTTTTTTTTTTTAATTTGACCACAAAAAGGAATGGAAACGTGTTCTCGATTACATGGGAGACCAAACTAAAATCCTGATTTTAAAGAAAATGTCGAAAAAAGGCTCCTGCAGTAGTGCTAAAACAACCACACTGATAACCTAAGTGTTCCACTGCTCAACACTTTTAAATGTGCAACAAAAACTTGAATTCTTGCAAGTGTGCAACTCCGTAGTTATACACTTGCAAGTGTTTAACTCGGTAGGCGTGCACTTGCAAGTGTGCAACTCCTCAGTTGAACACTTTCGTAGATTGAGCGCTCACTAGTAAGTGCTCAACCGGAGTGGTGCACACTTGCAAGTGCACACGTACCGAGTCGAACACTTGCAAGTATTCAGCTTTCAGTTGCACACTTGCAAGTATTTAACTTGCAGTTGAACACTTAGTTTATCAGTGCAACAACGAGACTTTTTTAACCGAACTTTTAGAAGCACTCCTTTTACCCATTATTTTCATGAACAGTTTCAGTAAGATCATGACTTAGCTCTCAAAAGTTCCTTGCGACAAACATTATTTGCATCTAGAAATCTGGCAGCTAGGTGTTTTCCCTGACCTATAATCTCTACGGCACGAAAGTTGGCATGAATAAACATTTTACTGAGCTCTCCAAGACCGTCAAAAATCACCATTTCGAAAATTTACGACGAAGTCACCAGATTTTCGCTAGGGCCTTCCCTTAAAAAGGATGCATGAAGTTCTATTATTTGGGTACTTTTTCATTGTTACGACGAACTCGTAGCATTTTACCCGGCGCGTGTGTTGGGTCTCAGGTGATATTTTCAGCGTCCCATTAGCTGCGGGTATAGGCGAGCAACACACTAGAACAGCCGTGCGGACGCCGCCTCGGCCCTCTCTGCCCGCTCTGCGCGGAGGCCGGAGGTCAGCCGGGGAGAGGAAAGGGTTGCGGTTTGGACACGTGCCGCCCGTATATCATTCTCCCAAAGCCGAGCAGAAGCCGCGCGCCGGGCCGGGCTGTGCGCTGGGCGACAGCGACGGGCTTAGGCAGCGACGCCCTCTATCCCGTCTCCGAGGCGTACACACGAGGCACACACACACACACGGGCTTTTATTACCATCAGCACACAATTTTTGACTTACAACACACCTTCTTTTCCTCTGCTCCCGCCTTGTAAAGAACGTAAATCCCCGCAGTTTAAAATGGTAGTCAACAAAATGACATAGCTTACCTCTTATTTTTCCAAAGTATTCTCGTTTAACGTTAGATTAAAGCTCAGAGATTGTCCGGTCTTTAAATTTTTAAAAGCATATATTGTGAAACTGAAATTTAAAATAAAACAGCAGAGAAAAGGCTAAGAAGTAGCAAGCTGGCCGGAGAGTCGACTTGATGGTGCCCTGGCGATTTCCCGTCAACGACCGTCCTGCGTCTGTTTGTGTAAGGGGGTGGGCTGGGGAGGGGGGGAATGGTTATATGTGCGTGCGTGTGAAAGAAAGAGACGGGGCGTGTCGGAGGGGAGAGTCGGGGGAGGGGAGGGGAAAGAGGGAGACATAAGAGCGAGTTGGGTCCTCGGGGGAAGGAAACTGGAGGGGCGTGAAAGGCGGCGCGTTACAGCTCGCGTTACCCTCCGTGTTACACGCGACTTGGCCGCGCGCCGACCGGGCAGTGTGTGCAGCAGGATGAGGGGGGAGGCGTCGCCGTCGGCAGCACCTTGGTCGACAGCACGCGGGCGGGCCTCAATCTCCCGTCCCCAAGACGTTGTCGAGGAGGGGCCGACCTACCCGAACCACGCGCTGCTAGCTGCCCGCCCCGTGCCGTCCCCCCCCCCCTCTTTTCCCCTGGTCGCGGGATTACGTGGTAGGAGACTGACGCCGCCCGGGGGAGAAGGCAGGGCCAGGGGGCAAGTGGCAGAAACGACCTCGAAAAGCTTGCCTTTGGCCCGGCGGACCCCCCGCCGTGCTTCCATGAAGTGAGTTCACTTGACCCTCGGCTCCCGCCGGCCCGGTCGCCTGGCCAGCCCAGTCTGTCGCCCTTCCATATCCCTCCTGCAGTCCCAGCTCCCCAACCCACCACACCATTTCCCTCGAAAAACCCCTACACCCTGTCCTCCCTCTGCACCCCTGTCCTTCCTCGACGTCCAACTCAAATGAAGCCCCCTCCCCCCTCCTTTCCACCCTATACAGGAAAACAACAAAAACAGTATCTTTCCAACCCCCGCTACCCCCTTCTTCACTGTGCTTTTTAAGTTTTCTTTTCGCCCGGGCCACAGCGAAAATTGCCTTTGGTAAATAATTCTCAAAGCAATTTCAGTGTCAACCTTTTTCGTTCTGCACCCCTCGAATGAGTTGGGCCTGCTTTTACTCGCCCAGGCTGAAGGGAATGGTGGCTTTCTTTCCTCCGTAATTCGTTTGACTATGTTTGGATATGTGTGCCGGATATCGAGCCCCCCTTCTCCACTCTCAAAGGCGTTCAGATCGCTGACCATAACGTCCGGAAACCGTGAATTAAAGCCCTAAATTTTTTGTTGTCGGGAAAGCCTGGGATTATGCCTTGAAATTATTGTTCCGCGATTCGGCACTGTTAAAAATATTTTGTGATTTCCCACTCTTTCACGATACGAATCAACTGTGAAATCACAACACTTCTTTGTCGTCAAAAATAGTGCATTTTGCTATATTACTGGGAAATAGTTGTGAACCAATCGCAATAATTTCTAAAGTTATCAATTTTTGACAACGAAAAAGAGTTGTTATTATTTCACAAAGAGTTCTGGCAACTTTTTTTCACAACAAATTCTTCGTGAAGTTCTGACCTTTTTTTAACAGTGGGGAAAAACTGCATATTTTGCTTCTTAGCGTTTGTGTTGCGTCGCCACGCCAAGTGGACAATTTAACCAATAGAAAATTGTTAAAAATAACAAAAGTAATTGGGATGTTTCTTATTTTAAGAATGTGACACTCAAAAAGTAATAATTTGGTCCGGGAAGCGGAATTAATAAGCTGGGAATTCAAAATGATACCAGGAAATGGCCACTGGCCGCCCTGGATCCGTACCACACATCCGCCTACAGCTCGACGAGCATTTCTGGACGCCCGCCTCCGTACTACTGCTGCTGACAACCGGACAAAGGGCTGCACAGACTTCGTTCTCGGAATCGACTGTTTCTGCTGCAGTGACTGAAAGTAAAGTCTTTTATCCTCGCGAGGGTTTGTGTTGTGACCTTTCACGAAAGCAAGACTGAAAGCGATTACAGTTCCAGTTCCGCAAAACCAGACCTCCATCAAAAACGTACTTTCGTCAAATAATCATGAATGGACTACTGATGTATACTCTCTCTCTCTCTCTCTCTCTCTCTCTCTCTCTCTCTCTCTCTCTCTCTCTCTCTCTCTCTCTC
>NW_026267174.1:1022331-1023626 GCF_000697945.3 Frankliniella occidentalis | reverse complement strand
AGTCCTCAGTGAGTGTCTGGTCCGTGTGCGACCGCAGGACTCTAGCCCGAGCCGAGCCGCTAGAGCAGTGCGCCCCCTCTCCTCCCCCTCCCTGGCAGCCGTGTCCGTGGCCGAGTCTCGCCCCCCGCCTCGCCACCGCCCCACCTGCCACCCCCGCTCCGCCCCGCCCCGTTCCGCGCCGCCCGTACGCCCGTACGCCCCTGCGACGGGCACGCGCTCACCGACGGACAACCCGCCCACGGACAGCTGTACGCGTAGGATGTGGCGGCATCGTGCCTGGGTGAGTTAGTGAGCGAGTTAGTGAGCGGACTCGGTGTTTGTGTTGTCGTCCCCGCGGGAGGAGTTTCTGGCGCGCGCGGCGCGGACCGAGACTTCTGCCCGCCCAGCCATTCCCTGATTGCGCTTCTCGGTGGGGCCCGGCCATCGATTGCTCGTGTTTGTCAACCCCGCTGCTGCGTGGGACGTGATGAGGAGCTCTCGTCCCTGGGGCAGCCGTCCTCGGGACGTTGGCCAGGTGCTCGCGCGTCTTCCCGGGTGCAGCCGTCCTCGGGACGTCGGCCAGGTGCTCGCGCGTCGTCCCCGGGGCAGCCGTCTTTGGAACGTCGGCCAGGTGCTCGCGCGTCGTCCCGGGGCAGCCGTCCTTGGGACGTCGGCCAGGTGCTAGCCCGTCCCGGGGGCAGCCGTCCTCGGGACGTCGGCCAGGTGCTCGCGCGTCTCGAGGGTCAGTCTAGCCGTCCTGGGTCCGGCGGCGTCCCGGTCTACGGTGTACTACTGTTATCCGAGGAGTAGTCATACTTCTTGGTGTCGCTAGCCCTCAGGGGGCTGCAGCAGTCCATAACCTCTTCGCGTACACGTACCGGTTTATCATGTACGGTACAAAAGTCACAAAAAAAAAACATGCCAAAAAAACTTGGATTGCAAGATGTAAACAACCTGACCAGCAATTTGTATTACTATACCAGGTGCCTGATTAAACCCCACGCACTCTGCAGTTATACCTAACCGCACGTAGGCGTGCGCGTCGGTTTGCCTCGGATTCGTCCAGAAAGTACGTCCGATTTTCTCATACTCAATCGTCAAAATGACGGGAGCTCGGCGCCTGCGTGACTTAGGGTAGGCCAACCCGCAGTACACAGATGTACTCCAGGCAAGAAATTGCCTACCTGTCGGGCGACGTGAGCTCTTGCAGAGGCTGAACTTGGCATGTTCGTAATGGCGAATGACTAGGTGACCCTCTCTCGCCCCTGATCGTGTAGCGTTCTTAGTTTAGCGACTGCCCCCCCCCCTTCCCCCTC
>NW_026267174.1:1011756-1013798 GCF_000697945.3 Frankliniella occidentalis | reverse complement strand
ACACCTGCAAGAGGGCCTTGTGTCCCGGGCCCTCGCGCCCGGCCCGGCCTGCCCGCCGACCTGGGGCGCGGCGGCGTGCGACTGCCTCCAGGGACTCCAGGTGGACTCCAGGCGGACCCCAGCAGGCTGAAGAGCAGCGGAGCGGCAGGGCAGGGGGCGGCGAGGGGTAGCCTGCCGTCGCCATGCCGCCCGGCTGCACCGCTGAGGGGTGTCGCCTCACCCCGTGAGCAGCTGCTGGCCGGGGGCGCGCCGGGGTGGGGTGGGTGTGGGCAGGACGCGAGGGGGCAGGGGGTGGGGCAACCGGGGGATTTCACTTCCGTAGTACAGTGTGCACCTAGACTCAGGAATAACGCGTCATGTAATGGTGCTTTGAGCTTTTAATGGGGATGCGACCAGGGTGGAGTGGAGACGGATGGACGCAGACCGAAATGGCGGATGAGAGTAGTGATGTGCATCCCCCGCCCCCCCTCCCCAAAAAAAAAAGCGTTCGTCGTTTTGTTTAGTACTTTCGTATACTCGATTTTATTGAGTGCATGGTTGCGCATGGTAGCGCATTTTTTGAGTGCAATGATGTCAGTCACTGTTTCTTATTCGGCGATGAAACCATTGTCATTTGTGGCCAATATGAGGAAGTTGCCCGATAAGAGGAACAAGAAGAAGGTAGCACTGAGGAGGTGGCGTGGCGTAGCGCCGTCCCTAAACAAAGCAGAAGATGAGCGACAGTCTAGCAGAGGTTAGGATGCGTGTCGTTAGATTTCAAACAGTTTAGAACAGGCCTATGCATCTAGCTCCTTGGTACCACCTATACCAAAATTTATTACGACAGTTGAGTCATTATCATTGAGTTAAAATGTTACCAATGCAGTATGTGCGTACACTAACCTAAACAACGACACCGGGACGGTTTAAAAGATTGTATAAACTTACTTTTCCGGAGCCAAACTTTGCAGAAGCACTTTTTGACTCGAGATTTTTACGCCGGTCTAGTATGGACCCAATTTTTCTTTACAAATTCTACAAAACTCGATTTATGATCACACCTCCACTTGCGACAAAACACAGTATGGTCGCCGGCGTTCTGCTTGTTTAGGGACGGCACTACGCCACGCCACCTCCTCAGATCTACCTTCTTCTTGTTCCTCTTATCGGGCAACTTCCTCATTGGCAATGATCATCGCCCTCATCGCCGCATTCGAAAAACATCAGTAAACCTAATCGCTTTGCATGCGCTAAATGAAATCAAGAAGACAAAAAATAAAAATAAACTGAATTCAAGGACCCAAGCCTCTTTCGGTGTGGTTTTCACTCGGACGCCGGCCGAGGACCCACGTGCATTGCACATGCACCCGGCCCCGCCACGCCCCGCCACGCCCCGCCACGCCCGCGCCGTGATACAGCAAAGTGGGCGTGCATTATTTACCGGAAGGCGGAACAACAACGAGACATTGATCGCTCCCCGCGAGAGAGCGAGAGAGACAGAAACACAGAGAGAGCGAGAGAGAGAGAGAGGAGAGGCCACCGCCGCGCCAAACAGAATCGCAGGCAACAAAAACAAAATCAACAACATGCGGGTCAGGCCGGGGCCTCACCGCGTTAGCCGGAAATTAGCATACCAAAGCAAATAAATCGGAGGGTTTATTAGGCCCCCCGGCGCCGCCACGCCTCACCACGCCGCGCAACTACTACAACTTTGTTCCAAAGTATGTGTAAATGAAGTTGTTAAGTTGGCCGCCCCCCCCCCCTCCTTTTTCCTCCTCGGCCCTGCTGATGCGGCTGCCCATCGGGGAACGGCGAGTTGGTGGGGGAGGCTGTGGGGGGCCGAGACGGGACCAACCAGAGGGCGGAAAAACTTGGTCCAGGGAGGAAAGGATTGACGGAGGGCAGGGATAGTGGGTGAGGTAGTGCGTGGGGTAGTGAGTGAGGTAGTGAGGTCATGAGTGCGATAGTGAGTAGGTAGTGAGGTAGTAAGTGAGTGTGAGTGTGTGCGTGTGTGTGTGTGTGTGTGTGAGAGAGAGAGAGAGAGAGAGAGAGAGAGAGAGAGA
>NW_026267174.1:1004216-1007031 GCF_000697945.3 Frankliniella occidentalis | reverse complement strand
TCTCTCTCTCTCTCTCTCTCTCTCTCCCCCTCCCTCTCTCTCCCTTCCCTTCTGAATCCTTCACTGCTCTCCTCCGGTGGTCCACACCTTTTCCTCTATCGACCGCGGGTGGCTGAGGCTGAATCCACTGAGTCCGGGAGGCTTGAGCCTGAGCTAGTCGTGAGCCAGAGTCCTGAATCAGAGGGCATGGTGTTGGCAGGGTGGCGGGGCGATACGGGGCGTGAGAGGGGGGGGGAGGAGGGTTAGCAGGAAGGGATGGGAGATGCCCTATCTGCACCCCCTTCCATCCCCATCCCCACTACTACCACCACCACCACCACTGCGATGCGAGTACTACCACTACCCTTTTGAAAAGGGGTGTTGGGGCAGGGGGCGTTGGTGTGTGGCGGGGCCCAAATGGGGAGGACCCGGTGGTGACCTCCCGACCACCTTTACCTCCCCCACCTTTCTGACCCCCTCGCCCCTCTACAACGGCTGAGCTCTCTCGCAAAGTGGATAATCGACCTTCCCAACCCCACGAGGGAGGGAGAGGGAGAGGGAGAGAGAGAGAGAGAGAGAGAGAGAGAGAGAGAGAGAGAGAGAGAGAGAGACTGACCTGCTGCGTGCATAAAATCCGTTAAGCGGAAAAAGCGACCGTTTATCGATGTATGGACAAGCAAATTAAAGCAGGTGTACCCGATGAGGGTGCTGCGCTTTTCGTTGCCCCCTTCGTCAGCCGGCCGGAAGTATTAACCCGGAAGCGCTTGCGTGCTCTCGCCGCGGTGGCGAGAATGATCGTCTTAAGGGACTTGTGTTCATGGGGAGTTGTTCAGTCAGTCTTACCGCTACCGGCGGGTCCGTCTTGCGCAGAGGTAATGGTCGGGCCGGGGGCAGACTCTGGCAAAACGAAACCGACAAGCAAATTGCCGCTGCCCCCGCTCAGGCCGGCCCGACGCCGGCCACCCCTAGCGCAACTCTTAAATCACATCGTGGCCCAGACCGATGCTAACAACTCTGCTGCCTTGCCTTTTCAGACCCCTACCGGCCTCGAACCGACTTGTGATTTTTTATCATTATTATTTTCTTAGTTATCCCATTGTATTGTATGTTTGCATGGTAAATGGTAACACTGTAAAAGTTAAAGTAATTTTCCTTGCCCGAATACACGCTAATCCCTCATGCGTTTTATTGTGCATAAACATGCAGAATTTTATTCAGCCAAAAGTATGTAAAATTTTATGCATATTCATGCACAAATTGTGCATAATTATGCACTAATTGTACATAGATATTCATAAAATTGTGCACGTTTATGCACAACACAATGCATAAAGGTTTAGCGTGTGGAGCGTCGTAAATGATACTTTTTTTTACAGTGCGTGTCTCCTTTTCTGTCTTATCTTTTATCTTCCTCATCCGCTTCCAGTTGACATTCGGTGGGCCCACAGGAAGCGGCCACATAGGCCCCCGCTCGACTGCGGCCGGCCGGCCCACGGGGGCGTTTGGCGCATTTTAATATTTTACCCATCCATTAGAGGGGGTGGGGCTGGGGGCGGCGGGCTCAGCGAGTGAAAAACAAAAACGATGAGGCGAGCGTCCCCGTGCTCGCGCCCCTCGCGCCCCGCGCCCGATATACAATAGCTTTTTAATTGTGCACTCGTGTGTGATTCCCCTCCCCTCCCTCCCTATTCCGACAATAACTCGGAATCACTCAGCTAAACGGGGATAGGTGTTTAGTGCACTCTCGGTTTTAAGCCGCCGGTATATGTAGTGATACGCGCGATCGCAGATAGAAAGCGATATTGCAGCTTTCGTTTTCGGGGAACGCGCGGGGATTTGAATTCATGAAATTTTTTCTCGTAGTTATCGTAATTGCGTGTTGCTTTTCGTGCCCAGCTGAGGTTCTCGTGCGCGGGGAGTCGGGTCAAGGCTGGTGACCCTGGCTGATTGTGGAGGGAGGATGTTCCTTTTTTGTACCCTGTTTATTGTCTGCATTGAGAAGTGAAAAAAGGCAGGCTATTGATTAGGTCTCGTGGCGTTCTGCGGTGGGGGGAGACAAACAGTGAGGCGGTTGACAAAACTAGCCCTCCCTCAACCACGGCCCAGCCACTAAACAGGCCATCTCCCTCGGCGTCGGATCAATTGAAACAATTTGAATCAGCGTTTAAGAAAATAATCATACTAGAGACGGCGTGTGTGTGAAATTCCACTCAGGCAACATCGAAAAAATAATTGTAAAAATGGCCGTAGAAAAATGCAAGAGGCGACAAATTGTACGTTCCACCCACCTTATTCTAGACAATTTTGTGCTTTCCTTTTCACATTTACTTCAACTGCAACACAACACGGTAAAAGCGACGTCTTGGTTTGCAAGCAGCCAACCATCTCTCATGGAGAGAAATAAAGAAGTACATGGGGACGCGCCTTGGTTTTTCCGAGACTGCCTCAACCAAAAGACGTCGCATTTATGGTGAACATGTCGATCTCGGAAAAGACCCGTCGTTCGGTCACGCTACCTCCTTTTCTTTCCTTTCTCCGCGCCGCACCATGCATATTTCCTTTCCAATGATGGTTTCGCGAGTGGATCCCGCTGCTGCCGCCGCCGACGATCCCCGCCACCCGCCCGCCAGCCGGCAGCAGCAGCCAGCCCGATCCCATTCCCAGCGAGAAGGCGAAACGTTTTAGCAGCCAGCTCGTATTTCGCGCCCAGAGCGGCGCGGCACGGGCGGCGGGGAGGGGAAGAGTCAGCTGCCACCAAGGCCAGGCCGCCGGCAAGCGAGCCCTTATCGCTGCGTCCGAATAGCGAAATGTACGGAGATGCCCCCACCCTCCCCCC
>NW_026267174.1:1001340-1003981 GCF_000697945.3 Frankliniella occidentalis | reverse complement strand
GGGACGGCGGGGTGAGTTTGGAATGTTTCCCTCCCTGCCACTCCGCCGCCCTGACGCTTGAATACCGATAGTCCTCCGGCAGTCCGACCGACCCGACCCGACGGCAGTCCCGCCAACTTTGCACTTCAGTCGGAGTGCGCGCTGCTGGAGGAGGTGGGGGGGGGGGTGTAAGTTGGAATTGGCATTGCCGTTGGTAGTTGCATCGAGCAAACAAACGTCTCCGCGGCCGTCGCGCCGCCGCCGCTGCCGCAGGAGTTTGTTGACATTTTGGAGCGCCTTTTGGGCGGCGCGGCGCGACCTTTTAACTGCATCATAAGATTTTATCTCTATCGCCGTTAAGCCTCGCGGCTCGCGCGGCTTGCTTTAGGGCGCCACACGACACGCAGGGTCTGTCTCTCTCTGTCTCTTCTTTGTATCGCTCTCTGTCTGTCTCTGTCTCTTCTTTGTATCTCTCTTTGTCTGTCTCTGTCTCTCTGTGTCTCTCGCACCGTGATCCACTGTGTATCGCTGTCTCATCAGTGTTTCCCGCCGGGTCTCGTTGTGTCTCGCTTCGCGGTCGGGCCGGGCCAGGCGGGTTCAATCCAATTGAGGCTATCGATACGGATTGGAGCAGCGGCAGCAGCGGCAGCAGGTAGCCTGGTGGTGAGGAGCTGTATTCACCGCGCGCCCTCGTCGAGGTGGTGGCAGCGGAGGTGGCGCCCCGGCACAGACAAGTGTAATCCCGTACTTCGTACTAGCCGGAAGAAGCAAAAAAATGCGTGTATTTTTCCTCAACTGGGAGAGCATGGCGCCTGCGAGGTGCGGGGTAGGCCACACCGGCTTACACGCGTGCATCGCGGGCAGGATGTTGCCTACCTACCAGGCGCTACGAGAGCCCTGCCCGGCATGCATCGCCTGCTTGACTTGGCAATGGGGATTTACTTGTCCCGAATGAATCACTTTAGAACGAATGTGACACATCACGATTTAACACATGTGACAGTTTTTTTTACTTTATTTATTTTTAGCAGATGATACCTTAAATAGCTTTTGACTGAACATAAAGAATATATAAGTAACTTTAAGGTGTCAGCTAGCTTGTACTCTCGATAAGGGAAGAAAACCAAAGCGCATGACGTCACCCAGATGTATAAGGGGCGCGAGAAGTCGCCGGCCCGCCCGCCCGTTCCCACCAGCAATACCAAGAAAGCAATTGCTAAAACTAACAAACAGCCATAAACAATTAACCGCAAAATATGAGAGAAAATTAGGGCAAAGACATATCCTTGAATTTGTATCATCTGCTTTCACGATACGTCCCTCGACGTAGCTTTTTTTTAAACCGGAACCTCTCGACCTTCTCCCTGGAGATCATTAGACCTTTTGGGTTGTTGTTGGTGTTTTGTGTTTTACTCGCTAACCAAAGGTGACGCCACATGTATTAGAAATAACAAATGAACGTAAATGTTGTAATCTCTGACGCGTGTGTTTGTTGATAGGCGAGCGGAGGCCCGTGCCCGTGCTGGTGTGGATCTACGGCGGCGGCTACATGAGCGGCACCTCCACGCTGGACGTGTACAACGCCGACATGGTGGCCGCGACGAGCGACGTGATCGTGGCCTCGATGCAGTACCGGGTGGGCGCCTTCGGCTTCCTCTTCCTGCCGCCGGGCGCGCGGCCCGACCCGGAGGACGCCGCGGGCAACATGGGGCTGTGGGACCAGGCGCTCGCCATCCGCTGGATCAAGGACAACATCGCGGCCTTCGGCGGCGACCCGGACCTCATCTCGCTCTTCGGCGAGAGCGCGGGCGCGGGGTCGGTAAGTGATTGTTCCCCAAAACAAACTACCCCCCATAGAAAACCATTTTGTTTTCACGATTTTTTCACAAAGTCCGAAAGCAATGAGTTTGAAAAATACAAGACTGCAGAAATATCCTCGCAAATTTACAACATTTGTTGTATTTTTGTAACAAAAATATGTCTGTAAAAGCAGCGATAGTCAGAAACGAAAAATTTTCCTGCATAAACTAACGAATATTTTTTATAGTGAACGCTGTAATTATTGAAGAAGTGTCCTCTGAATTTAAAAACAAAGATCACTGAAAAAATTATCCGTCTTTCCTAGCCCTACTTCGACCAGCGATGACGACGTCGCCGCCCCCCCTAACGGGCTCCTTAAGTAAATAAAGCAGTGGGTCGAAAAGCGGGCCGCATTTTTCACAACACAACGACGTCGCCGCGGCGTGAAAGTTGGCCCCGCGGTGTGCCGCTCGTTCCGTCGAGATTTACGCGGTGGGACCACGCCATGCCTCGCCGCGCTGCACACGGGGCCGGCCGCGCCGCGCCGCGCCGTGGTAGCAGGCGTGAAATTAATTTGCCGGATAAGAAAAAGAAAAGGAAACAAGTTGCAGTGCGCGCTCTGCTGCTTGGCGCCGCCGCCGCGCACGATTTAAACTCCCCCGGAAGCAGGCAGCAGGGTGGAGAGGAAACAAAAACACGTTCACGCACGCGCCGCGCCCGCCTCGGCGACGACGCGATATTCATCTTTATTTCACAGCCTCACGCCGTCCCGTTCTCCCGTTTCTTTTTCTTCCCCTCCGCGCTGCTCCGGGTCGCCCCCGCCCCCCGCCTCTCTCTCCCCTTCGCAGTGCAAAGGATCCCC
>NW_026267174.1:998631-1000754 GCF_000697945.3 Frankliniella occidentalis | reverse complement strand
GGGGTGGGGGAGGGGGAGAAAGGATGAGAGGCGAGATTGGGAAAAAAAGAAAGTGTAGAGAGAGGGGGGAGGGGTGCGAAGAGGGGCCGGGCGGGCGTGCGGAAGGTCAGGGCAGTATCGCACTCGTGGGATGTCGAGTTTGTAGTTCAGGCTCTGCCCGCCTCCTATTCCCCCTGGGACCCACCTCTCGGCTGCTTGCCTGCTCCCCGGCCCCCTCTGGAGTGGCGCTCGGAGCGGCGCCGCCGGCCTAACGTGTCGCTCCCCCTTGTCTCGTCCCTGATGCTCGTGTTGGCGCGGACTTCCGGGCGGCGGAATCTTTTCCGACCCCTTCCCTCCCCCTTCCGCCTGCCTCCCCTCCCCTCCTCCTCGGCGTCCCCCCGGCCGGCCGACTGCGGGCCCGGACCCGCGTACGCCACACGCCAACCTCGACGAGACGGCGGCGGCGTGGCCTTGACCCGCGCGCCGCTCTCTGCTCGCCTCCTCCAAGGGACTCACACTCACCTGGACTTTGTTATTCTTCTTCTTCCTCGCAGGTGAGCCTGCACCTGCTGTCGCCCATCACCCGCGGCCTCGCTCGGCGCGGCATCCTCCAGTCGGGCACCCTCAACGCGCCCTGGTCCTTCATGACGGGCGAGAAGGCCGGCGAGGTCGCCCGGAAGCTCATCGACGACGTGGGCTGCAACGCCACCAAGCTGCCCGACGCCCCGCTCAAGGTGAGTGCGACGACGCGACGCGGGGCGGAGGCCGCCCGGCGGGGTAGGCCGCCGGCCCCGCGGGCGCGCAGGACCGTGCGGCGGGCGGCCTACCCCGCGCTTCGCAGGCGCTCCGCCACTGGCACCACTCCTCCCCAATTGACTCGAATGAAACCCCGCAGAAGTGGAGAGAGAGCGTGATTATTGGAAATTACATCGACGCTGCTGGACTTTGGGCCGTTCTGTTCCGTATTTTCCTTTCTCGCGGGTCACGCCCTCCTCCAACCTCCCGCGCCTCTGCCCCTGCTACCTCGCGCGGCCCCAGTCCGGGTGTCCCGCGGGGCAGGAGGGTGGAGGGCCGGGGGGACAGCCGGCGTAATTAGTTCCCCGCCTTCCCCCCTCCCCGCCTCTGCCTTGAAGACCACCTGCGAGGACGTTCTGGGGACACGCACAGATGGAGGGGCAGGCGGGAGGGGGCGACCTACTACGTGGCCCTACCCTACCCTCCCAACACGACGAGTAACCCCGGGCGGCTGGCGCCCGCTGCTTTCTGTGCAGGTCATGTCATGCATGCGCCAGGTCGACGCCAAGATCCTGTCGACGCAGCAGTGGAACTCGTACTGGGGCATCCTCGGCTTCCCGTCGGCGCCCACCATCGACGGCGTCTTCCTGCCCAAGCACCCGCTCGACCTGCTGCGCGAGGCCGAGTTCGACCAGGACACCGAGATCATGATCGGCTCCAACCAGGACGAGGGTGAGTACGAGAGTACGACCAGCAAAGCTGCGACAGTCTAAATCTAACTAAAACTTTAGGTTTTTTGTAAGTGAATACCATTACTGAAAGTAGTGCTGTTCGACATTCTCACCCTTTGTGCCTAAAATTCTCAACGGTGTTTGTATGATTTTTTTATTTTTAATTTTCAAAAAAATACTCGGGATGAATTATTTTGGCCGACATTTACTTTACCGCAAATCTCAGTCCCTGCAGAGTACACGCCGGCGCGGTGGCACGTCGCGCTGCAGCGGGCCCTCCCCGGGTCTTGCACGTCTATTGATTATTGAATCTCGTCTCTCACGTGCCGACTCGGCCCAGCGCTTTGTACCCTCGCTCCCGACCCGACCCGACCGGGGGGCTCGACCGGGGCCCTCTCTAAGCACAATGAAGCCTTCACATCGCCCGCCTCGTCCCGGCCCACCCCACCCCCCCCCCGACCCAACCCCGCCACGCCTCGCCACGCCTCGCCACGCCCGGGGTCTTGATACCCCGACCTTAGGCCCCGGGAGCGCCTCGTTTTGCAGAATGCGATCCATTTGTTACACCTTTGCCACGGCTGCCCATCATCAGTCTCCACCCCGCGCGCCCCCTGTTCGCCGAACGCGCCGGGGCACGGAGGGCGTGGTGTGGCTAAGGGCGTGGTGGGGCAGGGTGGG
>NW_026267174.1:996961-997966 GCF_000697945.3 Frankliniella occidentalis | reverse complement strand
GGGGGGGGGGCCGCTGGAGCAGCGACCCGGGCCCCACTCCACGTCGGCCTCCTCTCCAGCCCTTGCGCTCCAGGCCTCCGCAAAGCCGAGCCACGGCCCGCCGGGCAGAAAGAACGTGCCGTGCAGTCGCCAAAAGAGTTTTGCTCTCACTCTTTCTCCCCCTCTGTGCCTGCCTGTCTATCTGTCTGTCTTTCTGTCTCACTCAGACTCTCAGACTTTCACACTTTCTTACTCTCTCTCTCCCTCACCCTCGGCAACTGTGTTTTGTTTGTTGTATTCGTTTTTCTTTCTTGGCTCCTTTTCTTCCACGCGAAAAGGAATGGGACTAGAGCCTTGACAACCTTGCTTTTGGCAGGTCGGTGCCTGTCAATGTAGCGGGCGATCGGTTTTGACGCAGCTGCAAAAGCTCTTGGCAGGGTCTTGACGGCCTGCCCGCGTCCTTGCGCGCCCTGCTTTAGAGCGGCCGCATTGGCAGCGCCCTTCCCCGGCCTCTAGGCGCTCGGCTCCGTTTGGCTCGGCTCGGCGGCGGTTTAGTTCTTTTGGCTGTGCCTCGGCTCGCCTGCCTTGGCGTGCGCGGCGGGCTCGCTCAGGCCCACCAGGGAGGGCTCAGCAGGGCTCACCACCACCGCCACCGGCGCCATACCGGCTTCGACCACATTGGACTTTTTACGGCCAACTTCCGCGACTTCCGACCAACTCTATGCGCTCGCGGGGCGTTTGCAGGGCGTAGTGGGGCGGGGTAGGGTGTGGTGGGGCGGGGGGTGGCTCGACCAGGACGCCGGCGATCCGCCGCCGGGGCACAGAAAAGAAAACCCCTCATTAGCCCGGGCCGTGCAATCATAGACCAAGGCGGCCGGCCTGGCGCAGCGTGGCGCTGCGGCTGCGCTTCGAACGATTTAATATTCTACGAAATGCAATTACCCCCACGCCCTCCACCATCACTCCCCTCCCCTTCTTTTTACTCGGGTTCTCTTCCCCGAGACCCCCTCCCGCCCCATACACCCC
>NW_026267174.1:991693-992266 GCF_000697945.3 Frankliniella occidentalis | reverse complement strand
CCCCCCCTCCCCTCCTCCCTTCCTTTGCTTTATTCCTTTCTCTCTCTCTCCAAGGCGCGGCAAAGCCCGGGCGGCACAGGGATGGAAGTAGATGCGGAAAAATTCGAGCGAGGAGCAGCAGCAGCGTCGTCGGCGGCGGCGTTTCGCGCCCAACTTGAACCTCATTATTTCTGCTTTTCACTTTATCCTACCGCTTTCTCACCTCCTCCCCTTCGTCCCCCCTGCTATGCCGCCCTCCGTCCCCTTATTCATGCCATAAAAAGCACAACCGACTATACATAGCCTTTCTCTCGCTTTCTGCTTTTCAGGCACCTACTTTATCCTGTACGACTTCATGGAATCGTTTGACAAGGACGGGCCCAGCTTCCTCGCCCGTGACAAGTTCATCGAGATCGTCAACACCATCTTCAAGAACATGAACCGCCTGGAGCGAGAGGCCATCATCTTCGAGGTGAGTGTCTGCCACTTTGTTCTCTGCCTGCAGCCGTCTCTGTCGATCGAGAACCGCGCACACAAAGCCTTCTTAGGTCCTAGGGACTTAAATTTTCGGAAAAGGAATTTCTTTTCTATTTT
>NW_026267174.1:989334-991138 GCF_000697945.3 Frankliniella occidentalis | reverse complement strand
CGACACCAAGAAGCGCCTTGCTGGTCCCATGAGGTTACCTTCGATCAATATCAGGCCCGCCGCCGCCTGCCGCGACTGCTGGCCCCGCCGCCACGCCTCGACCCGCCACGCCTCGACCCGCCACGCCCCACCACGCCCCGCCACGTTCCGCGCACACTCCAGGGAGAATTCTATTGACGCTCAGATGCCCAAGAAAGCAAAGGGCACGGCACAGCTCAGCGAGCGTTGTGCATCGCGGCGCCGCGAGTCCATTTGCCAACGTCGCGGTGACGGTCTTGAGCAACGCCGAGCACCTCGGCGACGGCCGTGAGCAGCCGTAAACTACTGGGCTGTGACCGGGGACGGGATTTGCAACAGAGTCGGCATAATGAGTTCGACGGCGGAACACCCTCGCCTCCGAAAGCACATCCATATCTGATATGAAGACCTGAACCGTCCTCCGTGCTCTGTTTGCAAAGAAGTACAAATTAACAGAGACAACCTGTTCCATACCGCGTTACACATACGCTTGCATAGGACTGACGGTCGTGACTGCCCCTCTGATGCGCGGAAGCAGAGCTCATAATCGCTTCCCGCTCTGCACAATCAACCTCCGCGCAATCACGTTTTTCAAAACCCACCACTCGAATCGCTGAAAGGCTGAAGGCCGCCGACAGCGAGCGGACACTTATATCCCACCTCCGCCGGGGCTGCTCAGCGAGCAGAGCCTTAGATGTGAAGAGGCTATAAAACCGGACGGGGTGCATGGACCGGACCGCAGGCACTTACTCCCGGTGCTCCCGCGCATCGCTCTCCCCACCCAATCCTCCTGCTACGCTGCCCCGCCGAGGCGTGCTTGCACACTTCCGCCGGGCGCTCTCCACCACCACCCTCGACTTGAGGAGGAGGAGCCGCCCGTCGAGCCAGATCGTTCAACTTTCCGCCAGCGACGTCCTCATCATCACGCGAGGCTGCTGCCATGCTGCTTTCGCTGGAATCGATTCCCTTCCCTCCCTACTCATACTCCCGGCCTATCTCTCTCACTCACTCTCCTTCGCTCGCTCGTTTGCTCGCTCTTCGTCTCGCTCTTGTGAATTATTCTATGTCTCTCATACTCATTCCGTTCTCTCTTCGTGTCGCTCTGACCACTGTGAAAGCACCATATGAAGACATTTCGACGCCATAGTTTCTTTGGTTTATTTTAGTACAAGAATATGACGTCATTTTGTTTTATGTTTATCATTGTCCCGTCACGCCTCTCCGACTTAATATATTTGGGTACAGAAAATTAGCCCAGCGTATATGGTTCTGGCGACGAAAATGTTCAACAGAGTCAGTCTCTTGGTCTCTCCTGCCCCTCGCGCAAGACCGAGGCGCTACGCTGCGCCACGCGGCGCCACGCCCGTGCGTATAGCGCGTAGCGTAGTGGACCCGGAGGCCAGTTGTGGGAATGTTTGTTTTTGCGACAACCCTCTCTCTCCTCCTACCTCCCCTCCTCGCCGCACAGCTGTGCGGGGTACTGTACTCCGCACGCCTGGGGGCATGGAGTGGCGGGGCGTGGCGTGGCGTTGCGGGGCGTAGCGGCGCGCGGCGGGGAGGGGCACGTGGCCTGTGCGGGGCCCGGCCGGGGGTTGCGGGGCTGCCTGCAGCGCTGCAGGAGGTGCGGTTCCCCCCCGTCTCCGAACTCCTCAGGGGCGGGCGGCTTTTCCTCATAACGGGGCCCCTGGCTCGCTGCTCATCTCGGCGCAAGCAGAGCTGCTCGGCGGAGAGCACGGGGCAGCTCGAGAAAGGAGGCGCAAAGTTCTCTCCGGCGCCTCTCCCCCCC
>NW_026267174.1:976425-988699 GCF_000697945.3 Frankliniella occidentalis | reverse complement strand
GGGTGGGCTGGCCCGGCCCGGCCCGCCCCGGCCATTTGGGGGCAGGGCGCCGGCAGGGACCCGGCAGGCGCGCCGGGGGGGCCGAGGGGTGCCGGGAGGGGTGCCGGAGGGTGCCGGAGGGGTGCCGGAGGGGTGCCGGAGGGGTGCCGGAGGGGTGCCGGAGGGTGCCGGAGGGGTGCCGGAGGGAGCAGCGCCGAGCTGGCCGAGCAGGCCCCGCAGGGCCCCGGAGGGACTCGCGCTCCTACTCGTCCTTGGTTGTAACGACGCCCTGGGCCTGGAGTGGGGGAGGAAGGAACTCCCCTGCTCGGTGTGGCGGCGGCTGGGTGCGGTGCGGTGGGCTGCGGCCTCCCCCTACTCCCCCTTCCCCCTTTCTCTCTCTCGCTCTCCATTTCCTTCTCTCTGTCGCTCTCTCGTGCCCTTCGCCGCAGGGCCCGGCGGCCCGGCCTGCTGGGCAAGCCCCCTCCCCCCTCGTTAGCGGCAATATTGTCGGAAACGCAACGAGCAAAGCGACTCCAAGCAGTCACCCCCTGCCCCGCCCCCGCCCCCGCCCCTGCCCCGACTGGACTCGGCGTCAAGCAATGAGCTGCTCATGGCACAGGGGCCATCCTTTGAGGGGCTCAGGCGGCCCCGGGCTCACGCCCCGCAGCGCCGCGTCCCCGCCGATGCCTCCTTGACTCCATCTCAAGAAGCGACCAGCTGGAAACTGAAAACTTTCAATGGGTTGCAAACGGACACACAAAATTCGGAATCTTTCACAAAACCATATTTTCTTTCAGTGAGCGAGAATGAAATTTCCTTGAGTTCCAAGACCCGGTCTTGGATCTTATAACGCCACTGGCATCCGCAAGACCGGATCTTGAAATGCAAAAGAGAATTTTCACCGTGTGGCTGATCTGCGAGATAAACCCTCCGCATTACGTTACCATATTACTACTAGTATTGGCTCGACTTACTGAGACGGATCGGGGCGGGCCGGGGTGGCGACAACAAGTAGTAATAATCTGATGTTATCCGGGCCCCGCGTCGCGCGGTGGGGCCGCGGCACGCGGTGCGCGGCGCCACGCTGCTGGCCGCTGCTGGCCTCTCCACCTCGTCCGCGCTGCCCCCAGGCCTTTCCGGCCGAGGCAGGGCAGGGCCGGGCCGGGCAGGGCAGACGGCTGGCTCCATCCTGTGATTGAAAACATGCCTTACCCCTCAACCTTTCCACCACCCCGTCGCTCTTTTTCTTTCTCTCTCACACACACACGCTCTCTCTCACTCTCTCGCTCGCACTCTCTCTTTCTTCCTTGCCCTCTCTACTCTCCCCGTTCCGCACACTTCTCGCTCGACCGTACGGACAGGGTGAGAACGTGCCGCGGCACGAACCACTTCAGCACGGACCCCAACCTGCGGTGTGGGCTGGTGTGTAGTATGCGTTGTTGTGTGTGTGTCTGTGAGTGTGAAAGGATGAGCGTGTGTGTGAGTTGACGTGGAGCCGAGCCTTTCGGTGATTTACGTACTCAATCACTTCAGCGTGGTTCCGCTGCCCTCGTTTCCCGCCCCCGGTGTCCGCCCCCTGCCCGCCCCCGGCCTGATGCTGTGCGCGGGGGGCGCGTGGAGGCGGTAGGCGGCCACCCCCGCGCCGCCGCCGCCGTCACCCTGCTCCTCGAACGTGTCCGTCCCGCCTCGTCCCGACTGACATGTGTTGACGCCACATCGTGTGCGCGGTGCGCGCGGCGTACGTGCCGCACGTACGCTACGTGCTCGCGGACGTAATGTTGCCCGGGGCCCGCGAGCACAGGCACCTCTACGGTTACGTGCTCCCGATCAATACAAATTGTGCTCAAGCCACCCCTGCCGCCGCCGTACCCCCTCCGCCGAGAGGAGGGGAGGCGGGGAGGGGGAAGCTGCGCGCGGTGGACCATGAGGGAAGGGGAGGGGGGGCCTCCCCCCGCCCAGCTGCGGCCAGGTGCGAGCCCTCAGCCCCTTGTCATAACTTTCCCCCGACTGCCGCGACATCATCTGCGACGCGCGAGGCCCGCGCCATTTGGACCCGTAGCTCTCTTACCACGACGACGGAGAAAACGAGGAGAATAAAAGGGGAATCCTTCTTCTTTATTTTCAGTCGCCTTGTTCTATGTTTCCTCCTCCCCCTGTTATTAGCGATTGTGGCGAGAGAAAAAGAACGGCACTGAAAGCACTCCAGTTGGTCGCGGTATAGTTCACGATACGCCCTCTGTTGCAGCGCACGAGCACGAACCTCTGGGCTGACTGGATGGGCGTGATCCACGGCTCGGAGATTGAGTACGTCTTTGGGCTACCGCTCAACATGAGCCTGCAGTACAACGCACGCGAGCGGGACCTCAGCCTGCGCATCACCCAGGCCTACGCCCGCTTCGCACTCACCGGGTAAGTAGTCTACGCGTGTTTGGTACAGTGAAGAGCACTGTCCCCCTGTTGAACTAGATTTTCGCCGACGTCCTAAAAAGTTCGTCCACTTCTTCTCAGATTCATGTTGGGTAAGGGCGCCTGCGAGACTGAGGGTAGGCCGCCCCGCAGTACACGCGTGCACTGCAGGCGAGATGTTGCCTACCTACTAGGCGCTCTGAGA
The DNA here is from genome assembly GCF_000697945.3 of Frankliniella occidentalis. Lineage (NCBI taxonomy): Eukaryota > Metazoa > Arthropoda > Insecta > Thysanoptera > Thripidae > Frankliniella > Frankliniella occidentalis. The sequence goes on along the minus strand of NW_026267174.1, from coordinate 986,109 downwards.
ACTTGTAGAGGCTGACCTTCGTTGGCGGTTCCGTAAACGGCGAATGACGGACTACCTACTTTCTGGATAATCCTTTGTTTAACTGTAGATTTTAGAAACGTGCAAAATACATGAGAACTAACTTGTATTTATGGATTAAGTTTGTCGAAGTCAAGCAGGGCAGTTCAGATTCAGAATGCAAATGTCTGTGTGTGTTGGTGACGGGACCGTGGTACATCCTTTCGCTCCGTTGTCCCCGCAGCAAACCCGTGATGGACGACGTGTACTGGCCGACGTATTCGCGCGAGAAGCAGGAGTACTTCATCTTCAACGCCGAGACGAGCGGCGTGGGCAAGGGGCCCCGAGCCAAGGCCTGCGCCTTCTGGAACGACTTCCTGCCGCGACTAAGGAACACCTCAGGTAAGCCACTACTTCTTGTGAGTTACAACCTAGGGGGGAAAAGATTTCTAAAATTCATTCCCCAAAATTTTAATTTTTAATGAAAATTAGTTACTTAAATCACAAAATTTATCGAAAAACACTAAATTACCAGTGAGGGATTAGGATAAATTCTCATCCGCCCCTGTTTTGAGGAGACTTCCTCCAAAGCTGAAGACTCCTTTCCATTAACATTGATTTTACCGTGAATGTGGACGCGTGTTGCAGCCGGTGACTCTTGCGACGGGGAGTCTCCGACGGCGATCGCCAACAACTCCTCGACGGGTGTGCTGAACGGCGGCGGCCCGCAGGTGCGCGGGGCGCGCTGGGCGGCCGAGCTGGCGGCGCTGGCGCTGCTGGCGCTGCTGCAGCTGTAGGCGAGCCCGTGCAAGGGCCCCGGGGAGGGCCCCAGGACGACGACGACGACGACGACGACACGCGACGGGCGCGGCGGGCAGGCCCGGCAGGGCGGCCACCAGGCCCCATAGGGCGCCGCCGCGCAGCTCCGCGCCACCCCAGGGCGTAGCACAACCCGCCGTACTCGACTCTGTATTGAAATGCCCAGGCCCCGGGCAGCGCGGCGGCCGCGGGCCGGCCTCGACCGCCTGCCCGGCGGACTCCTGTGCGTGGGCCTTTGTAAATGCGTCGACTCGCAAAACGCGGCCCGCGCTCTCTTTTTATACGTCACAAATTTTAAGTGTTTGTTAAGCAAAAAAAAAAAAAAGTAATTGATGTGTCTGTCATCTCTCTCACACTCTGTTGTCTGCCGGCCTGTTTTTCTCTCTTTGCCGCCGCCGCGTCCTCTAGCGGCACGCTCCCTACGTACTGCCTGTCTTTGTTATTAGCGAAATCTGTGTCGCTTCGTCGGTAGGCAGACAACACGTATTGTATCTTATGTTTAGTGAAGCTGGCTTCGGTCGCACCTCGCTGAGGCGGCAGGGCTGCTGAGCGTGGCAGTGATTACAACCCCTTTCGACTGACTCTACCTCTCGTGGCCACCTAGACCTCATTTCGATGCCTCACTCGCTGTTACGAGTTTACAAACCGATGTTTTTGCTGTCCAAAATAATCGCCCACCCTTCCCTGTGTTGCCCGGCGACGTCGCTGCTCGGGCAGCCCTCGGACAGAACAGTGCTCGGCTCAGGGACTGCTGGTCGAGGCTCTACCCGCCGGTCGATGCCGTCGGCCAACTGAACACTAGAGTGCCTATGTCTTTGGGTCCTAGTGTATTTCCATTTACTCCGCCAAAAACAAAGTAAACTGCCACATAGATCCGCCTTCTAGAACTGCAGCCGAGGCGAGGTACGATTGGTGCCATCTTAGAAGGCTGTGGGATGTTTTGTACTCTTATACTTGTCATGTTTTCTTGTCTCATTATTTCGCGGGGGGTCGGGCACCGCTGGCCCGTCATCTTAGAGCGCGGCAAGTGTGGGAAGTGTTTCAACGGGATCCTGGGTGGCTTCAAGCTCACCGGGCAGGCAGCCAGCCGGGCCCGACCCCCAATCCGATCTGGCCGGAAAGCAAAGAAGGCTGGAAATGCCCAGGAATAATTACGCTGGTCTGATTTCCGCTCAAGGAAAATGAAAGTGTCGATGTCGATGCGCCAGGGCGGGTATCGATTTGTTGTACAGACCAAGTGGTACGGCACACCTTTCTGCTGTCGCCCTGCTCGCTTTTCCGGGACCCTCTGATGATTGGCATGCTGGAGAGAAAGTGTGTCCAAGTAATACGCTCTAGTTTTTAAGCATAGTGTCTACCCTGTTCGCACAAGCAAGGGATCAAACTAAACGTCAAGACAGCCGCCTGTGTACCGCGCTCCCGGCCAGGTGAAAAGGAAACGGAAACTCTACGATGCCACGACATACGAACCCCGTATATACCCGTTGTGTGCCTGTCGCGCCGCGCGCTCGCGCGCATGCCGACAGGGCTACCAACCATGAAATTAATGACTGTGCCTATAAACTGTTCGCCTCATCGCCTCTCTCCTGTGGTGCATTGCGGTTGGCGACCCCGCCGGAAGAAGACAGTGCAAGTGTCATGCGAGCCGTGACCTCACACTCGTAACTAATTATTGTGATATAAGGTTTACTCGCGCACTGCTTGTGTAGACAAAACACTAACCCGCTACGGACAGGATGTGCGTACCATTTGCTGTTCCTCCTCTTCCTTCGTAGTTTTCCTGTACGTGTGCTGGATGTCATTGGCAAAACATATCATTTTTGCGATACATATCAAGAAAAGTTAAGTGCGACTTAAATTATATGCGTCTTATATGAGGTTATATTCTGTATTATATTTGTACCATAGCACAGTCTCCTTTAGTAATTGTAAAGGGCCAAGATGGGAATACTTAAGTTACAACCGACATTTTTTCTGAACGATGGGTTGAAAAGTCGGGCATTAATCTGAGGGAGGGGGGCGGGGGGACTTCCAACAAGCTGACTTTCATTCTGATTAGTCGACATGACTGGAAAATGAGTGGCATTAAAAGTAGGTCTATTGCTCTAGAGACTCAATGAACATATCATTTTTTTAAAACATAGGATTTTACGTTGTATTGACACTTTTTGTGAGGTGGCCACACTCTTTGATCTCTTTGCTCTGGTCTTCGGCCCGGTGAGCCTACCTCTTCCCTGTAGAGAATATAAAAGCCTACGTGACGGTCTAAGCCGTTCCTTTGCGCTACATATGTATAAAAGATACATATCAAAGTCAATACATATCATATTTCATGGGCAAGATACCTATAGCTGTACTATTGTACAAGTCACTTTCTCAGATGTGATCATCACTGCGATTTTTGTCGAGGTATTTCCTTGTTAGAATTAGGGAAGCGTGTGTGTGTGTGTTAGTTGGTGACCGTTTGTGCTTCAGTGTGTCCGAGTCCCGATCCACGTAGCTCTACGGAGGGCGGGGGAGGGAGAGGGGGCAGTCGATAGCGAGTGGGGAGGAAACCTTTCGTGATACAGTGTCAAAATGTGAAAAGAAAAAAAAAGAAAGATAGAAAATATGTTACTTGCCGGGAAACCTGCGTGCTTTGCTAGAGTCCCTCTTTTCGAGGCAGCACATGTTAATATTTTGGGGGTGAATACATTACCCCTCGGTTTGTCGGTTTGTCGATCAGAGAACGTGTGGCGGCGGCGCCACGCCCGTATCCGTGGGGAGTTAAGTGGGACCAAACTTGACGAAAGTGGGTGAAAACTGGGCGAAGGAAGGTTTTTTTATCACTCAGAATCAATGAATACTATCATCAAGAATCAGCCCAATATAATAAAAGGGTTGGACACTGACCGTGGCCACGACCCCCTCCCCTCTTAACGCTCGGTTTTGCACGTCACTCTGTCGACTGTCAGTCGTTCGTTTAAGTGACAGTTTCAAAAGTGAGTTTTTTGGTCTTTTTTTCTTTTTTTGTTTTGTTTTTTGTTTTTGTTTTTTTGCACCCCTTTCCGCCTCTGAGCTATGTGGATCGGGCCCCGGGCAGCCTGCCTCGCCTTGTAGTCTCTTACATGACGAAGCTTTCTCTGGTCTGGGCGTGAGCGTTGCGTAATGGTATAGACTTTAGGCCTAGTACAGTGCTCAGTATAGACAATCTTGTACCTGTAGGCCCCCGTAGCCTTAACGACCCACGCGTCCCAACCCAGCCCAGCCCCTGCAAAAAAACCCTTAATTTTGGGGTAAACATCAAAATTCCCACGAATTTCTCATGCCCGATATACGTGGTCGTTCCTAACTTTAATTTGTGTTCAACCTACACTTATGGACATTTATGTACCTCATCGTCAGGCGTAGGATCATTAAACACCCAAGACGACGGCTCAATGCGAACTTTAAAAACAATAATCGCGAAGGGACTAATGAAAGACCACGTTTCCACAACTGGCCTAAATTGACGTGATTGATTTCGCAATATTTCAACAATCCATAATAACGATCTGCGGGTGTGTATGACAGAAATTCCTCCATTATATATTTTTTCTATTTTTCGAGTTACCAAATCCCTTTGAGAGATACCAAAACTCTTTGAGAGGTAACGCCCCGCAGTGCGTGCCGCGGGTTCCGTGGGGCTGGGCGCGAGGCGCTTGGGCACGTAGAACATGGGGGCGCCCTAGTACCTCGTGTATGGGTGCGATAACACCTATATGCGTCTTTATTTCAAAGGCAAGATATTGTGAATCTGAAATACTATTTTTCAACTTTTGCACTCGTAATGATTATAATTGAATTAATTGAATGTAGATGGAGATGATTTTCTTTGCTTTGTACACTTTTTATGGTGAAATTATTATTGATGGATCAATAGGTAACGTTATCTTTTCAGCAAGCAGAGACACTGTCCTACGCGTAGAGTGACAACACTGTTTTATACCTGTCAATGTCTTATATGAATTGTCATGCAGCGTCTATAATTTTACAATCATACGATTGGCTAGTTTCACTATTTTATCCCATTAAATGAAAGGAGCGTTTCCTCTGCTGCCTCGCTTCAAGAGACGCTTCACGACGAAGACAAAAGCTAGCAGTGCAATAAATTTAGAATAAACTTCATGTCAAAAATGAGCAAAATGTGCTTCGTGTGTTCAGTCTGTATACCAAATACCTATCGTTTGTGCTTTAATGTGAAAAAAAGAAACTTACATATCATGAAATACATATCAATTGTATAGTGGCCTAAATAGAATAGCTTAATTTCTCCTTCCTGTCCGATCACTAAACAACACGTCGCGACACCGCCGCCGGCTCGTTTGTGTCGATAGCTCGATGCTCTGAAGAACGGCTGCCAGCTATCTAAAGAACAGACATCCCAGTCTGTATCTGAGAAAAATACCCGCGATCAGCGGTCCAGAGCACGGCTAGGCAGGCGCTATCACATCGGCTCACTTGTGTCGGGGGCGTTGGACCACAACAGCATCACTCTTGTCAAAATACTGCACCAGGTGGACCAGTATGAAGTGCCTCTAACCCGATAGGGCAGGGCGCAGAGAGGAGTCTGCAGAGAGGAGATAGAAGGCAGAGGAGACAAAGCTTGGACTAATAGAAGGCAATGGGAAGGGAGAGAAAAAGTAGGAAGGGAGGAAAATGCCGTTAGAAAGTCGGTTGACGTTTACCCTGGTGGGGCGCGGCGCTTCGAGATTGACATCTCCAGAACCAATTGGGGGGTGTAGCTGGCTAGACAGATAGATTCTTGGAACTGCGGCGCGAGGCGCGAAACGAGGCGACGATAAAGAATATAAGGTGGTATTTGAAAAGTGTGTAGACTAGATTCGTTTCATTTTCATATAAGTTTTAATATGGTTATGACATAAACGACATACTTTATCATTCGACTTCTTTTTTTTTTTCACAAAATCAGCCGGGCTCATAACAATGATTATGTACACACTGAGCACAGTCTTGAGCGGGCATTACGGGCATCGATCCGATATCACAGGCTGGAAATCCTTAAGTCTACATCCTGCCTCAGCGCACGGAGGCGCCACTGGGACTCCCACCGACCGGCTAGCGGCGGTGAGGCTCTATTTGGCAAACAATTGGAAAACAACGAATATTTCGGCCGCCCGAAAAGCGAGCGCGACTACTTCTTACGAACTATCGCCAAATACGTCTTAAAAACTACAACAAAGTTCAGTACAAGTAAACAAAAGTAAATCGATCGGTCAATGATGGCGGTGCGCCGACCCCGCGGCCGGCGCAACTGCATAGTTGCGCCAAATGCTGAGCGAAATCACCACAACTTTAGCTAGAAAGTGTGGATTCGACAACATTATGATGATACGGCCGGGCTGGCATCTGGGGCTCTCGGACGCACCCAGCGACAAAGCGGCCGCTGCGTGGCGGTGCCGTCAAGAAACTATCGATTGGCGGCTGGTACATGAAGTCCCATTCTGACTAGACTAGTGAACCGTTTGGCAACGTGTGTGGGGGGCCCCGGCCCGTCCCTCGGGTACGGCGGCCAGCGCTGCATTGGAGGGTTGGCGGGCGGGGGGCAGCGCGCCATCGGCTGGGGCGATGCGGCGGGGCTGGGCAGCCGCGCCTCACCGCAGGCCTGCTGGCCTGCTGGCCTGCTGGCCTGCTGGGCCACAAAAGCGCAGGGTGGCAAAGGTCGGGGACCTCATCGGGACCGCAGCGTTGGGGCTCGTCCACTTAGCCGTAGCAGGCCACGCCGCTGCTGCCGTAGTAACCGTGGGTCGCTGCAAGGAGGAGGGGAGGGTGAGGTTAGATCTCCGCGAAGAAAAAACAAAACAAGTGACGGACAAGCGAATGGGGAGATACTTACAGCAGAGGCCGGGGTAGTTGGAGGAGGGCTTGGTGCCGTACAGGGGGCAGGCGGGCGCGCCGATCTGGTAGGGGGCGTAGCCCGCGACGTTGCCGCCGGGGCCGTAGTTGCAGACGTACACCTTGGTGAAGCCGCGGCTCTGGTCGTGGTAGTAGGCGTAGCCGCAGCCGACCAGGTGCGAGTCGCCCCAGATGAGCTGCGAGTAGTGGCCGGTGGCAGAGCTGGTGGAACGGAAGCTGTAGCCGCGCACCTCGTTGAACCAGTTGGTGATCTGCTTGGCGAACTCGGGGGTGGCGCCCAGGGCGTTGGGACGGGGGTAGGTCCAGGAGGTGGCGATGTTCTGGCCCACGTAGAAGCGCGCTGGAGAGAGAGAAAGAGAGAGATACGTGAGTCAGAGTCGAGAGTGCTAAACGGCCGCCGCGCCGCGGGGCCTCCGCGCCGCACCGCTATCGACTCGGATCGATAAGTCGCCCGCGACTTCCCGGCCGCCGCGCGGCCGCAGCGCGCTAAACAGACGGCCGATTAAGAGTCGCTCCGCGGAACCGCGCGCCCGATTTGAGAGAAGTTTGTGTGTAAAGGTTGCGAGGTTGTGTCGCGATACTTACAGACATGGCGGGAGTGGTCGTGGCCGGGGAGGCAGGAGTCGGCCCAGCGCTGCGCCACGGCCGCTAGCTCATCGTCCCAGGTCTGAAAGACACGATCAAAATATCGTTAGTTTTATGCAAATTATTCGAGCGTTTGGATTGTTTTATTCTGCCGCTGCGCACTACTCACCATCTCCATCATGTTGGCGGCGCCGGGCTGGCCGGCCACTCGGCCGAGGGCGACGCTCTGCCGCAGCCGGTTGTGGGTGTCGAGGATCACCTGCTTGTCCTGGCAGCTCACCCCGCGGCTGATGAGGCGCTTGCCGCCCTGCGTGCAGGCCGCCACCACGGCCACCACGCTCACCGCCACACACGCCCACAGGGCCACGCGTCGAGCGGTCATCGTCATGTTCTGCAAGGAGCAAAGTTGGTCGTCAGCAAAGGGCTGATGGCTCAGGAGGTCAACGTGACCGGCTGGCCGTCGGCTGCCGACGAGTACCCACCTGATGCGAGAGGTAATATCCACGCTGGGCTGAAGTAGCGAACGAGGAGGCACTCGGTCCGGTTGAACTTGCGCACTGTATCACTCAAACACGAAACCTGCTGCAGCACTGACACACTGTTTCGCGATGATGGTGAAGATAGCCGTCAAGTTCGGTTTCCGCACAATTGTTGTTTTTTGCACTTTCACACTTTTTTGTAGTTTTTTCTCTACTGTTTCAGAGGTCTGCAACCGACGGTCTCGGAAAAGGCAAATGCAAGCAAAGCTGCTGCTGTCGCCTGTCCGACTGTGCCGCGGTGTGCTGCCCAACTGATGACCGTCCCAGCCTCCGGAGTGTTCTTATACCTCGTGGGCCGGCGGCCGGGCGCGGCGGGGCGCGGGGCGCGCGGGGGGCGGGCGGCGGTTCTCGGTCCCACACGGTCCCCAGCCCCACAGGACGGGTGCCGGCCGGGCTCACGCGCGGGCTCACGCTGTCCAGAGTCTGATTGTGAGGTGTGAGCTAAAGTAATTCCTTGGAAATTGAAGTGCCAAGTCTTAGCTTGAACTTACAAGGATATGACGAATTTCGACGTCTGCTTAGAACTCGCCTTACATGTGTTATAATGAAATTTAATTACCTACACAACTTTCAAAAGAGGTCTGTGGACATTCTTTTTGAGAAAGGATTATTAACTGGAGTTAGTCTTTGGGTACCTATTGACAACATTTTCTATCCGCTTTTCCTAATATTTCTGACTTTTATGATTTTGTTTTTTTTAAAGCTTTCCTTCTCCTTTGAATTTTTTTACGAAAAAAATTTCCGACTAGTCGAACTCTAGTGCGTGTGTCTCGTGTCTCACTGATAAGACCCAGAGAGGCCAAAGACGCGGGTGCTGTGCCCCTTGGGGGTGGCCATAGCGCGGTTGCTATAGGGTACGGGACAAATACATTGGCAGCGGTGCTTCAACTCGGCGCGGGGCCGCGGGCCGGCCGCGGGCTGTGACGTCAGGCTCTATGCGTCAGGCTGCACTAGCGGGCTGCACTCCCTGCAGGCAGACTCAGTGCCCGCCCAAGGGCTGCTAGCTCAGCCCCCTGCCAGACACGCTCTGACGAAGACCTCATTGCGTCTGTGTCGACGTGCAAATGCGTCATTTTATTTCATTCTGAACAATAAGTGCTGTTTTGGCTCCATCATTTTTCGGAATCACGCACAAGGTGGGTGTTCTAAGCCGCACTTTCTGCTGGTTGGACTGTACCGAATGGCGGGCGTGCGTGTGTACGGGTTGCATATACTCGCACGGCGGCATAGGGCTCCGTGGGTAGAGAGGTCACCTACCACCCACGAGCAAGAGTATACGTATACGTCACCAGACAATGCTTCGCCAATGATTCCACCTGATCAATTTTGAATGAGCCGACTCGAAAGTAAAGTGTGGCAGACTTCATACATACGCAATGATGCGCATCCCGCCCCACTTCCCCTCCTGCGGCTGACCGGGGCTCACCCGACCCACCCCGCTGGTGTCGATACCGGAGCGGCAGCGGGCCGGGCCGGGCTCCTCTCTCGCTGCTCGTGTCGATAATCTGCATTAATCATGGCACCCTCCCAACTTGGACGCCGCCCCGACACAAACCCCTTTCGGGCGTGGGGGGGCCCTCCTAGGGTGTTGACCCGCCCCGCCCCGCCCCACCATGGGCCGGGTGGGGTGGGTGGCTGGCCGTGTCGCTGGAAGTGTCGCCCGCCCGCCACGCTCGGCTCATCGGTCGCGGCACAATATTTGCCGCCTAATTTTCTCAATCTCCACCCTATCGCGGGCATCGCCTGCCTCCGCCCTCCGCTCCGCCTTGGGGAAGCCCGCGGGCCGCCGCCACGGGGCGCGGGAGGCGCGACCGCGGCGGGGCGCGGTAGGGCGTGGCGGGGCGGGGCG
>NW_026267174.1:971909-976360 GCF_000697945.3 Frankliniella occidentalis | reverse complement strand
AGGGCGGGGCCGGTTAGGCGCCCATAGTTTCGGCCTGACCGCATATCCAGGCTGGCATGCCTCCCCCGTTGTGGGCGGGGGGAGTGCGGCGCAGAGCGGGGGATGTGGACGGTGCGGGGGATCACCCAGAGGGCGCTGTTGTCCGGCAGCGGGGTGCGTTCGCCCCCGCGCTGGCCCCGCGCTGCCCGCCGCGCCACGGCAGAGGCAGACCCCCTCCCCGGCCCGGCAGCGCCGTTGTCCCGCCGCCCCGTTTTGAATTAAGGTCATTATCACGGCCAGCCCGCCTTCCGCGAATGTCTCCCCCTTGATGATAATATGACTGCCTTCGCGGGCCGCGCGGGCGCGATCCGATAGGGCCGGGCGGGGCGCGGGGCGGGCTCCGACCTCCCGACCCGGGCCCACACCGGGTGGCGCCAGCCGCAGCCGGCGAGAACGCGCCGCGGGTTGAACCTTCGCGCCAGTTCGCCCCGCCCCGCCCCGCCCCGCCATACCTCACCCCGGGCACGGGTTCAACACGTCATGAGTTAATCGACTTGCGGTGCCGAGTAATCCCAGGGCCGCGGGCGCGGGGCGGGGCGGCGGGCCGCGTGGGCTCAGCGCTGCGGATGTGGGGTGCAGGGCCTTGCACCATGGGAACCCGACCCCCGGCCCTGGTCCGGCTCTAACTCACGAGAGCCGAAGTGGTGCACTCGTAAACTTTATTTCAAAAACAACAACAACTAGAAAAACGACGCCAACCGCGCGCGTGTTGTATGGCTGTGGACGTGGCGCACTGCTGTCATACCTGTCAGTGACTTTTGTCCGCGCCGCTAGAGCCGGCTTCCGCGAAATGTTATAAATTTATGAAGCTAGAGCGATCGCAGTTGCAGAGTTATTGATTTATCGACGAATCGCTTGATTTCGTTTTATTTTTCGGTCCAACCGGGCTGCGCCTAGTTGCGGCGGAGTTATTGGCACGGCACCTTTCCTGCTGGGGGAGGGGGGATATCCCCCCCCCTCTCTTTCTGTCCTTCATACCCTCTTGATTCCTTTTTTCGAGTGCGGCACGCGAGCTACCTGGCCGGAGGATATGAAAGATCTGTCCAAATTTGACTAAAACACTAAAAACATGAAGCTGACATCGTTTTAAAGAAACGAAAGCCCTCCAAATACAGAACAATAAACAAAAACGTAAAACACTGGTCAGGTTAAATGTGCGTCAAAGTAGAGATGAAATGAAATCTGACTCCGCTGCCCCCCCCCCCTCTTTCCCTCTCTTAACACACGCACACCACACGCATTCACTTCCTCGAGCAAACACCAAAGCAGAGGGGGCCCCATTCATTTTGTTGCGCCGCACCTTATCGTTTTCCGGGTTACCTGCTCCTTATACTATCGAGTGAGTGAGCGAGTGAGCGGGAGAGTGAGAGTCTGCTCTGCCGCTGCAACACGCCGTCCCGATACCGAGCGAGACCTTCACAATTCTTCTTGAGGCCCTGCTCGGCGCCCGCGCCCGCCGCGCGCCCTCCTCCTGTCGAAGCAGGGCCAGAAGAGCGCACCGCCAACAGCGGCGGCGGCGGCGGGGAAGAAGAACCAGAAGAGCCTTAACTTTGTGTCGAGTTAAAAGTTTCTCTCTTGGACGGACGTCAAAGGCAGTCGACGTGCCTTTGGATAGCCTTGCCCCCCCCCCCCCCCCCCCCCCGGTGCGCGTGGCATGGTGGAGTGGAAACGAGAGCCTCTCCAACGAACAAAAGAAATAGTCCAGCTGGTTAATCGACGAGCCCCCGACCAACCATCACATTGCCTCTGCTGATACCGGCTATCCCGTGATTTTACCACCTCCTCCCTCCCCTCCCCATGCCTCCAACTCCCTCGCGCCGTCCTGCTCCTCCCTCCTCCTCCCCTCCTCTGCCCTCCCATTACTCAGACAACTTCCACGCATTCACACCGGGCAATAAACTTTTCTGCTGAGAGTGATGAGCGGAGCAGCTCTTGGTAGCTAGCTGGCGCACGAGCTGCTGCTGCTGCTTATTTTAAACAAAAATCTGAGAACAGTTGCGCGCCCGCCGTTTCGCCGTAAGTTTTAAAACGCGCAAGTCGTGTTTCTTTTTCCGGCAATTTTCACCTGGTCTGGTGCGCAGGAACGAGCTGTTACTCACGGCCCGCGCGCGATAGGGCTTACGGGCCCGGGCCTGAAGCCTCCTGGCGACGACGTTATAGTCTCCCCGGGCCTGAGCGTGACACGTCGGCGCTGCTTCGGCAGTTGTTGGAAAGGTCATGGTTTTGCTTATGCTTTCGGACACGAGCACAGGAGATGTTTCCCATGTGACTACTACTTGTGCTGAGTGATGACAAAAAAATAAAATAAAGCCAAAGCAGTAGTCGCGTCCAAGTCGTGGAAAGATAATTAGAAATGTCGTAAATTTCGCGAGTATAGACGGCCATTTCTTGAAAAAAGATTATTACGATGACATGTGTCAGATGGTAATTTCATTTGAGTTGATTGGATCGAGGCCGGCGTCATGTCGCGATGACATAACGCGACGCCACTCGAAAACTTATGAGGTGTTCTTCATTTTAAATTTTGGAACTTCACTATCACATCACAAGGTGGATGAAAAATCTCATCGATGCATTGGTGCACAACTAGGAAACTATTACAACGGTTTTCAACCACCATGGTCCTACTTGTTCTCTTTATCTGAAACAATGCTTATTATTTTTCAGAGCTGACAGTATTCCCTTGTCAGCAGTATTATTCACCGCTTCACCACTTCCCGAAAAGAACAGACAGAAGATGTCATTTTATGCCGCTATAAACGTCACGTCACCCACTGCATCGACACTCCCGCGCCCGACTTGGGATGAGCCGGCCGAGTGTCGAGCAGCGCCCGGCGCGACCCGGCCGCACGGAGGCCAATGTCAGGGACATTTGGCCCGGGACATTTTGGCTCGCGACCGGCTCTGGCGGGCCCCCTCCTAGCAGGAGCAGGTCCCCGGCGGGTCCCCAGCGGGTCCCCAGCGGCAGGCAGAGCTGCTGGGCCCGCTTGATCACACTGCCAAAAAACTTGGCAGCCGCAGCAGCCCACACCCGTCTTTCGGGTGACGAACCGCTTTGCTTTACATCCAGTTTTCAAGTTGTTGACAAAAAAAAAGGAAGAGTCCCGTTCGCATAAAAAGTGTTCTTAGTTACAGAGACGCGCGGTGTCTCTTGCCTGGGGATAGAACAACAGTGGCCAGGCCAGCAAGACGGCGCTGGTCTCTCGTGGCTCTTTTTGCAGCCCATGTGCCCATGTGTGCCGGCGACAAGTCGCGCCGTGTGGAACCGCTGGCGATTGGCCAATCCACCACGGGAAGCCTTGCGGCAACAATCCTTTTACACGCATCTCTCGGAAGGAAAAGGAGGAGACACCAGAACGGCCAGCCAGACCCGCACAATAGCAGACTGCGGGACGTCGTCGTCGGGGGGTTTGCGGACCGCACGACTGCGACTTGTAGATCCCGCTGGAGCACTGGAGGAGCCTGGAGCGGCCATCGAGTCTGCAGTCGCCTGCATCTTACCTCCCGCCGAGAGTATACCGAGTCGAAGCTCAGCCTCAGAGAGAGAGAGAGAGGGCGTTTTTTGTCCGGCCGAAGATTTACATGAAATTGCCTTAATCCAGCAAGCGGCCGCCTCTGCCCCTCTCCCCCTTTTGCAAGTTCTTTATCGATTCACTGATCACACGTCGGTCCATTCATCGCGTCCTTGTGCAGCCTCCAGCCTCCCTTCTTCCTGGCTGTCATTATATCCCGCCGACGTGACGCGCAGGCGCATCACAGTTGTACAGTCCGAGCAGAAAATATAATAAGGCGCAAAAACAATTCTTTAGAAAAAGAAAAGAATCGCATTTCATGAAAACTAAGCAATGAGTTTCGTTAATTGTTTTGACAAAGAGTAGATGGTGTGACGTGGCGCACAACCGTTCCGCCCATTTCAGCTCGGGGCTGCCTTAGACGGCTGCCGGGGAGGGGGGAGGGGAGCGACGTGGAAAACCCTCTCACCGCGACTCTGTAATCCGCCCCTAGCTCGCTGTCGCCCGGCGTGTCACGATGACCACGATAGCGCGAGAGGAAAGGGGGGGGGTGAAAGACTGGCGCGGGAGAGAGGGAAGGGGAGGGAGGGGTGAGATACTGGCACGGGAGAAGAGAGAGAGGGGGGAGGGGGGAAGCTGCTTGGACCATCCCGCGAATCGAAAACGGGCTCCTTGGAAAGAGGGCTAGCACTGAGCGGAGCGCCACTACGCCGCGCCACGTTGCAACAGCAAGCGGCTTACTACGATTGGGAACGAGGAAGCTGCAGAGCCGCTGAGGCAGGGATGCGAATCTAGGCTAGACGAAACACAAGCAGTCATATCAAAAACGGAGGGGGGGGGAGGGGGCATCTGCAGCCGCGCGCGCGCCCGCGCCAGCGGGGAGACAAGTGAGAACGGGGG
>NW_026267174.1:963724-971699 GCF_000697945.3 Frankliniella occidentalis | reverse complement strand
CGCTCGGGCCGCCACGCCCCGTCAGAGGTGAGGCGATGAGAGGTCACGGCACGCCATTCATCTCATTCTCCTCAGCCGTGCATGGCGGCGGTGGACCCGTCCCGCCGCGCTGCGCTGGGCTGGACCGGCGCAGCTTCCGCGGCGTGGCGTGGCGTGGCGTGGCGTGCACACTGCGGCGGGCACGAGCCAGCGGCGCACCGAGAGGTCTCTACACCCAGGAAGCGGTTTCGTTCATTCAGTGGAATAAAAATTTATTGGAGTTTCCAATAACGGAAAAATTCCCACATATTAGGTTAAATTTCCATTGTTCTAGTTGAATGGAACCCTTTTCTCGGTGTAACCTCGACCGGCGTCACTGGTGCTGCCCGGTGCGCACTCCGAGACCACGGCGATTAAAACAATGCCTCCTGGGGATGGACCGTCGTGGCACGGCGTGGACCTGACGGGTCCCTTTAGGGGGCGTTAACAGCGCCGTTAAACGCCATCAGCGTGTCGCCGAGCTCGTGCGCCCATCAGCGTCACCACCACCAACCACCAGCAGCCGCTGCTGGGGCAGATTGTGCGTCGAACGAACGGGCTGGTGAGGGACGCCGCCGTCGGCAGCGGGACGCGCACAGATGGACGCCACGTCCCAGCCCGGCGGCGGCGCGTCTTCTCGGAAATGTGCCCCACCGGGCACCTGCTGCTGCTGCTGCTGCTGCTGCCGCCGCTGTCCTCCCCTCCAGCCGGTCCACGGCGCCAGCCTGTCTCCGGCTGGGAGCTGGGCCCGCTGCTGCTATGGGCCGCGCCCGGAGCCGGCGGGCGGGGCGCGCGGGCAGCGTGCCGAAGGGGTTAGCCTTGGCCCTGCCCTCCGCCGGGCGGCGCAGCCAGCCACACCGCGGGCCCGACCCGACCCGGCCCAACTCGACCGCCCCGACCGGGAGGGAAAGAGTTCACCCCGCGGAGCAGCGGAACACCCCAGAGCCCCGCGGCCCCCGGGTGCTGCTCTGGTGCTCTGCGCTCCGCAGTCGCCGACCGACGGCCTCCCGGCTCGTTTCGTGTCTCGCACTCGGTATGGTGTTCTCCATGTCACCGCGGTCTCGCCGCTCAGCGAAGCCAAAGGGTAACGTAGTACCTCCGCAGCGTACATAGAACTGCTTCACATTATCTTTTTTGCTGTTTTTGTGGCTGTTATTTTCTCAATTGTTAATTTATCCGTGTAAATGCTCATGATTCTCGGAAACCTGACGTAAATGGCGCTTGTGTTGTAATTTGTTTTCATGTTTTGCATCCCATCCATTCATTCTCGGCGCTTATCACGTCTCTCGCTTATCGCTTTCTCCATCACACACCCGCGCGCCTTGTCTCTCTCACGCACAGGTGCACTTTCTCTTTCTCTCTCTCCTTTCCGGTCTGCTGGCGGCGCCAGCGGGCGCGGAGGTGCCGCGGCTCACACCTCGACACCCCGCCGATCAGAAGTGATACGCGACGGATTCCACCGCCGCTGCAGCCGCCCGCCGCCGGGCCGGAGCCGAGCCGAGCCGAGCCGACAACAACTATCGTGGAAACAACGGTCGGTAGGCCGGGCCGGGCCGGCAGGTGTTAGGGGGTTGCCACCTCGCAGCAGCTGCAGCGCGCGCTCCCGGGGCGGGGCGGGGTGTGCGCCGACGGCGAAGTATCTACAAGAGGAAACTCACGCGGACCCCCAATCAGCTTTGTTTTCCCCGTTTTTCTCCGTGGGGGTTTCGGTCCCGGTTTGCCACACCGTGGGACCGTGGGCGCGGTGCTAGTGTAAGCCGGCCTGCGTGGCTGCCTTAGGGTCGGGAGCGGTACACGAGCACGCGGCCGTGAACCTGCAGGACGCCGAGATGTCCCTGCCGCTGCTGCCGCTGCCCGTCCCATCGCGTGCACCGTCGCACAGCAGCAGTCAGGTCAGGTCAGTTCCAGTCGGGGCGTCAGCGGGAGAAAGGAGGGAAGGGTGGGGGGAGGTGACGGGGTGCAAGGGAGGAGGGGAAGGGCCGAGAGGAGACGCGGGCGCGAGGCGCGCGGGGCCGCGTCAGCTAGGCGGTGGACTCGCACGCAGCCTCGCAGCCGGGCGCACCCAAGGCCAACCGCTGCTGCCGAGGGCCCGGGCTCCGCCGCCCGGCCTGAGGCGGGCTCCCTCCCAGGGCAGCGGCGTGTGGGCCCCCCGGGGCCGACGGCCGCCGACGGCGACCCTGGGGACCACCGGGAGCACGGCGAGGGCCCGCCGCCGCGCCGCCCCGCTGGGACTGTCCTACGACGACGGTGTTGCGCCGGCGAGGCCACTGCACCAAGGTGGCTGAAATCGGCTGATATGCCCAAACTGGGACTTCGGGGATCATCCAGAAAGAACGTCTGCCACCATTCTCCGCTACGAACTCGTCCTGTCAAGTTCATCCAGCCCATGCAAGCTTTCATAGCGCCTGATGGATAGGCAACATCTTGGCTGAAGTGCATGCGTGCACTGCGGAGTGGCCTACCCCGAGTCCCGCAGGCGCCCAGCTCCAGTCATTTGACCAATGAATCCGAGAGATAAACGCTGTACCGTACCTCATGCATGACTGATCCGAACGAGACAGAGAACCCACACTGCATCACTGCGAAAACTCCACGTGGTTTTAATCCAACTTGGTACCTCGCCGGATGCCACGGAACGTACTTGTCAAACTGATGGTGTACAATGGGCCGCGCCGCCGCTCCCCATCCGCAGAGATCAAAGGCTGCTGGATCACTCGCTCGCCGAGCAGCGCGCTGCTTGGCATGCCCGGCCGACCTGCCGCCGCCGTCCCCCGTCCCCTTCAGGTTCAAGGGCATCTCGTCGTGCAACAGAGCGGTCCCCGGTGCACCACCCCACTGCACCGAGCAGGCGCCCCGCTGCTGCGGCTGTTTTATTTCTTCCTGCCCGAGCTGGCCCGGGCCATACGACGACGACGCACTCCCCACTGCTCTCCAGTGACACCCCACGATCCCTCATCCAGCACGGCCCGGCCCGGGCACTCCTGCAATGCGGTTGAGTTGCGATGTGGGTGCTGCGGCCGGTTCACTCTTCTTTGCGACGTGCACTCCGTCTCCAACTTTTTTTTTATTCCTCCTTCTTCTTCTTCTTCTTCCTGTGATGCCTCATCGCCCCCAGGGCCCCCGCGTGGCCTGTACCGCACCCCGGGGGCCTCGGCCGGCCTCTCCGCCCCGGCAGGGCCTCCCCGCCGACGACGTCGCCAGGGTGAGTCACTACCGCGTTACGTCTCAGTGCCCGGCGTCTCACTCGCACCCAAGCTATATAGCCAAGACAAGAGAGGGAGAGAAACGTTTCGCGTAAAAGGTCGGCCAGATGGATCTGGGCTGTCCAATGATGCCGTCGTGCGACAAAGCTAAAGGCGTTTGGTGTTTTGCCGTGGACAGGCACACCACACTCAGTGCGGAAAAAAACCCTCTTCTTTCCCCATACGCACCGCTTTATAAGGACAGACTTGCGGTATTTTATTCACCCGGAGTCGGAAAGCGCATTATCGTGATCCGCGAGATCTCTATCGAGAAAACCGGACGGAATCAAGGAAAGGCTCCAGACAGACAAGAGCCGCTTCTCTCTTGTATTTTGTTTCTCAACAGTGTGCTGTTATTGTTTTCATATTTACAAACTGTGGGGCCTCCATATTGACAAATGATTGACGATTTATTATAATTCTGGCCGACGACGACGAATTTTTCAGGCAAAGAAAGGAAGCTCGCGGCGCCCGGGCCTCTTTCACTGCTGGACCGCCCACGTTCGGAGATGACATCACGCGCCCAGCTCGCCCGTGAATAATGTACTGCTAGACGTGTCCGTACGGGAAGCAGCATTTCAAACAGATATATAAAATCGGATAGAACAATAAAAAGCAAATGTACGCGATATTCGTTTGATTTTCTGAAGCAGCGCTGCAACGAAAACACGCTCCTGCGGAACTCTCTTGAAGATATAAACTTAGCCCCATAAAATAGAAGGAAAGCTCTTGTATTTCAATATTGTTCTTTTCATTTATTTATTTCTTCGACAAAAGGCCGAAATAAAAGAGATGTCGACCTGCACGTGCGTGCCCGCGGGTGACTCACCGACGCTCACCGGGTCCATGGTGCCGCGTTAGCTTGGACGCCTTCGTCGCATCTTGTCGTTTTGTGGTGCAAATAATTTGCACCCCGCGTTTTGCCTAATGGTGTCACTTGCGTTACCAGGACGCTGCAAAGCATGCTCCTTAGTCCTTTTTCCTCACCTCGAGCCGTTAAAACGGAACAACAGCTTTTACCGCAGCATTTTCAAAAAGATTACCGTTATTGGCCTTTTTGTTGTTCACGGGAAAGTAAAACCGGTCAATTGTTAGAAATAAACAAAAAAAAAGTCATCTGCGATTCTCGGGGTTCGAACCCGAGTCTTTGTGACTGGGTCACGTAGGCACACGGCGCACGGCAGCCAGACAGACTTGAAGGTGTAGGACCCCGGGCAATATGCTATCAGTTCCACGGATTGATGGAGGTTTCCGCCGGCGTGTGGGCGCGAATGTGTGTGAATGTGTGTGTGTTTGTGTACGTGCGGATCACAACAGTACTGCTCTATCACCGTCGGGTAGCAGCGTGGGACACTTCAGCTACACTGCTGCAATACAATTAAAAGGAAATTTGTCGAACGGTGAGTCTCGTGTCCCTATTGTTGCGCTTTGCCCGACATGATGTCTATTCTGCTGCCCAGTGCGCCCGGGAACCAGCCGCTATGTGCGTGATCGTCAGCGGGACAGTCGTCGTGTCGTCGATTAAGACCCACAGTCCAGTTGTTCCGCGAGCTCACCGAGCCGGGTCACTCTTGAGGTTTCGACCCGGGTCCAACAACCCTCATCATCAGATGAGGCCAGCGGCGAAAGTCATGGGAGGTAATGACCAGCGACTATGCACCAGCGGGCAGCAGCAGCAGCAGCACCGAGCACACTGTACGCACCACCTGTGGGCACCCGCGGCGGGTTCACTTGCATGTGACCCCCGCGCTGCTGGCGCCCGGGGCGAGGCTGTACGCCTGCCGGGGCGCTGACCACCTTCCTCTTCTGGAGTCAGAAAACAAGAGAGCATCGCACCGAGAGAAAGACGATAAGGCATCCGATCCACTCTCATCAGGGGGACGACAATAATTAACATCCGATGTGAACAAACTTTCGGGCTCTTCTAAGAAAAATGGCGAGAAACGTGAGATCGAACCTGGAAATGTTTGCTTACTTGCTTCTATCAAACAGGGAGTCCCATACAGGCTTCATGCTACGTTTTATGAGTACTGCATGTAAGTGTACGGGGCGGGTGGGGGGGGGGGTTAGGCCCCTAGTCGATATGGGCGTTTGCATTTAGACAAGATGTGCACAAAAATGCATCTCTCAATCAACAAATTTGTCCTTTGAAAGGACCCTCAAGAGTGTGTAGATTACCAAGGATTACCGGTGATTACCAGTGATTACCAACTCTGTGTACACCTGATTATCACAGTTGGGCACCCCTCGCCCCTAGTGAGTAGACAACCCGCTCACGAAGCTATATGCGCGCTGTACAGTCTACCTAAAAAAGAGGACGGGGTCATAGTGCGACACCACATATTTTTCCTATCCTTAGAGAAAGTGCGTAGTACTTGGCCACGTACAATGAGTTGTACTATAGAGTTATATTTTTTTTAAATAAAAGAACAGTTTGTTTCGACGTATAACTTCTGCAAATAAAAATAACTTGAGTAAGATGACAACATCAAAAAAAAGGTGTGCCGTAAAACCGGTCTGCAAACTGAAAATTAAATTAATAACATTTGTGTTATTTTGAGTGTTCTTTTTCAGCCCTCTGGCTTGGGCGCCGATGAGCGGACACCAAGAAGTTCGTCCGGTCGGCCAGTCAACTCCAGCTCGACTCCCGGGCGCGGGTGGCCGCCCCTGGCAACGGTCCGGCCTCGGGGGGGTCGGGTCGGGTCAGCCCAGCACCACCGCGGTCATCCGCGGTCACCCCCATCCCCGGTCATCCCCACCCCCGGTCACCCCCGGTCAGAGGGTCCTGTCAGGCCACGCCGTTCCTCGTGGTGGTAGAGGGGCGTACGCCTCGCAACCGCCTTCCTCTCCCGGCAGCCGGCGTCTGTCGGCGGCCGCTTCGCACGCTGTGCCAGCTGCTGGCTGCCGCCGCCCCCCCCCCGCGGCAAGGTGTACGGCTCACAGCCGTGTTGTGTTGGGGGTGCTATTATTTCTTTCTCTTTCCATTCAGAATTCTCGGTATCGGTCGTGTTTCGCGGACCTCATCAGTGGGAAAAAGAAACAAAATAAAAAGTAAAGACACACATGATCCCTTGGGAGTCACAAGACAAAGCCGCGAGCACGAAGGCCCGGTGCCTTCCGGAGGACGCAGATCATTAGGACTCAGAAGCCGCCGCCGGGTATGTGCTCGTTTCTTTGAATCACGCATAAAAATACCCTCGCTGATTTAGCTAACTTACTGGGTGTTGTTGGGATGTCTAGCTAAAGACGGTTGTTGTTTTTATTGTAGGTTTAGGAAAATTAAGCGAAAATACGATGAATCTTGTGGCTTTGGCGCTTGCCTATGTAAACTATTGGGCCCGCGCGTCTACTCGGTTTTAGTAATTACTTTTTTCCTTTTTTTTTTTTTGGTCATTCTCTTTTTTCTTGGATGGCTGCTAGGCTTCCCGCTACGCGTCCCTCCAACCGGCCGTCGAATAGGAGAGGAAGAGCAGCAGAGTAGCAACAGGTCTTGTGAGCAGGGCAGTGCTGGGCTTTGGAAAGGAAGGGGGAGAGGAGAAGGCAGCTCAGACTGCCTGGCACCTCCGCGCGCTGGCGGCGCGTCTCCGCGTGAAAAAAAAAAAAAAAAAAAGAGGAGGTGAGAACGTGGAGAGGAGCAGGGGAGGACGAAGGGGTTGAGGGAGTACATACACAATATGGTTACAAAATTAACAATCGCACAGTTGTTACCGTAACCATATTTTAGTTCTTACTGTGTCAACCTCCTCTTAATTAAGCCTGTCCTGAAGTAACCGTACGGTATGGCCCATACACCGTCAGAAATGGCGATATCGTTTCAATATCGCATATCGATTTGTGACGCTTTTTGTGTCGCTAGCGACACGAAAGTGGGCACAAAAACGCCATGCGACATCAAAACGACATCGTTGCGATATCGCCCAAATTATGGTGTCGCTCCATTTCTGGCGGTGATAATGGACTGCTAGAGCTTTCCATTTTTATCTGGGCTCTTCTCGAATAAAATGCGAATCAAACCGGCCCCGAAACGCGCTTTGCAGAACAGTTACTCTGTGTTGAACGATTTTGAAGTTGCGGTATGATCATGGCTATTTCTATGATTCCTCACCCGACTCGTGGCTTCTTTGACGTCACGCGCCGGCAGATCAGTGTCCCCAGGACTCGTCCCCAGGACTTGTCCCCAGGACTCGTCCCCCAGGACTACGACGCCGTCCTCCCCGGACCGGCACATCAGCGGGTCGCTCAAGATTTATCGACCCCACCGCAACTATTAATCGGGGTTAATCGCGACGGCGTGGCACACGCAGCACATCGTGGCGTGGCAGTCCTCTCCCTCCCTCCCTCCGCCCCTCTCTCTGTTTCTTTGTGTGTGTCTGTCTCTGTCTCTGTCTCTCTCTGGTTGTATCGTAAAGAATAGCAAGCCTGTGCGCAGCGTTTGGGTCGGAAAATAGATGGGGGGAGGGGGGAGTCTTCCTTTCGGATCCAGTAAGTCTATAGCGTCGGAGAGGTGTTGGCTCAGAGGGACAAACACGAACGAGATATTTTTATTTTTGGCCCCAACCGTCGCTTGCGGCATGATGGTACCGGCTCGTGAGACGTTAAAGACACCCGCATAGGAAATTTTTGCTAACCACCACCACCACCATAAACGCACCACCTAGTCCAGCCGACACAGCACACAGCACAGCAAAACGTAAAAAAAAATATGAATTAAAAAA
>NW_026267174.1:956593-962378 GCF_000697945.3 Frankliniella occidentalis | reverse complement strand
GGGGGGGGGGGCTGCGGCTGCTTGCGAACTTTTTTGTGGAACTCGGGCGTTTTCGGTCGTCTGGGAGGATTAGAGCAGTTGTATCGCGCGCTGCTACTGAGTCATCGCCTCTACCTGCGATCTCCGTCGTCGCCGGGGGGCTGCTGGGCGCGGCCGCGAGGGCGGACGTCTGTCTGCCACCCGCAGAGGGAGGAAAAATTGTAAATGAAACATAATATGGGTCATAGTCGGTGTGGGAGACAACGTCTGAAGAGGATCATTATGGAGTAATGATGATGTTGATGATTTCAACTAGTTAGCTAAAATCGCACAATTCAACTCCCACACCTGCGGACCCGCTGAAGCTGAGGCGCAAAGGTTCGTATATATATACGTAGCGAGAGCATGACATATCACCAGCGAGAGTAAGCAGCGGGGCGGCAAGAGGTTAGGAACGGACGGGCAGAGCTCTGCATACATTAACCTGCTCATGATGCCCACCACAGCCTTGTCGCCTGACATTTAATTGGAGCCCCTCTGACCGGAGGGAGGAGGGCGGTGGGGGACTTATCGTTAGTAACTAATAGACTTAAGTCGATGTCATGGAAATGTTTCTTTATGCTGTCCCCGGCCGCCCGCGGTGACGCACTTATATCATGCTTCAATTATAATCATACTACTATATAACGACGCAGCCAGCAGTCTAATATTTTCTGGGTGGGAGATAAAATAAAACCCCGAGATGACGACGACGGCGGCGGCGGCGGCGCTTCGCCGAAAATGTTGGCGCAAGTGGCGTCCCGTCCCGTCCTCGTCGTCATTCCGGCGCGGCGGCCGGCTCCAGCTCCAGAGCGTCTGGCGCAGCTCGCGCGGTCTAGCTAGCCTGGCGGGGCGGGGCGCGGGGCGAGCGCGAGCAGCGGAGGGATGTGTGTGTGTCGGCGCAGACACGAATAACGAGGACGCGAAATAATCCAGCGCGCGCTACAAGACTGAAAAAAAGCAGCGCGGAGGAGGGTGACGCTTTTCATGGGAGAATCATTACCGACCGGTGGTGGTGGTGGCCGGTAACAGGCGCTGACTTTGCTCACTCTCCCTCTAAACGGCCCTACTATCTCACTCGCCGCGACGCCGCCGCACCGCTGGTTGGTGGGCGAGTGGAGGCCTCGTCCTCGTCCTTGGCCGGCGTGGACACCTCCCCTCTCCCCCCTTTCCCCCTCCCCATCACGACGCTCTCGATGCCAAACTTAAGGAAGATGATTCCGTTCGTTGCCAAAAAGTGTCAGCCACGCGGTAGTACGTGACCGAAACCTATCCCAACGCCGAGCACAGCACAGCCGGCCCGCCGCTGGCTGCTAAGGGAACCTTTTCAGGTGTAAATCTCCGAATCGTTGAAACTTGTAAAATTTGAAGGTTGTTGATTCAGAAATAGAATGGCGCTTAAAAATTTTCCTACACCTCACAATTAGTTTTCCGCTCTATAGGATATGAGTAAGGTTTTTGAAAACAATATAATGTATATATTATGTAACTCGTCAAAGCAGCGTGCTTTAGTCCGAAATTTTGTCCGTTTTGCTCTATTTTGTATCGTTGAGGCAGTAGCGTGATATTTGGGACAAAAAACATTGTAAGGCTTAATTAAACCCCGAGTAACCGTGAGGTTTAGGAAATATGTAAGGTGACATAAGACTTTTATTATAATAACCTCTAAATGTTCCGAGTTCCAACGAAATCGGAGATTTACTCCTGATAAGGTTCCCTTGTAAGACAAATTCATTTGCGCCGCGCCGTCAGCGCCATGTTCTATGCCTTTTTTTGCGGGGGGGAGGTCTTTTTTCTCTAATTCGGATGACAAAAGACGTGAGCTGCGCTTTATGTTGCGCGCGCAGTTCGTTCGTCCAGTTCGTCGCCCCGCCCTTATAACTGTGCGCCCCGCGCCGCCACGTCCCGGAGTAAAGGAGTCGTAAGGGCCTATCTCTCCCGCTTAAAGGTCAAGGGCGGCCGGGGGCCCCCCTTGGCGTGGCCCGGAGCGGGCCTTGTGGCTCCTCACGACGATGCCTGTCCGCACTGGCCGGCGATGCCGACGGGGTGCAAGCGCGAACGAGGTGACGAAGAGAGAAATCCTGTTGGTGGTCCTCCTCGGTTTGCTCTGGTGTAGTGGAGGGCACACCTCAGAAGGTTACACTGGATGCACAAACAAACAGGAGCAGAGCTCTCTGGTAGGTGTATACTACTCACCCTTTGTGGGTTTCTTTGTAATTTTTGCATAAGAATATTAAAAGTTCTAGGTCTTTTCGTTTGAGTGCTTTTGATTAATTTTATTTTTCGTCGACCAGCGCACCATACAGTATGGGTAAGAGAAAGTGCAAGTCTGACACCCTCTGTACACACTGCCGGCCATATACCCGGGAATGGAGGGGGTTGGGGCCTGCAGGCAGCGGGGGCGGCGACGGGGCGGCGGGAGCGGCGGGGGCACTACTACTGGTGGCACAATGACCCATAGACCAGCGACCGACCTACCCTGCTGCGCTCCGCGGCCCGCTAATGGGGCGAGGTAGAGGGAGGGGAGTGGAGGGGGGCCCCAACGCGCCCCGCCCCGGCCCGCTAGCGCTGCAGCCGCGGCAGCCCGGCGCTAAACTGCTTCCCACGCTGCGCTGCACGGCGCGGGGGCCAAACAGTCGTGGAATTATCCGCATCTGACACCGGCGGCGGGGAGATAGCGGGGCAGAGGGGCGGGCCGGGGCGGGGAGGGTCGTGACCCACCCCGCCCTGTGCAGCAGCACGAGGAGTGCCGTGGCTGCGGGTGCGAGTAGTCGCGAGGTGTCGGCGCGAGGCGGGGCGCCCGCCGCGCCCGAGGGAGTGCAGTGGTCGGGTGGGGCATGGTGGAGCAGGGGTGGCGGCAGCGGAAGACCCTGGCCAGGGAGGGGGGGATGAGGGCCGCGCCGCCGCCGTGCCGGGCTGAGCCGACAGGGGCCTGGCCCTGCCGCAGACCAAGACCCCCGGGGAGCCTGGGGCGTCGCACGGTCTGTCGGTGATGAGGTTGCCGCTGTCACGTTCGAGTAAGGAAGGGGCAGCGGGGCGCGCCGGCGGCCCGGGCCAGCCGCCGTACAGAAGTCTACGCTGCGCAACGGCCTCGGGGCGACTGGAGAGAGAGAGAGGGGGTATAGGGGGCAAGGCATAGCAGGGACACGACGGGAACCTCTCCCTCTCTCTGGGTGCTCTCGTACGCTTCATCGGCCTCGATTTGCGGATGAGTCATCGGCACGTTCAGAGCAACAGCAGCAGCAGCAGCAGAACCAAAATAAATATAAAAATAAACAAACGGTTGGCGTAAAGCTGTTGTTTTCTCTCGCGCGCAAGACGGTGGTCCCTCCTTCCTCCCCTTTCTCCCCCTCTCTGTACCTCTCTTTCTGCCAAGGGGTGTGGTAGCGATATCCCTTCCTCTTCCCTCTGCCACCTGTGTCTGTGTGTGTGTGTGTATAACACTAGGGCCGCTCTTGCAGACCCAAGTAGGACCAGCAGCCGCAGAGACGCGCGAGGTCGCCACCGGGTCAGAGGGCCGTCAGAACGGCAGCTCAGCTCGGCAAACTTTTAATTAGGCCCAGCGTAGGGACGCTCGTTCGCCAACAGCGAACCACAAATGATGACATTTTTTTTGTTCGCCCTTCAGAAAAAAAAAATGTTGGTGTTGTATGAATATGTGAACTAAAACACACAGAGAGAACTTTTTTCTCAAACAAAAAAAAATGTTGGGGGGGGGCGTGGAGTTGAGCCCTGTGGATGCCGGCTGCTTTATCATTAGTACAGTTCTCGTGGAACAACAGCGGAGGGACGAGAGGGAGAAAAGGGAGGGAGAGAAGCGAGGGGAGAAGGGAGGGAGGGTTCTGTTTGAACACAGGGCGCACGTGCCGCACTCGCGTGATCACATTAAGCGCTGGAGGCTGGCTGGAGGAAGGCTGGAGGTGGGCTGGAGGCGGGCTGGAGGCGGGCTGCCTCCCAGTGAGAAACAGTTTCAACCCCAAAACGCGACCCCACTTTCGGGACTTTCGGGTCAAAATCGTATCGGTGTCGAGTCGATATAATTTCGCCAACATCGATGACAATCCGCCATAGTTAGTTAGCTATATACGGCTATATAGCATACTGGAGTCTGGCTGGGGGCTGGGGCCTAGCTGTGCCGTGCTGGAGCCATGGTAGAGCCGTGCTGGAGCCGTGCTAGAGCCCGGCTGGAGCCAGGAGGCGAGGCCGATAGCGTTGAGGAATGGTGGCGCTGGGGGGCAGGCCGGCGTGCGCCTCGCGCCAAGGGCATGTGTACCGCCGAGTCTGGTACAGAAGCAGAAGGAGGGAGATGGGATTCGCCCCCGGGCCTGCGCGGCCACAAAGTATACGGATTCTGTACTCTGTGGCCCTGTGGCCCCGGCCAGGCGCGTCCTGTTGGCCTCCCCTTTTCTTCCCGACTCTTTGCGGACGCCCTGCCCCGCCCCACCCCACCCCGCTTCGCCCCGCCCCACCCCGCCCTGCCGTGCCGCACCCCCAGCCCGCAGGGTCCGACCATCCTACCAGGTGAGCGCACGAGGAAAGTTATTGGGGTTCCAAACTGAGAGAGAAATAGGAAAGGTGGAAGAGAGGGGGGAGGTAAGAGATGGCTTTAATTGGTAGAAGTGAGTGAGGGGAAGGTAAAACTGGGGAGGGGGGCGGGACAGCGAAGAGACACAGAAACCCTCTCTCTAATAGAGGGGAGAGAGAGAGATAGCGAGAGAGAAAAGAAAGGGGGGCAGAGGAAGAGAGAGGCAGAGGCAGCAGTGGAAGAGAGAGTTAGAGATAAAGAGAGAGAGAGAAAGAAAGTTCCAGGGAGACTCGCCCCACCACAGGGGGTCGCGCGCTCCCCCACCATCCCCAACCCCTCCACCTCTCCCGGGGGTGAGGCAGGTGGGGGCAAGGAGGGGGAATTTGTGATTTTGTAGTACGCTGCTCCACGCCAGGCCACGCCACGCTACGCACGCCAGGCGGCGAGCCCACGGGCCCCGGGGAGGAGCTCTGGAGGGGGTAGGGAGAGGGGGAGGGGAGAGGATCTTTGTGGGGAGGGGTGGAGGACAGGACAGGAGGACAGGAGGAGAGAGGGGTCCTCGCACAGGGAAGGGGGAGGGGGGAGGAGGGGGTGGCGCGAGGTGGATATTGCGGCCGTGACCCGTGGTGACCTTGATCGACTGCTCAGCATCCCCTGCAACTCTTCCTCTCCCTTCCTCCCCCTGCCCCCCCCCCTTTTCCTCTCTTTCCCTCACTCTCCCCTCGCCGAGGCGCGCCTGCACGTCAACGTCAAATGTTTGTTTGCGGAGCCTCCTCGGCCGGAGTCGTCATGAGGCGATCGAGGCGCCCATAGGGAGACACCGCGGCACTAACAATGACTCCAATGGCTTGAGAGAGTTTAGAGAGAGAGAGAGAGCAAGAGAGAGAAAGAGAGGAGGGGGTGAGAGGGAGAGAAATATTTGGGTAGCGATAAGACGAGCCATGAACATGTATATAAAATCCGCATGTGCAGAGGGATTGCAGCAGTGATATTTGCCGTATCCATTGGGTTCGGGGTACTCTATTGCCTCGTTCAGAAAAAGCGGGGATGCGTGTGACACTCGGATAACAAAAATAAAGAGGGAACTATGTTTCGGAGCGTTTTTGCTGCTGCATGGGATTGGCCGTGCGGGCCGGGGCCGGGGCAGGTGAAATCACTCGCACCGCTTCCCGCCCCTCTCTCCGCAGTGAGCTGGGATAATTGGCTCGCTTTGCTGCGCAGCCACGCTCCCCCCTTCCCCCC
>NW_026267174.1:949255-956173 GCF_000697945.3 Frankliniella occidentalis | reverse complement strand
ACCCCGCCCCACCACGCCCCACCACGCCCCACCACGCCCCGCCACGCCCCGTCACGCCGCGCCACAACCGGGCACGCCACTCCCGAACTCACTCAGGCCAGAGTAGTAGTAGGGTCAGTCTCGAGGCGGCCCGGAGAAGACGAGCAAGCAGACGAGAGAGACAGAGAGAGAGGGGGTGTGGGGTGGGGAGAGAGACAGAGCAGGTCAGAAGAGAACAGAGACTAGCACGTGTGGTGGAAGAGGCGCTCGTTTGAACTCAAACGCCGCCATAGTACACATCCAACACGACGCGCGGCTGAAGCGCCCTCCGAGTGGCACTCGACTACACGGGGACGCTATGCCAAGCCCAACCCCCTCCTCTCCAACCACAACCACCACCACCATCAACAACAACATCAAAAACATCAACAACATCTACAACAACAACAACAACAACAACAACAACAACAACAACAACAACAACAACAACAACAACAACAACAACAACAACCAACACCGCGCACACCCACACACACATACTAAGCCACTCACAATAACTCACTGTCCCCGCGGCGCATGCGGAGCGCGCGCGACGCGGGAAAAATTCAAGTTGAGAGTTGAGGGGTGTGTTTTGAGCGCGCCCGCGCGCAACACTCATCTGAATGTTTATTCCATCGGGGCTCGCCGTGCGTGAAACTGTTTGTGATGCGGGGACAGTGGCATCATGCCGGCCGCGGAATGGAGAGGAGAAAAATGCCTCCTCCTCCCACACACTTATTCATACGGTAAAAAGAAATATAGAAGTTTTGAATCTAAAAGTGTGATGCATTGACATTTTATATAGAGTGTACCGGTAGAAGAAAAATCAAAGTTGCGAGTGTTGGTGTCGGTAGTGTTAGTCGCTGAAATTATTGCAGCCGTTTCGCACACAAACCCGAAGAATTTTTCTTTCATCAGAGAAACTTGTTTTCCAGTCGTCGAGCATCCCCGAGCAGGACCATCAGGCCCGGCGCGGGGAGGGGGGAGGAGGGTGAAAGGCCCGGACGCTCAGCCAATCCGACGCGTCCGCCACGAGGAATGCGAAGTGCGTGCGAGGAATCCAAACACCCCTCGGCCATTCCGCGCTGCCCCTCCCCGCAGGCAGAGGCGCCGGACGGCGCGCGGACACTCCACGGCCTCCTCGGTACGCCCTGCTTGAGTGGCCGTCCCCTCGGTACGCCCTCTGGCAGGTCCTACGAACGCCCCTCTCTGTATGGCACGCCGTCCTCAGAACGCCCCACAACAGCTCACTTTGGCCGAGAGGGCTGGCGGTGGTCTCTGGTGCGGAGCAGCGGAGCGCCGGGTGGGCAGGCAGGCCCGCCCTGCGCGCGAGTCCGGCACCAGGCCTAACCCTCGGCTCGCAGGCGCTCCGGCACGTTGGGCTGCCTACCTCCCGGGCGCCGTTCGCTCGCCCACGAAACCGACGCACACGCGCGCGGCAACTTTTCGCAGTACAGGCCCTTTGTATCATAACCGGGTCGCATTCACCCAGGCCTCGACGTGGCGGAGAAAGGGAGGTGGGGGTGGAGAAGGGAGCTATTCGGAGTTTTTATTTTTAAAAAGGGTCGGTCTAGGTCATGTTATGTATTCCGCTGCCGGCGCGTGGCCGCGCGCGGGCCCGGGCTGTCCTCTGCTCTAGCCTGGCGGCGCGGGGCGGGGCGCGGCACAGCGCACATCCAGGCAGCGTGCATTTTAGAGCAGCCGGGAGGTTGACTGGCAGAACGACCGTGCGGGAGAGACAGCCTTCGAGTCTGACAGGCGAGCCCCAAAGAGGGAGGAGGAAGAGTAGGGAGAGGAGAAGTTAGAGAGGGGGGAGGGGGGTAAAGGAGGAAGAGTTCAGGGGGTTGTCGCCGAGCAAAGGTGAGCCAAACAAACAGCAATAACTGGGGTCTTATTTATTTGTACCGCTGCGATTTCTTGATGATCTCAATATAACTCCATCCTCAAAGGAATATAAGATTTTGCATGGCTCTCTACAAAGAAATACTGGGGCAGACGCGTCGACACTTTAACTCCGGCCACTTGCGAGTAAACTGTCCCCAAGTAGTAATAGCCGGTGATTGTTCAGAAGCGGCTCCAGAACGGCGATGGCCGGAGGTGGGTGCGGTGGAGAGGAGGGGAGGGGGTGGGAGGGCGATTGGTTGGGAAAAGACCGAGGGGAAGACGCAGGCCCAGGTGCTGGAGGAGAGGAAGCCCCACCTGATTACCTTCCTCCTCGCTCCTGGTATGGTCCATTGCAATTAAGGGTCAGATGGGGTACTAAAGGCACCAGGTAAAAATTATATACCCCGAGATATACCCCCTCCCCCGCGGAACTTCTGAATCCAGTATGAAATTCAAGATCTCTGCGCGACCAGCTAAACAGGGACTAAATACCGGTTATAATTGTTGAGGATGATAATAAAAAGAATGCGCCTGCACTGAGAAAAAAAAAATCTGTCTCAGCACTATACGTTTAGTCCCCAGATCGACGTTTTTTCGTTGCACTATACGTCTAGCGCTGGGGGCTAAACGTAGCATCCCAGGCAAAGAAAATTTAGAGCACAGCACTAAAACTCAATGGCCGGTCACTATCTCATTTTGATCTGGGACAAAAGTCGGGAGCATTAGACGTACGTTTAGTGCCCGGACAGAAATATTTTTCTCAGTGTGCCAGCTCTTCCAGTCGTCCCAGACTCTCAGCGGGCAGGTATCCACGGCCGAGGGCGAGAAGGCGATACATGACCTTTCTGGATCAACCAGGAGGGCGCGAAGGCTCGCGTCCATCTGTCACGGCCGCGAGGGAGAGCCACACGATGCCAGCGGACCAAGCCGACATCATCACTTTGAGGGAGAGAGGCAGGGGGAAGGGGGGGGGCACCAAACACGGCCGAGCTCATGACATGATGTGCAGGGGTTGCGCGCGCGAGAAGGAGTTAGAGGGCTCCGAGGGGTGCCCAACTCCATAAAACTGTGTGCACCGGATTAGCAAATTGTAAAGAATACCAATGATTACCAAGGATTACTAATGATTACCAATAAATACTAATGTATTAAGCGCCTGCATTCTAAACAGAACATGCGTCATTTCACAAACATATTTGCCCACAATCGTGCACCTTGCACTTACAGTTTTGTTTCTTGCAGTTCACTCTACGACGTGCGCTGCTACCCTTAAAGTCCCGAGCGGGTGCGGAGCCGGCTGGGTCAGGTGGAGTGTGGGGTGGGGCAGGAGGGGCGTAATACGCAACGCAAGGCAGCGTCTCGCCGCGCCGTACGGTGAGAGTAAGGAGGGGAGGTCGGGTGAAAGGGAGAGGGGTTGTGGGGGAGGGGTTCATGGCCACGACGGAAGACCCGAGAAAGGTACAGGTACTACACAGACTCTCTTCCAACTCTATTCACTTCTCATTCTTTTGCCTCTCTCTCTCTCTCTCTCTCTCTCTCTCTCTCTCGCTCTCTCTCTCTCTCTCATTCTCTCGCTCTCCCTCTTTCTGACTCTTTCGAACTGCATCTCCTCGTGTGTCTCGCTTTCCATTCCATTTCCACCATCGTCTACCTTCATCTTCTCCTGTTGCACAGTTTCGCTCCACCTACACCCACCCAACATCCCCCACCCCAGCGCCTTTCCCCTACACTATGCGCCCAGGGCAGTAGTGCGGCGTTCAACAGGGGTAGCAGTCACCTCCCCCTGAACAACGTCGGTTTCCATATCACGCTCGGTTCCTATTCTGTGCCAGCAGAAGCCTCGCCCGATGCTGCTGCTGCTGCTGCTGCTGCTGCTGCTGCTGCTGCTGCACGCGCATCGCTCGCCTGCCCCCCGCCATGCGCCCCCGCCCTTCTCTTTGGTGAAATGCAAATGCGTGGCCTGGTCCTGGCGTGAGGGGCGCCTCACCTTGAGGCGGGAGGGACATCCGGGCTCGAGGACAAACGAAGGGGAGCGCCGCCGGCCCGGCTCGGCGTAGCCTGACGGCCCCCGACCCGCTCCAGGCTCCGGTAGATGGCGGCACTGACCCTCGCTCCGATGGCGCCAATACTCCTGCGAACAGCCTCTGGCGTCGGACGCTACTTCCCGCCTCAGAGAAATTATGTGTCGTACATATCTTGCCCTGAATTTTTCTGCAGAAAGCTAATAGATTGTTGGTTTAAACTATGGCACTTGTTGTTAGATTGAAATTTATAGCAGACATCGAGAGACATTTTTAACAACCAGTGGCAAACTTTGTATTTGTCCGAGCGACGTTTACCTTCAAATACGCAAAAGAAAATTGAAGGACGATAAAAAAGGGTGGATCTTGGCCAGTTTTTTTTTCGTACTAAAGTTGTATTTACTTAGCGTCATTAGGATGACACAAGCTAGTCTTGGCTAATCACACAAAGCAGTCGAGACTAAAGCCCCCTCCCAATAAGCACGAAAAACACACTAAGACGTCATACTGACATCAATAGCACTGATTTGGTCAAAAGAAAAGAAAGGTCAAAATTTGGGCAGAATCTCTGTTATTATTGATTGAAATAACCGGAGATGACCTATTCGTGGTGACATTTTCGTGTTTTCTCGGTGAATAGACTAAATTGGATTGAGCCAAAGAGTGCGGCTCATGCGGCTGAATGTGATCAGTTGAATGAATCATTTGTTTCTATATCAGGGTCAGGGTAGGTATACAAGAGGGAACACAGCAGTAATTTTTACAATTTTTTATTGGTGGCTTAAATACCTGGGAAAAGACATAAGAAACTAACTGTAAAACTATTAAGCTTATTTACATACAAAGCTAATTAAAACTTAATTATACAGAAACATTTTTAAACACTGTTCATTTTAAAAAATAACAGCTCATCAAATCAGTCCATTTTAACTAACAGACAATAGTTTTTTTTTTTTTTTTTGACAACGCAGCTG
Organism: Frankliniella occidentalis; assembly: GCF_000697945.3. Classification (NCBI taxonomy): domain Eukaryota; kingdom Metazoa; phylum Arthropoda; class Insecta; order Thysanoptera; family Thripidae; genus Frankliniella; species Frankliniella occidentalis. The sequence continues at coordinate 951,276 of NW_026267174.1, read as the reverse complement.
ACGAACCAGCTCATTCCTCTGATGCCTCTGATCTATCGCTGTGCCGTGCCAATATGTGTTCTTTCAGCTTTTCGAACGTGAAACAAATAAATCTACAGGGTCGGGGATTTCTGTTGCCGTAGGTTCTGTTACAATTAATCGGCAATACACTTGGATGTTTGGATTTCATATGATTTTTCACTTTATCCTCCCGACTATTTTTATAATTGCAATCAGTGAAATCACATTTGCCCAACAACAAGTCTTCATCCGTTAGTTCCTGACAGTCGTTGTCCATATGATGGACAGTCTTCATGTGTCGGCTCAAGTTTTGTTTTTGAGCAGACAGCTTTACGCCACACACTCGACACAGCTTCTTCATCTTTGGGTTGTGTAGTCTGGCGTGGCGCGTCAAATCTTCCTTCGTCTTGAAAGTCTTGTCGCAGTGGTCGCATTTGAAAGGCTTGTTGCTTAGTTTATCAAGGTCGCACTCTCGAACTGGAGGAGAAGCCTTAGACTTCCTCCCCAGATACACCCTTTTAGAGGGTTGGGCGGGCGTGGTGCTGTTGCCCGTCGATCGCTTGCGCTTGCTACCCACGGACTTCGACCCAGAAGAGTCAACCTGAGCAGTAGACTCGGCGAACCCAAGGCCTCCAGTCTCAGCGTCTGCTTCGTGGACGGCAAGAGGGTCGAACCCCTCTGTCGAAGTGGTAGCAGGCGAGCACGGCGTCAACGGGGGGGTCAAATAAGTGTCGGCGACAGGGAAACTCTCACGAACGACCAGGGACTCTTCGCTGTAGGAGTTACCGTAAGGATAAGGAACCATTGGCTGTAGATCTGTCATTACAAGCTCGAAACACTCCTGGAAAAATTTAAAAAAAATAATTAGTGGCTGTATGTGTGTGTGTGTGTGTGTGTGTGTGAGAGAGAGAAATTGAAATTGAAATTGAAATGAATTTTATTGAGGTCCATATAAAAGGACTTTAAGTCCCGCTCGAATACAGACCTGCTCTGCTCACATTCTATCATAGTTAACAAAACAATGACTATGTACACAAAAGAGAGAGAGAGAGAGAGAGAGAGAGAGAGAGAGAGACAGACAGACAGACAGACAGACAGACAGACAGACAGACAGACAGACAGACAGACAGACAGACAGAGACGGAGCGTGAAGGGGTGATCACTCACCTCATTATTTGTCGAGTCGATATACATTTCGGTAGACTTCGGAAATGCCTGCCTAAACGGCGGTAGTCCAGTTTTCTTTGGTTCAGGGGGCTGCCACCACATAGGATCGCGTCCATCCTGAGATACAAAAAGATACAAAGTAAGTTAAGTCAGACGAACAATGTGCACACAGCGCCCCGCCCAATAGTGTATTTCGATTAACGGAGGAAGAAGAATAGCGGGTAGAACATCAACGTTACCGATTGGCCGAGAGCTTCCCGCCTCTACGTCACGCCGGTAGTGGGAGTAGGCGCTCGGCCAATTCTACCCGCTGTTCTTCTTCCTCCGTTAGCCGAAATACACTATTCGCAAGGCTCGGTAGCCACATCCTAGTGGGGACTAGAAGGATAGGATGTCTCAGAAATGTGCAGATTTCAGAACCAGTTCATAAAGATTTGGGCGCCATTATCACAAAAAAATTCGCACTCGCTTCGCTCACGGTGTTTTCTGTAGCCATGACTTTATTTCATATGCTTCTATTTTCTAAACATAACAGTTGCGCTCCAAATTTCGTCCGCTGCTACCTTCTCGCGCACGTGAACGACATAGAAGATCTATAGAAAAATAAAAGAGCGTTTTTGTCAGTCTTTTTTTAAGGGGAGTGGGCGGTAGAATTTTTTTTGACCCTGTACTTCTTAAAACTCAAGGAAATTTGGGGGAAAGGTGTCTTGAAATTATGAAAAATGGAAATGAAACCATGTGTTTCGGACAACCGCAAGAATAATGTATTTTTCGTTAATTTGAAAGCACATTTTTTGAGGGGGGGGGAGGCGCTAGTCACCGCAAGGGGGCGCCAAAAAGGATCGGATGAGCTG
>NW_026267174.1:936939-938846 GCF_000697945.3 Frankliniella occidentalis | reverse complement strand
AGCTATTAAGTTCCCAACAACCTATGCTTTGCTGGGAATGCAACCTCATTTCTCTCCGTGTACTCCCTCTCCCTCCGAAGAGCAATAGTTTTTGTTCCTAAAAATGCGCGACCGTATTTAGGTGTCCCCAAAAAGAAGGTTTCCAGTGCGTAGTTCCCTATCCGATGACGGTGGCCCGCTCGACCTCGCCCGACCTCGACCGTCCCTGCAGCGCTCGTGGGCCGCCGGCTCGGCACGGCTGTCAGGCGGGTTAGCCTACCCAGCGCGTTGCAGGCGCCGTGGTTCATCCAACAGAGAAAGAGCAGTGAGTACAACACAATACGACTTTCATACTTTTGTTCAGAAAACTGTGGCATTTGAGGACAAAATTGACCCAAAGGACAGCCATTAAACGCTCCTGCGACCCCGAGCCTAGCCAAGCGTAACCCTTTCCGCCAGCCCTCGTCTGATGCGTGGCAAGAGGGCGATAAAACAGATAAGAGTGTCTCCAAGAAGGTGTCACTGCCCATCGACACTTGCCAGTATGTTTGGGTTGTTCAAGAAACAGCCCCACTCTCGCTCTGCACAGTTCTTGACAAGACAAGCTCTGGGATGGATACATCCGGGGAAGTTCTAATGATTCACTCCAAGAGAGTCCGACACGACCTCAATCAAACGGGATTTAAATATCACACATCAGCAGCGGTTTCCAGGAATCGGGTGACGCCTTGCGCACAATCTTAGTGGAAATAGCAGGGGGAATTTAAAAAAGCGTAGGAGTGGGGAGGCGGGGATTTGCATAGGCACAGAAGAGGAGAGGGGGGGGGGGGTATCGCCGGCCGCTGAGGCTGACCTGACCTATCCAACTTTCCTCCCCACTCCTCAGCTTGCTTAGCAACTAGCGACGCACGTGTACAGTACAGTACACGCGTGTTTGGACACAATTAATCTCTCATTTATTTCCGAGAACGGGAATCGCTTCACATTTTTAAGAAGGGTGAAACGTAGCCTATGGTAAGTATTAACGTTTCATTCATTCACATCGAGCGTAACCTGGGTGATATTTTGCTCGTCCAGTTTAAATGGCGAGCTTTCATCTGTGGCACATCCTCCTACTTTTAATAAATTTGATTTATTTGGACCATATTTGGACCAATTTGGACGCAGGTTGGCTGTTTGGTGCATAATGTTTACCGGCGTTATGTGCACGACAGTTCCCCGTGGTTGTGGCTACGCGGTTCTTTGCAGACGATTCGTTTCCTTCGGCTTTAAAATATGTTATTCTCAATATTTGTGAAAGAACATTTCATATTATGGGTACACTTTGACTAACCCTTAGTTTTTCTGTCACTGCCAGCCTAGAGGTAGGATGAAATCCAATATGAAAAGTGCTAGTCGTTGAAAGCAGTAGGAAGGATGGGTTATGGCGCGCAGCTCAAAATTAGTAAACAGTGAAACGGTGCAGCACGAGTTAGATAAAGGTCAGTGACAAGGATCTTAAAATGTATCTTAAATAATTTCTGTATATTTACCTCTCTTTTTCGTTCCTATCAGCGGAAATCAAAGGACCAGATGCAATCCTGCAGCTCTCAGACTATGGCCTCTTGCGCGTTGGATCATTAGGCCCTGTGGAAATTAACTGGTTGTCAAATAATGCTGCAGCAAGTCTCCTGAAGCCAGGGTTCATTACTGCCCTCGAATTTGAGAAGCAGGAGGACAACTGGAGACGCGTTTCAACAGGTTGTCATGTTATAGACAAGGTGCTTGGCGGAGGTTTCCCAGTTCGAGGAATAACTGAATTGTCTGGGGAAAGTAGCTGTGGAAAGACACAGTTATGTCTTCAGCTTTGCTTGAGTGTTCAATATCCCATATCCCAAGGTGGTTTGGATGCTGGTAACGAAAAAAAATATGGTCCTGATAACAACTTT
>NW_026267174.1:932793-936889 GCF_000697945.3 Frankliniella occidentalis | reverse complement strand
CCCCCGCCCTACGCCCTTGATCAGAATCGGTTCAATGCAAAAATCTATCTTCGATTATTGTTTCACTATCACCACACATTTCACCGGAATGTCGCGCATGATATGCTCTTTTAAAGAGCTGCACTGCAAAAACAAAGGTGCGAAAGTCGCACCTTTGTAGGGGTTCTAAAGAAAGCCGTACTACAATGATGCAAAGTGTTCAATTGACAAACATGACCTGCACAAACACCGTGTTCCATACTGGAAGATGTGATGGGAAATTTGGCGCGCGGAGTACAGTCTGAGTAGTCTCGAAGTACCCGGAACGGGTGCATCTTTAAATGCGCTCGAGTGTTGCATGAGGTTTGCGTACACCCTTTGTCCGTAAGACGCCATATGCCTCCTGAAGCCCATTGCAGCCCTAGCGAGTTTGGAATCCCGCGACACTGGAGCACATTCAAAGCGATTCAAAGATACATACACCCAGTACAACTGAAGTTACGTTTAACTTTGTTCCACGAGGCTGATAAACTTCCACTCATTGCTGTACTACAGGCGCGGTCGTCTCTAGCGAGTTGCCTGAAAGGTGGACAATTTGCACTACAAACCCCCTGTTCGTAGGCAACCGACAGCTCCCTCTGTCAGCCGGACCTTAAACCGCGCCTACTGTACTATGCAACCCGTCCGCACGGCTCCAACCGGGACTGCATACCCTGCGCCCTGCGCCTCCTGCTGGGGACCCGCTCTGTAACGCACGACCGCTCCGACAATGTTATTGTCTATAAGAATGGGGAATGGGGCCACCGCGAGTCACCCCGATACACCACAAGTCACCCCCGACACACCGCGAGTCACACTCCCCCTACACCGCGAGTCACCCGGAGTCAATAAACCTACAACACCGCGAGTCACCCCACCCCTACCACACCACCGCGAGTCAACCCCTCGACACTCCGCGAGTGATCCAGCGACAACGAGAGCCACCCCCACCACACCGTAAGTCACCCATCAAAGACACGCCGCGAATCAGCCACGACACACCGCGAGTCAACCCAGCACATCGCGAGTGATCTTTGCGACACCGCGATCAGTTCCCTCCGCCACACCGCGAGTCACCCCCGCCCGCGACACTGCGAGCCACCACTGTGGCAGAACGCACTATGCAGAATGCACACCACCACTTCGACATTAAAGATTCCGCAGGACGAACCGTTAACCGTTTCGACTATTGCCTTTCGAGCTTGAGAACTTGCTGACGCAACAAGCAACACACCGCAACATCAACACACCCCCAATATTGCAATGCCCAGGGCGAACATTTTCTCTCGCACGGATGTTTGTGAAAACATGGACACACACGCGCGCCCACACGCATCACTCCAACCTTTGTAGCACAATCACTGCGACACCAACCTCCGTCTCCATGGCGCTGTTCTGCTCGCGACGGAACACTAGCTCAAGTACCGACGTCTCTAAAGTCTCCTGATCTGCACCGGCCGGCTCAACGGGCGCAAGTGCGTTTGGTTTGCTGCCGCGAGGAAGGAGCCCGCCCCAGGCACGCCGGCCGGCCAGCCCGCCCCCCACCAACTGCCCCCACCACAGCGCTGTGACATCAGTGGCCTTGAGCGCGACCAATGGGGAGCTCCGCTCGGGACATGGGGGGTCCCCTCGCCTGGCTTTAGCTTCGACTCGCTGGCGTCGAACCCCGCCGAGCCACGACAGCAGACGACTGCAGCGCCAAGTTTTTTCTGGCCGCGCCGTGGCACGAACTGTTCCTAAACGCGGACTTTACAAATGATGATTCACGCGGATTCACGCCGTGGGCAATGTAAAGACACCGTCCCTAAAATGTGACTTTTTCAGGCGATTATTTTGAAAACTGGGAGGGTCTGGAGCAGCTGCCAATTTTAGACATGGGTGGTCTTGGTTGCAGGAGCACACCCCCCCCCCCTAGCCGGCTGCGTTGACGCAGAAACACCATTTACAGCACAACAAACTGCCCGAATTGAAGAGCGCAAGTGCCAAAATAAATTTGCACCAGAACTGACGTCCGCGGTTTTTGGCCGCGCAGGTGTCGCCGATCAGAAAAAATAAAAAAGGTGTCTTATCACGTGAAACACGCACTGAAACCGGAGGAGTATTATAAATAAACTGGCGGGGCTCGCGACGCTGACGTGCACTGCTGCGTGCACCGCCAAGTCCGCTGATAAGGAGGCCAAAACCAACCCGCTCGCCGTCGTCCTCGGCCACTTGCCCCTTCTACATATTGTGATGTCAATACCTGCGATGTTCAGTGTAAGTGAAAATTTCGTAATCAGCATTTGCGTCAGTAAAAGAGAGAAGGGGGCATGGGCGTGCCAATAAAGCTTCTGTCTGCTGACCATAAGTGGGAGTCTGGGGTTTTTGGACAGTCCCTAAGACTGTCTCTACCAGAGGGAAACCTGACGCCCCCCCCCCCCTCTTCGTTGCTTCTGGGTCTTACTCCACGAACGGAGATTGTGCGTTTGCGTTTGCAGGCGAGGCTTATCCTTTCGGTAGACCACCTCGCGTCCCGTGGTCTGGGGCGCAGCCAGCAAGGCAGTCCCCGCGGGTACATTCGCCCCCCCCCCCCCCCCGCACTGCTCCACCTCGACTTCCTGTCCCGCCCCTGCCCAGTCGTCTTCGCGCGGTTGACCAATCGTGCGTCGTCGTTCTCTTGGAGGAGGCCTTGAGCACTTCCCTCGCGCCCCGCCCCCTCCATTTTCCTGGCGGCAAGTGAAGCGCCCCTCTACTTTCCTGGCGGCAAGTGAAGCGCCCCTCCACTTTCCTGGCGGCAAGTGAAGCGCCCCTCCATTTTCCTGGCGGCAAGTGCAGGCGCCCCTCCACTTTCCTGGCGGCCAGGAAAGTTGAGGGGGGAGGTCCGTCCGGTCCACTTCGCGCTTCTTGGAATCACAACCCGCGCTCGCCACCGCGGCCCGTATACACACATCATCCACGTTATCGTCCTCGCCCCGTCGGCGGCCGTGAGGCGCGGCGCTGTGCGGAAGACGGAGGGTGCTGGGGGGGGGGGGGGAGAGCTTGACCGCTCCGTGCAAGGGCTCGCCACGCCCCTTGCACCATAGCCCCTCTGGTCTTGATCCTGACTGGTGCTACTGTGGTGTGGTACCTGACGGGTACCCGACACGACCCCCGCGGCTATGATGTAGTACCTTGCCGGTGGCCTCCGTTTTGAACCCGAGCACCCTTCGGCAAGGCCCGCGGAGTGCCTCCCGCCGGCGCACAAGTGCCCCGGGGGACTCGTCGCGACCTACCCTTTTTGCTCTCGGCAGCTCCTCGCCTCCCCCCCCCTCCCCGCTATTGCTGGGCCGCCTGTTCCGCCTGGGCCGCCGCGAGACAGGCGTCTCCGCCACCCCGAACAACTGCGGAACCAGGCGGAACACTATTTGCACAGCGGTAGGCAGCGAGCGTGCGAGCTCGGCGGTACAGCAGGGGCCGTTCAGACAATACGTGCCTCCCCGCCGGATGACCATTAGAGTTGTATAGGAACAGGTATAGGAAAGGAACCCCATGATATTTTTACCCAGGTGCAAAATATCGTGGGGTTTATGTGAATTCCGATGGAGGACTTTATCCTTTTGGGACCCCACATTATTTGTATCCCCCCCCCCCTCAACCCCAGACGCAGCCCAGTTGCGCTGGCGCTTTGTCGAGGTTCGTGGATGGATACACACAAACATCACATCATCACAGTCGATCGCGAGCGCTATCATCACAAACTTGTCGCGGCGCGAGCTCCTCCTCGTCCTTATCGCCCGGCCGGTATTTAGCCGCCAGTCACAAAGACACAACCGCGCCCACCAAATTTGCAGAGCCCCACCTTAACTTAATTAGCAAAGCATGACGGAGAGGGTGAGCGCGGTGGCGGCGCCAGGCGCACAGTCGGACCCGATGCAGCCATCCAAATAATAATTGTGAAAGGCTCAATGTTGGCAGAGTGATGCATCATCACTCCACCTCAGCCCGGTCGGAGGGGAAGGGGGGGGGTCTGCACCGCGGGGCAACGCGCTCACTCTCCCCTGTCGCCCGGCGCCACAGCCACATCATGTACGCTCACGGAGAGGACGTGCGGGGCGGGGCG
>NW_026267174.1:920788-926178 GCF_000697945.3 Frankliniella occidentalis | reverse complement strand
TTTTTTATAGGGGCTGTATATATATGTACTGAAGATTCATTTCCAGCCAAACGTCTTCAACAGCTATTTACTACGTATCCCCAGCAAAGAATGTCCCCATCACATATTAAAGAAGATCTGCCAAAGTTTGGGGACAATATATTTATTGAGCATGTTGCAGATGCTGTAAGAAACTTTGAAATAACCCTTTTTTAACTGGATCCAAAAAAAATTAAAAATTATCTCACTTTCTTTTTTAATTTTAAACCAAAGGCAGGTATGCGTCAGTGTGTTCTAGGCCGCCTGCCCAAACTATTGTCTCATCACTCAGTCAAACTTATCGTGGTGGACTCGATAGCTGGGGTCTTTCGCTCATGTTATGAAAATAATGAAATGAAACATAGAGCTGAAGATATGAGAACTGTTGGTGGGCAGCTGCATAAAATGGCTTCTCAGTACAAACTTTGTGTTATTTGTGTTAATCAGGTAAGCACTCTGCTTGAAATTACTGTGCCATCATGTTGTCCCTTTCAGCTTGGTTGATTTTGAATTCCACTCTTTCAGGTAACAGCATCAGATGGCCCTCAACGATCTGTTCCTGCTTTAGGCCTTGCCTGGTCAAATCTGGTGACATCAAGAATCCAAATGCATCGTAGTGAACCTGATGGAGCAGATTCAGCATCTCAACGATCACTGGAAATTATTTTTGCTCCAGATTTACAACCAACATCAGTATCATACACCATTTCTGAAGCTGGGGTATTTGGTCTGGCCAAGCTTAATTAAATAAATGCAAGAATTCTTGTTTTAGAACTAAAAGTTGTTTAATTGTAAGCAATGCTGTTTCCTTGCCTAGAGTTTATTTCATAAAAATAAAATATTTATATTTTTTTCTATTCTTACAAAATTTTAATACAGCTGGAAACAAAGTCCTTAATTCATAGTCAAATTTAATAATACAGTAGCAAATTGTTTACGGATCCAACAGACACCAGTTGACCACACTGTGAATAAACCATTCCATTGGAAGGGTCTTACAGTGTTTCATGTTATACTTCATATCTGGCTCCCCTTTACCTGGAGAATACAAAATAATATGAGAAGTGGCAGTAAGGGGGCCGTCTCTTGGGGCATGATAAGGAACTGTCTGTTCTTTAGCAGGTATAGCTTCTGGATCTGGTTGCCGGGTCAATACAATTCCTCCGCCTGATTTGACCAGGGTCATTATATCTGATCGGGTTAACAAACATGTCTGAAGTTTGTACTGGACATTGCTGGTTAAGTAGAAATGGCATCCATCAAATAAGCGAGGTAACTTGAAAAAAAGAAAAAATATTTATGAACAGGGCTAGAAAATAATATGTGTACGTACAAATACAGAGAGTAAAAAAAAGAGATTGCAACTGTAAAAAAATACCTGCTTTTGGGCATTGATTCTACTTTTTTTAGGTGCTTCAGAATCTCTGAAATCAGTAATTCCAGCAAGTTCAAATAAATCAATATCAACGCCTATATCTCCATCCTTACAGACACTTATCCCTGGGAAAGAAAGTCCAAATTTTAAACTAATTAAATATGAGCTAGTTTAAGAAAATGCACCTTCCAGGCCTTTTTTGTTTTTACACAACATTCTAAATAAGAACTTACAATCACTAGTCAAAATAAGAACTCCTTTTAGAATGGCACATAGCACCTCTAATGAAGGTGGGCATGTACAATTGGCATTTGATGGCACAATGAAATGTGTCACATCAGGGCTAGAAGTAGAGATGAAAAAAATGCAATTAAATTTTTTTACCCAGTTAAGTTGATATTTAACAACAAACATGGTGTGTTCTCATACCCAAAGACAGGAACTAGCCTAGCGTCTAAGGTCACAGCTAAAGCACACAATTCGTTTCTTTCTTCAGCTGTAAGGCTAGCTTCTCCACACAAAACCATTTCCTGCTGAGCCAAATTATTCTGCTGATGACTTGAGTCAGATTTGCTAAGCTGATCTTTCGGTTCAGTGTTTAGCAACACTTCTTTTATTTCACTAGATGTTGCTAAATCTCTGGGATTGAAATGTAATGAGAAGTCACAAAAACAATAAATCAAACCAGGTGTTCTAAGAACAATGTGATAAAGTAACATACATAGGAGTTTTCCCATCAGAAGATCGTGCATGAATATCAGCACCATGAGCAACAAGACTTTTCACAATTGCTATATGATTATAGATAACAGCTTCATGAAGTGGAGTAACATTGCCTGTTCCAGGCACATCAATAAGAGCTCCTGCCTTGAGGAGCAGTTCCACCACCTCAGTAAAACCACGGATTGCTGCTTCATGCTAGAATAAACAGATGATAAATTAAAACAGAGAATTTTAGGCCTTGGAGCAACAGGATAAGTCTTAAAAGTTCTTACTAAGGGAGTCCATCCAGCGTTGTCCTTGGTGTTTGGACTTGCGTTGGCACTGAGAAGAGTACGAATGCGGTCAACATTGCCCTTAATGCACGCAACATGTAAAGGTGTTTCACCTTTATGGTTCTTTTTGGAGAGCTCTCTACCTGGAGTGTTACTCTTTCTAGGAGTATATTTTACTTCAGTGCTCTTGGGGGTAGAAGCTATGGTGCTTGAAGACTTAGTTGACCTTCTTGGTTTTTTAGGAGTTATAAAGGAATCTTTGAGGAATTCTTCATTACTTGTAGTCTTCTTACCTGTTAAGTCCTTTATTGGCTCAGAACTTGAAGGATTACTGGTATTTTTCAACATTGTCTCTTCAAGATTAATACTACCAGATAAATCTACTGATTGATTGCTAGTAGTAGGAATGGAAGTAGATAAACTTTTTTTCCTTGCACCAACTTTTTTTTTAGTTTCCTTGACTGGTTGTTTTTTAACAGAAGATGGCTTAAGGAAATTTTCCTCATTCACCCCTAGGTCTGCCATAGCTTCTTTAAGTTTTTCAGACATTTTCCTTGGACGCTTTTGGGGTATATCTTTTGTTACATTTGTACTCTCATTCTCTCTCAAATTACCTTTGGAGTCGTCAGGGACTTTACTTGTATCTTTCTTAGAAGGAGATATGTTACTGTCTTCATGTGTATCGTAATCATACAAAGTGCTTCTGGATGCCTTTTTTTCGTTTGTGGTAGTGTTAGAGATGGTTTTATCGGAACTGGAAATGGTACATCAATTTACTTTTTATTAATGATACTAATTGTTGTGATAGGTATTTAAAAAGATGACCTACCATTCTTCAGAATTGATAATTTGGGACAATTTTTGAAAGCATCCAACCACTGCAGTCACAATACGGTCCGATCTGATTTCTGAGGCAAGGGATGGAACGTTGCAGGTGCCACATTTTGTTCCCGATTCTTTAGCACAGTCAGCACAAAAGAAGTGACCGCACCTGTAGCTTACTGGCTCAAGAAATATTTTGTTGCTAGAAAATAAAGAATAAGGACAAGAGGAAGTACATTATAGTTTTGAGTTTTTATGTTTTCTAAACAACAGCAGAAAGGTTAGCAAGTACATAAACAAATAAAACAACTGCTTACCATGTCCAACACCTTAGTAGGTCTTGCAGGTCGACCATAGCGGCTTTAACATTTTTCCATTTCTCGATCCCTGATGTATTCGATGCCATGATTAAATGTCGGTCAATTTCTTCGAAAACTGTATGTTCTGTCGGTCAAATCGTCAGAAATGTGATCCACAAGTCGCGCGAAATTCACAGACTGTCAACTATTTTGTTTTGGCCAGGGCAGCCACTGGCAGCCACAAACAGTTGGTCTGTTTTGCAAATTGCTTAACTAACTTTAGGACTCTATGGGTCGTGCATTGGTTTATACATATATATATTCCTACATTACGGAATAAAGTCATCAATAAACCACACTTAATTGCATAATTTACTTATTTGAAACCTTGTCTTTCATTCCTGCGAATAAAGAGCTAAATGTTATACTCACTGAGAGGTGTATGAAAGGTGAGGGGTTATGGATTTCAAAACAAACTGAAAGACCAAACCAATCAGTTTTTACTTCGTCTTCACCTTCTTATTCCTGCTGATTTTATTTAGGAATTATAAAATGAATACCAGCAATATCACATCAACTTTGGTGAAACAGGTAACATAAACGTTTGCGTTTAACTTTATACTGATTGCATTGTACAGTACTACTGTCATTTGCTGTCATCTAAATGTCACTTTCATTACTTCTACGTTGAACGATGCATGCTAGTATATTAAACTTTTCGATAATTTTTTATTCGAAGAAGAGAAGAGAATCATTAAATGACATCCTTATTGCCCAATTCCAGGCCTCTTCTCTTCAAACATTGTCGTCTCTTTGTGCGAAACGCCAAAAATTGACTGCAGGAGCTGATGTCGCTCAGTATGGAAAGCGTTTCTTTTCAAGTTATGACAACAATACACCATCAAAAGAAACCAGCAATGTCAACCGAAGAGAAAATTCAAACCCCGGTAGTGAGGCCAAGAGATTGAAAAGTGAACCTGAAAGCTCTAATGAGTTGCCAGAAGAACCAACTGATTGTTGTATGTCCGGTTGTGCTAACTGCGTGTGGATTCAATATGCTGAGGAGCTGAAAAGCAAGTTTTGTTCTAGTGATAAAGAACTTCGTGAGATAATAATGAATAAGATATCTGACCCGAATATGAAAATGTTTCTCTCCATGGAGTTAGATAATCTTTCTGATGAAGACAAATGGAGACCCACTACTGATGATAAAGTAACCAAAAATTAATGTTTATCATTTAGGTAGCTTAACAGATCAGTCAAGTGTGATACATAGTTTGCCTGTTAGCAGACATTATTTTCTTCTCCCATGTGCAGTACTTTACATGGGTTTGTTAAATATAATCCTTAAATTATTGCCTGTGTATGGAATGTTTTACTCATCTCCCGAAAAGTAATAAGCACTTTGAGCAACCATTTCTAGTCAGCTTCTGACATTTTCTCTTTAGTTGGGCATTCATATTATGTATTCTGTAGATTAATCAAGTAGATGTTGGTCTATAGAAACAAAGTCCAAACACATATCACTTGTAGTTTTTACAAAAGTTAGGGTTTATCGATAGATGCTGTGAAGACTACAGCTGTCAGTATTTTTAATTTTAACTGGCTGTGAAATAATTTAAGATGTGTCATCTGGTTATTTTTTTCTATCAGACATCTTTCTGTGTGTCCCAGTGTAATGGTTTTTTGTATTTTTGACTTGCTGACAGGTTTAGTCTTCACTTAGTTAGTTCATAGTAACTTGTACAAAAAAGACTGAAAGTGTGGAGGCTTGGCATGCTTTTGCCTGACACACATTTCTCTGAAAGAAGCTGGAGTCCTATTTTTAAATCCTAGAAAAAATATTTATTTTTGTCTGATTATTGATACAATAAACTATTT
>NW_026267174.1:919965-920738 GCF_000697945.3 Frankliniella occidentalis | reverse complement strand
GGATTAGTGCCCCGCTCCAATGAGTACCTTCAAATAGGCTTAAAATGTTCCGGAAAATTCCGGAATTGATAAACGGGCTAACTGACGCATCTAAAAAAGTTCAGCTATCGCGCACGTATATCGTTTATGGGTACCATTAGCTCGTCGGGTACCAGATATGACTCTGTGGCCGTCCCAAGAGTGACGCTATCCATATTAGCATGCTTCGTGTCGTTCTTTCCGAAAACGTCGGATCGACGACGACTTCTGAACGTACGTCACTTTTTCTACGCTACTGCCCCAAAATTTGCCATATTACGACTCCTCACGACGGTTTCTGCAAGGACCCGCGGCACGGACGCGTGTCGACCTGTCGTCGCCTCGCGGCGTGAGTCACTCTCACCGCGATGGGCAGGCCCGCGGCCCCCGCGGCCCCGCGCCGGCCCGGCCACGGGAGGACCGCGTGATAACAGACCTGGCGGGTCGCCAGCGACTCCGACTCCCACACCGGCCGGCGCGGCACGTCCAGCTGCACCAAAACGAAACAGAGAACAGCTGGGGGGGAAACCCGCATGGTTGCAGACGAAACGGGCCTCTCAGTTTACTCAAATACCCCAAATCAGCAGCGTGTCTGAAGTGTCGTCGCGCTGGTGAATAGGAAGGCGTGACCACCGGTCCCCGACCACCTCCTGAACCTTTCGCGTACCTTTCGCGTACAACGCAGAGCACCACCACCGGCTGGGGGTGCTGCGCGATGCGTACTGCGCCGCGTAGTACAGGCGGGCGGGCGGGCG
>NW_026267174.1:910552-919915 GCF_000697945.3 Frankliniella occidentalis | reverse complement strand
CCCCCGGCCGGCCGGCCGATACCGACGGCGCCAAGATGTTGATCGTGGGAAACGCCTCCCCCACACACATCTCTGCTCATTTGCGCACTTACAGTCGTCCCTTGCTTTTGGTCTTCAAGTCCCATAAAGCGGCGAGGGCGCTACCCTGACTACATATTAGGGCAATCACTAAGGACAAATCCGCCCCCGCCCGCTTTCGCATTCCCCTCTCCTCCCTGCCACTCACCATGGGCAGCACAAAGCCGTCGTTGTAGTCGGTGTGCTCGCCGATGAGGTTGACGCGGCCGGGCCCGCAGCCCGCCACCTCCGGGTCGCCGCCGAACCTCTCCCTGAAGAGGCTGCGCCCCTCGCGGAGCAGCTCCTCCACGCTGGGGACGTGCTTGAGCATCGCAAGGTGATCGCTGTGATGACAATAACAACAGGCTGTCGGCTACCGTCCGGATGCCGCCTGCGAGTGCGCTCGAGAGGAGTGGTCGCCGCCGCCGCACTGCCAGCGGCAGGCCCGGCCGTGGGGCTTGGTTGGTGATTAGTCCCCCTCTCCCCCCTCCTATCCACTGCCCGACCGCCAGCCGCTCCCCCCTCACCCGTTGCCTCTCCTTTTCTCTCTATCGACAATTACATTACAAACTTCCATACTGGATACGAGACGGGACAGCGGCGGGAGGAAGGGCCACCCTCCTTACCCCTCGGCTCATTGAATTTGAAGGACTCGTTACCGAATTACGTCAAACTGACGTAAAAAGCACACGTAATTTTGATGGATCATTGCGGGATGGGCACTCTCCAATCCCCGTATCGCGCTTAAGAGTCCGCAAGTCCCTCCGAAAGCGCGCATTCTTACCAAAACGCGTTTTTCGTCGTACGTTTGTATTTCTGACCGCAGCGGTAGTCGTTATTCAAGTGCGCTTTGGCGGAGCAGATGCGGTGGCCCATTTTAGCGTGTATCTTATCAGCTTGTCAGTCACTTAAATGTCGGCGGCTCGTCAGCTAATCGTGGGTTCAGACTCAAACACCTCACCACCTGCACACCGTACAAACTGCGTTACCTGATCGGCCCATCGGTCACTACTTGCGCCTTCGTTTGGGGTTGTTGTTGACGTTTATTGACAGTGAACAGTTGTTGGTTGACAAAGGTTGACAGTGGCTACTAGCTGACAGAACAGAACGGGTGGGCGGGCGGTCCTCCCCGCCGAAATTCTCATACCATACCCGAGCTTCAGGCTTGACTCAATATTCACATTCACATGCATTATTCGAGAGGTTTCGTTTCGAGTGGCGTCGTCGTCTTTCACAGAGTATTTTGTAAATAAACAGAGAAAAAGTTATTGATGCGATGCTTGGGTAAGCTTAAAGTTTTAAATTTACTCAGTGAGGTTCTTTGATTATTCTCCTCGATCTGTCCTATCAGTCCACTAGAAGAAATTCAGTTTTCATGTTGTTAAATGTTGTAGACTTGTCAATTTGTCAGTGGCACTCACCTTTCGCCTTCTTTTAATAGGTGTTTTTAAAGAACGATTGAATATCCTGTCTGTTTTTATTTCAATTGCTCTTTACACGTCTAGTTGTTGTTGTGTTGTACTCATTTTTACTCGTTTGTTCTATGCCAATTTTTTCTCAAAAACGTAACCTTAACAGTTCTGTCAATACAGAGCCACCATTTGTTTAGCCATTGTATTTTTTCTCTTATTCTTATGTTCTATGTAAGATCTCTGTAATAAAAAAATGATTTCGAATGAACTTAAAAGTTGCAGATATTTTGTTAACCTCAAGCAATTATTTTTAAACAAAGGTAACATTTTCAGATGTAATATTTGAGAATATGTGTTGAAATAATTCTTTGCACTAAATATACCTTCTAACGCAGAAAAATATCCCATTTGTTTTGTGTGTTTTTTTCTTTCATTCTAGTTTGAAAAGTACTATCACCTAATTTTTGTGATGCATAACTTCTTCTTACCCCCCGTGCAATGCCAAGTTAAAACTGTTGACGATCGATTTTTGAAGAAATTTCTAAACCATATTTCTTTAGAAGTTATCTAAAATTATCTGATTAAAGGGCCTCAAAGAATTGCTTGCCTACTTTGCCCCAACTACTGTAAAGATCTTCAAAGTTATATGCAGTCCTGTGAATTGTGGTTTAAGTAATGCTTTCTCTTTATCAGTGCAGTTGTAACTTAACTCATTTATCATCCTTTCAGCTAAGAAATATTTTGCAAAAGAAGAATCTGTCTGAAAATGAGTAGCCATCATCATATGGGCAGAACTGCCCCCAATGGTGAAATAGAGCATACTACATTTCTCTCAGAGCATATAGGGGCCTTATACTTAAATGATGAGTACAGTGATGTGGTTGTGTCTGTTGATGGACATCGGTTTCATGGCCACAAAGTAATCTTAGCTGCTAGAAGTGATTATTTCAGGTACTTTTTTAATACTTTTGTATTGCTTTTATTTTTTGAACTGTAGGAAATACTTTTCATGTCATATTTGTTATCTTTCTTCAGAGCTTTATTATTTGGCGGCCTTCGTGAATCAAAGCAGGATGAAATTGAACTTAAAGGAACAAATCTTCCTGCATTTAAGGCCCTATGGAAATATATCTATACAGGGCA
The DNA here is from genome assembly GCF_000697945.3 of Frankliniella occidentalis. Lineage (NCBI taxonomy): Eukaryota > Metazoa > Arthropoda > Insecta > Thysanoptera > Thripidae > Frankliniella > Frankliniella occidentalis. The sequence continues at coordinate 917,303 of NW_026267174.1, read as the reverse complement.
TATGTCCCTTGCTCATCAAAAGGTAATTGAATATCTGAAGAAAATAAATTCTCTTCTGTACTCAAGATTAAAGTCTTCACTGAATTTTATTTCAGGAGGAAGTTATATTAGAGACTTTGGGGCTTGCTCATCAATATGGCTTTGTAGATCTTGAAGCAAGTATATCTGATTATTTAAGACAAGTACTCCAAATTCTCAATGTATGCATGATTTATGATGCGGCAAGATTGTACCAGTTACCAGGTTTGACAAAAGTCTGTTGTTCATTCATGGATAAAAATGCCCAAGAAATTATTCATCATGAATCATTTTTGCAACTCTCGCCTGTAAGTTCCATTTACCTCATTTCGTGGTGCCTTTACATGTATATAATTCTTATGTCCATTTTTCTTTGTAGACGGGTCTCAAGGATCTAATTCAGAGAGATTCGTTCTATGCTCCAGAAGTTGAAATATTTTGTGCAGTTGTCGACTGGGTCCGAAATAATCAGTCAGAGAGTATAGACAATTCATCTGTTTATAGCAGCCAAGATGGCTCTGATGATAGTATAGAAAACATTGTATTATCAGAAGCTGCTTCTGCTGTTTTAAGTGCAGTTCGTCTGCCTCTCATGAGTCTGTTAGAATTACTTACTGTTGTGAGGCCTACAAACTTGATTCCTGCAGACACAATTCTTGATGCAATAGCTTCTCGGAATCAAGGCCGAGATACTGAGTTGCGCTATCGAGGTTGCCTCAGTAAGTGTTATCTAGTACTTATTTCTTAAAATCTTGTTATAGCTTTGCGGTTGTTTTCATTTTACAATTTTCAGTGCCGGAAGAAAACATGGCCCATCCAAGTCATGGAACACAGGTTCTCCAAGGTGGCATGAGATCCGCTTTGCTTGATGGTGACAGTAAAAACTATGATATGGAAAGAGGTTATACTAGACATGCTATAAATGAAGAAGGGGATGAAGGAATTTTGATTAAGCTGGGCACAGAAGCTATTTTAAATCACTTCAAAATGTTGTTGTGGGATAAGGATGTCAGGTACTATTTTCTAGCATGTAACGTGTCTTTTTTGATGTTTTAAAAGTTTCTCTGCATTGCCACAACTATTTTTATTTCAGATCATATCAGTATTATATTGAAGTGTCAATGGATCAGAAAGATTGGGTTAGAGTTATTGATCACACTCGATATTTCTGTCGCTCTTGGCAATTTTTGTACTTTGAACCAAGGGTAATTCGTTACATTCGAATTGTTGGTACTAACAATACTGTCAACAAAGTATTTCATGTTGTGTCATTTGAAGCCATGTACACAAACACCCAATTCACTCTTGAAAAGGGTCTCATAGGTGAGGCGTATAGATTGCTACTAATCTAATGTAATAACATTTTTTTCCATGCAATTCCTAATAATCTTATTTATTTCAATTTAGTTCCTAAACACAATGTTGCAACAGTTGAAAAGAGCGCATCAGTTATAGAGGGTGTCAGCCGCAGTCGAAATACATTACTCAATGGTGATACAAGCAATTATGATTGGGATTCAGGATATACCTGCCATCAGCTAGGCAGTGGCTCAATTCTTGTTCAACTAGGTCAACCATACATGTTGGATTCTATGAGGTGCATATTTAAATTCAATTTCTTGTAATAAAAAAGTTGATGGTGGTTCTTACTTGTTACTTTCATCTATTTAACAAAAAGCTTTTCTCTTTGTTCATGTTCTCTTTTATTTTAAAGGCTGCTGCTTTGGGACTGTGATGATCGATCATATGGCTTCTATGTGGAGGTGGCTGTCAACCCTTGGGAATGGGAAGTTGTTGTAGACAAGAGCAGGGAAAGTTGTAGGTCATGGGTGACTTTACACTTTGAACGCCGCCCTGTTGTTTTCATCAGAATTGTTGGGACACACAACACTGCTAATGAGGTAGGCATGATTAAAAATTTGAGCTGGAGGGGTATGAACATTCTAAACTGTATTGTGCTCTTTATTTTAAGGTATTTCACTGTGTCCACTTTGAGACCCCTGCACAGACTGATGACAGCAGACAACAGCATACAGAATCTTCAGGGATAAAATATGGTAACATAGCTGCATGCTGCAGAACATACATTAGTATTTTATGAATGTTTATCTGGTTTCAGTGGTTAATTTTCAAATTTTCCTCCCAGTAAATCTCAGAGGTGGGACAAATCGAAGCAGAGAAATTCAACCTCCATCCTCAGTTCCTCCAGAAACAGCAAGTGAGGCTGGAGAGACACAAAACCAGGATAGGAAATCTTCTAATTCCGGAAATGGAGCAGGAACTGTTACCCAAACCCTCAGGGCTTCAACTGCAAGAGCTGCTGATTTTGCTGGCCTGGGTGCAGTTGGTGGGGTTGGTGCTGGAGTTGCCCTAGGAGCAGAGGCCTTCGACGTATTAGATGATGGTGGTGCCCCAGCTCGGGTAAGTCTCCACTCTTGGTTTCATTAAATAAAGTTTAAAAACATATATAACCAAATCGCTGGCTTTAAACCTGTAATGATTTCATCTCTTTACTTTCCTACAGCCAAAACGATTAAATCAGAATCCTGATAACCCTGATCGAGGGGGCTCATCAGGTGGGGCAGGCAATGTTCTTTAAAAAGTGACCGGCTCTTTCTGTCTAATCAAGCATATGAGTGTTAATACCCGTCTGTGATTGTGAAGCAAGCCCATTTTCCAGGAGAGTGGTTCTGTGATTGTTTCTATTTTTGTTTAAGGTGACCTTTTGTGATATACATTCATCTTCATGCCAACATGTAATTAATTTCTTTTTACCATACATTCATTTCTTATAGGAAGCATAAGGTTTACAATAACAGTTGAAGATACTACTGAGTCCGTCATTGCCTTATGTATTCATATTCAGTTCAAGGTTTACCTATTACTGATTGTTTATGCGGTATGATTATGTCTCTAATTCTCAACTTTTTGTCCTTTGAAACAGTGGGTATGGTTGGGTCTGAAATATTTTCTATCTTTAATTTGACTGTCTAGGACTGGAAAAGTTAAAAAATCAATCATGAAAAATGTTTAAGTTTCATTTTATAATGACTTTATCACTTTATCACTTGGCATGTGGAGGGCACAGTAACTATCGATCTGTTTAGTTAAATTTTCTATCTGTTAGTTTTGATAATCCTTGCTGTGGAAAAAAGTCATTATTGTTAATTAATTTTGTAATACAGCTGTTAAGAATTTATCACTGCTTCACCTGTTTAAAATCTATTATAATTATGTAGGTTATGGAGATTGTTCACCCTGTTTTTACTGATCTGACATCAATACTCCTGGTGACTATGTTTTCTATCTTTTAGCCCAATTGCAATAATGTTGGAGACGTAGTAAAAATTTTTTCTTAAAACACTGCATATATTTACAGTTGACTTTTGTTTTGTATGTTTGTCTTTAGTATAGCTATATAATTATAACCAGTGTGTCAGTATTCGTAACCCTGTACAAATCAAAAGCTAATTTAGTACAAACATTGCTCCATTTTTGTATTCGTATAATATATAGGTTTTGTGCCTGTTGTTAATTTTTAAATTATATTTATTGTCATGGCAGACTTACTTTAATGAAAAACTGTAGTAAAATCCTGCATAATGTAACATTTAATCAAAAGAGGTGCCTTTCCCTTACTTGATGTTGTATATGTTTACCGAATACGGTAAATTCTATGGCCCTGTTCTGCCGGAATGCAGGAAGGAATAAATTTATCGTTTTTTTTTTTTTTTTCATATTTTAAGATACATGCCTAAAGTGTGCTTTTGTTCTTTCAAGGGCTCAAAACAATTATAACATATTTTTAAAAGCTTTTATGTATAGGCATTAACCTAGTAGTAACTTTATTTGTTCCTGTTGATGGGAGGGGGTTGAATGAATATGGTTGAATGTACAGGTGGTGTTGTTAGGATTATAGGTAGTAACTTGTATAGTTTTGGTTTCTATTAACCAGTTAATAAAGTATTGCCATTGCCAATCATTTCATGTAGTAATTCAGTTTCAATCAGTCTGCTGTGATTTCCAAAATACCACCTGGAGGGTGGGGCTACTTGAGCCACTTTTCTTTTCTCCCTCCCCACACCTAAATGGTGAACCCGAGGAAACTCATACAAGGGCCGCGAGAAAGGTCTTCGATTTGATAACACATTGGTGACCTCGAATATTTTTTATCTGAACGCGTTATTCCGATTTTAGATTTTTTGTAAATTTTGCAGATGGCTCATGGTACCCCACTATAGGGGTACCATGAGCCACCTAGGGGGCACCATGAGTCATCACATTTATAGCTCTAAATGATGTGAATTTGCATAGCTTTTAAATCCAAATGTGTTAAGGTTGACAACCTTAACAGTACACAAGCAAAGAATAATTGAAATCAGCACCAGGTTGCTGATCATGAAAATGCTATTGTTGCATAGAACTTGAGCAAAATAGTATAACTTTTTAACCAGAACTTCTTATTGTATACTATATGCCCTTTGGGGGGATTTCGAAATATGAAGTTCAATACAAAATTTGACGTGGATGGGTAAGAATCAAATATATACCGAGTTTGAGCCGAATCGGGAATTTCCACCTACCCAAGTCTCCTTTAAACAAGATGGCAAAACTTACGAAAGGTGTTCAAGGTTGCATCCAATAGTCTAAAATTTAAATAAAACTGAAAAAGGAAGTTCCTCTAACGTTTTTGTTGAAAAGTATCAAGAAAAGTCATGGCTCATGGTACCCCACAAAAACTGGCTCATAGTGCCCCATAGGTAACTCTCTTGATCGGGCGACTCTAGGAGGTACAGAGCACTGTTCAAAAAATAAATCGACACTGGGAAATACTCCTGAATGTCATTAAAATCCAACAGTGAAAAGAGTTCCAAGTTAAATTAAAAAGTACGCCGTACAAAAAAAAATTACTGCTCATTGCTTTCACTCAATTTCCTTCAAAGTTGTACCTTCAAAATTCACTACGCCACCATTTACACGTTGTCAACAATAGCGCTATGAGCCTTTCTGAAAAAGTTCGCATGGTGATGCTCTTCAACAGAATATTTTTTGATTTTGAAGGTAGGGCTTGGTGGGGGAGATACGGGTGGTGGCTCATGGTACCCCCTGGCTCAAGTAGCCCCACCCTCCCTTACTTTGAGAGCAGCTTATATTAAGTTGTTCTGTTGGCTTATTATGCATATGAAACACATTTTGCTGACGAGACATACCATTTCCCTACTGCGGTTCATTAGTGGGCCAAAAACCGTTCGGCAAAAAGATGGAGAAGAGTTGGAGAATCGAGAGAATGGTGGTGGATTTAGTATTTAGTCTCGGTGACGATGAAGCAGAAGCAAACGAGCAGGGAATACCAGACCACAGAGTTATCTCATTATCCACCAGAGATGGCGCTGGCGCTAGAAGAGTGGTAACTCTGACAACCAAATCCATACCACCGCCCAGCCCACGGCGGCAGTTGGCAGCGGAGTGAGGGGACATCTGTCAGACTTGTGTCAGAGTTCTACAGGGTACAGTTTGCAATTTTTCAAAAGTAAGTACGCATCATTTTCATCTTTGTGCTCAAAGATCCATCTCAGTGTTTGTATTACAACACTTCAAATTAGAATGGTACTTATATAATGTCATCTGTATACCTAACCTGTAAAATTGGCAAAAGCGTAATGTAATGTTATTGAGTTCCTAACCTTTCTTTTCACCTGTCAAAAATATGAGTTTGGTCGTTAACCCATAAATCACAATTTTCCTCCACAGTCTTTCCCCATATTTGAGGGCAGGGTAAATTTGTCTCAGTTTTGAAGGTGGACTCTGCTTTGTATTGTTGCAGACATTTTTTTTTATTTTTCCTTGTGGGATATTTGCCCCTATTGGGACCCTATTACTATTATTAAGTAGTTGATGAAATGAAACTTGTCCAGTTAATTTATTTTATCTTTCATGCGTAGGTTAAAAAATGGATACCTGGCAATCTGACGAAGACTTTTTAAGGGACATGAATGAGCTGAATGAAATTGGCGAAGAGGTCAATGAACAATTTTGGATGATAGACAGCAGCAGCAATGAGGAACCGCCCGAAGCAAAACCGACATCTGTTATTCCTGTAAGATTTTGTAATTTTTTTATCAATTTTATTCTATTGGGAATTACTGTATGCTACATGCCTGCATCCTGTAGATCGAGACCCCTACAATTTCCAGTGCTGCAACCCAAAGGAAAATTACGTATGATATAATTTCGGACATGAGCAAGGTAACCTTCATTTTAAAATTACAAAGCTGCTCTTAATTTTCACTTTTTTTTTTGTATAGTTATTGTTTTTGGTATGCATATTACAGGCGAACATCAGTTTTGAGCCTGATTACAAGGAATTGATGGTAAAGCAAAAACTTCTTGCAAGGTAAGGAATTCGACTCTTTATGAATTGAAATTTTGATTATCAAATGGGTTGCTTGTATTTCACAGCTTTTATATCTAATTGAATTCTGTTCACAGTTCTAAAGATAGTTCCAAAGAGCCTCAAGGGTTTAAAAAGCCCCAAAAATGGAAACCCATGCCAGAATCTCAGGGCCCTACTGTTAGCAACCAATTTAATTGGCAACCAGTTGACCCAACACCATTCTCTGTTAAGCCTGATGAATTCCCTACTTTGGGGAAAAAATGAAATCTTAGTTGGCTGTATTTGTAATTTTATTGTGATGAAATTTCTATGTATTTGTTACTATTTCATTCATTGGTC
>NW_026267174.1:908178-910502 GCF_000697945.3 Frankliniella occidentalis | reverse complement strand
AAAAAACGGTGGTCGAGTTAACTAACACTGATCATTCTCGCGCCCGCTCCAAAGAGTCTGCCTTCTGGACGAGCTTGGCCAAGAAGACGATCGAGGACAGCCTGCTGAAGCGCAAGGAGATCACCGGCGTCGCCAAGAACGTCATCATCTTCATGGGCGACGGCATGTCCATCCCCACGCTGGCCGCCACCCGCGTCTTCATGGGCGGCGAGAACAAGCAGCTCAGCTTCGAGCGCTTCCCGGCCGTCGGGCTGTCCAAGGTGCGCGTCGGGGACAACAACCCGTCCAATCGAGTGGCTATCTCGCAACGTCGTACACCTGCATGTTCTTGCGCTATTTAAAAAAAATAAATGTAAATGTGAATGATTTTTGTGATTTCAGACGTACTGCGTGGACGCCCAGGTGGCGGACTCGGCGTGCAGCGCCACCGCCTACCTCTGCGGCGTCAAGGCCAACATGGGCACCATGGGGGTCAACGCCAAAGTGCCCAAGTGAGTTACGTGAGCGTAAGCCGAGGCTTAAGCTTTGCCCCGCCGGTAGTCAATACTACACTATCACCCTACATCCTATCATCATCCATATCCTCTCGACCGGCTGTGTTCGGCACTCGACGTGCCGCCCGGCGCACGCGCGCATGGTCTTTGTCCACTCGGCGAACGCTAATTTGACGCTACAGTCGAGGGGATTTGGAAGCAAAAAAACTTGTTATCTCTGCGGGATTAAGTAGTGGGGTTCAGTGAAGATCCCCTCGTCCCGCCCGGACCGGGCCGCCCGTTCGCACGACACTTGCGCGGTCCTCGCGGTAGCCGCGGCCGCGGCTTCTTATCTCGCGACATGACAGGTCCTCCTGGACCTCGAGAGCAGTGTGGTCGCGCCCGTCGCGTCCGCCTCGTGTGTGTCCTTGGCTCTTTCGCAAGGGTCATGAGCACCGCTTCGTACGTGTGCCATGTTGTGCTGATTACTGTTTTGCGCGGGATGGCCGCGTCGCCCACCACGCTCTTATTAGGACAAATCAAAGAATCTGGGTGACACCGTGTGTCTGGAACGAGCCCAATGTCAGAAAACGATCGTGATGAATGATTGTAAGCAATTACATGCCGCGGGTGGGCTGCGCTCAGAAAACCGTTTTGTCCGCTGAACGAAAAAATAGTGTCAATGAGGCCAACAAAAAATAACTTTCGTCATACATGTGTTTGATCGGTTTCATTATATTTTTGTCCCACAAATAACAATTATTTTCCTTAAAGTAAATCTTGTTTTTTCCAATTCCAACACTGTATTTTGGTTCTGCTGACAAAGGGCTTTTCTGAGTGTGATCACCCCGCGCACTCCTCCCAGTTTTTATGATGTACCTAATTCCCTGCTGCGTGCAGGTGCGGTACTCGGGTGCGGTACAGTACAGCGCACGCGGCGCGGCGCTAATCAGCCACCTTGTACAATGTAATGAGTCAGAGATACAGTAGCGCGCGATGTCTACATTGTCTTGACTGACTGGAGTGGACGCCGGCGCCGACAGATTTCCTGTCCGAACACACAATGCCTTGGTCGGGCCGGGCCGGGCACTGCGGAGGAGCAGCAGCTCGCACAGTGTGTGTCCTTGACGCTGCCGATCGCACCACGCCACGCCGCGCCCGCTCGGGCGGACCCACAATAAAGCACTCTTGCTCTGTCTGGCGAACCTTCGCCCCGCGGTGGGATCAGCTCTAAAGCGCTTTACCCGGAGAGTGTACGCCGCAGCACGCGCGCGCCGCACTCGTCTCACAGAAATAGCTTATTCCTGCTCCCGAGCCCGAACACAAAGTGGGAGAGCGGGCTCCGAGAGCGGGCGCCGCGGCGACAGGGACGTACACGAGACACCACCATCAGGCGCCACCATATGGCGGTGGCCGCTCCCTATCGCACCCCGCGCCACCGGGCCATAGCCCGCAACATTTACAAGAGTGGCGTGTTTGTGAGCCGTTTGTGCTCTGCACACTCGACGACGCCAGATATATGAGTGCATTGGGTGCGCGTGTTCCGGAGCATGTGAGCAATAAACAGAACGGACCACCTAGACCGTCCAGGTCCAGGACCGCGGCGCCCACGGGCCGACCGCCACGCTCCCCTACTCCCCCACAAAAAGGAAACTGATAAATAGATTCTAAACATCCCCCGCCCCTCTCGGCTTGCACGTCCATCACGGCTACCTGTCACGCGAGTGTTACGCGCAGCCCCGCGGCGCCCCGCGCGCCCCGCGTGGCATCGGCCCCTCCTGCGGCTAGGGGCAGGGCGAGGAGAGGAGGGGTGGGATTGATCGTCAACACCCAGCTCCCCTCTTTCCCTCC
>NW_026267174.1:902553-908128 GCF_000697945.3 Frankliniella occidentalis | reverse complement strand
CCCAATAGTGCAGCATTTTCATTATTTGAGAAATAAAAACAACGAGAATACGCCCAGGATCGAGAAGAAGAAAGAAAACACTGCCGGAACGGCTAAGATCTTGCCAGCAGGCGGTGGCGCTCAGAGGCGCCGCCTTCGCGACAGCGGCGGCGTAACTTTAAGCTTCCATATCTCCACTTCCAGACTGTTGTTCGACAATTATTTTTATATGCGGCAAATCAGCAGACATTCTAGATTCTAAAACAGTTTTCCTTTTGTGTGTAAGTTCTCTTGAACGGGAGTTACACGTCGCAACGCGCAGTGGCGTAGCGGATCGGGGCCCCAAGCCGGTTCTCCATCTTAGGTCCTACTATCATGCTGGCGACTCCTCGGCTGGGCGACCTGACCAGGACGCACCGGTCGCTCTGGCGGGGGCAGGATAGCTTCAAGAGCGTCGAGGCCTTCGTGGCGTTGTTGCGGGTGGCGCCGTCCGTGGACATTTTGAAGATTTCCTGTAATGTCTCAAGTATTGATCCCGTCCGTGTCCATTTCTTGGGCTTATCTACCAGGTGAGGACCTGTAGGATTATCACCCCAGTAACATGTCTATTATAGCTTAGACAATAGATGGTTCCGGCTGTGCTCTTTTCGAGAAAAAGTAAGGAAGTCTGGGCCGGAATCAGTACCTTCAGTTCGCCGATTTTGATCATATGACAATGCAGTTCGATGTAAATGACCTGTAATAGCTCACTCGTAACGGTCAAGGCTCATTTGCACTTGTTTTAGCGGTTATTTTAGAACTGTTTCCGGTGCTGATTTCCTTAATTCCTCTTTAAACAAACAGACACTGCCGGAACCGTCCATTTGAGCTATCTCTGGAGCAGAAGAAATCTGGAAGAAATCGACAAAGCATCGCATGGCAGCTTGTTCCTATCTCCCCCTTTGGGGGACTATGATGCTTGTCACATATTTCTTTCAGATATCTTGTTCAGAGATAGCTCAGACAGGGTGGCTGCATGCCGTACAGTATAACATTGTCCAGGGTATGTCGGCCACCCTGTATTGTCTATCACTCACTAACCGGAAGTTCTCTCCGCACTAGTTTGGAGTTGGTGGTGAAGGTGAGGGGCCATTGGAGAAATAGCCGGAACTCACTGCTCGTGGAGTGGACGGACAGCCTCTTACGGAAGCTTGGGCCGCAGCTGAGACAACTTGATGTCGAAGAGCCGGGACTGGAACAGCTTTTCGACCGTTTAGTGGATGCTCGCTGCCTGGAGACGCTTCACGTCAAAAACTGGTGGATGAAGGAAAAGGGGCCTGACCCGCGTAGGGAAGACTTATGCTGGCCACAGGTGAGTGGACTCGCCCTCTGCCACGAGTTGGCCTGTGGCTCCCTAACTGTGATGTCTTTGTGTCCATAGGCGGTGGTGCTGCCCTGTCTGAACTCTGTAAGTTTGGCAATCAACAAGGGTGACGAGTCTTTTCTCCCAAGAGGTTCCTGTGCGTTTGGCTCGCTGTTGAGAGCACACAGGTGGCGTACCTTTACACCAACCCTCATGCATAGTGTACTCGACATCGGCCAGTGTTTCATTCTGTAACTTGCTTGCAGCGGGCAGCTGCGCTCTTTGAAGCTGGGAAGGCACCCCAATGAGCTTGTAGACGCCTGCCCCCGCGATCTCCACAGCCTCGAAGTAGTAATGCAGTTAGGTATGGCGTCGAAACTACAGCGAATCACCGGGCTAAAGGAACTCAGGATTGTACAGCCGAACAGCATCAGTGCCCTGTATGACGAGGTACTCCAAGCGACTTTCTTCGACAACTCGCACCCTTTTATTTTTCCTGACCCCTGATTGACGTTTTCAGGTGGAGAACTTGTTCAGGACGTGGCCGGCAATACTTGAACGCCTCGAGATCCGCTATTGGCGTCACGAGACCATGCAAGCCGTTGTGGCGGGCAGGCTTTCGAACCTTCAGCATCTTGTTCTCAAATGGTACAGAGACTGGAAGGAATGGGAGAACCCGCTTTCGTAAGTCCGATATGTGCGCTACCACCATATTCACTACTCGCACTCTATCGCAGTGGAAGGTGGAAGCGTCTTCTATCGCCCATATTCAGTCGCAGCTGATGCACACGCCACGTCCCGCATACGCCCGCATTGTTTTAGAAAGTTACCCGTTCTTATAGCGAGCGACGCTAGGCATACGGAACAGTACACACGAAACGAGTACGCGGCCTATGGGGCTCACTGTATTCGAGGTAATGACGGTAGCCCCCGTTTCAGCCTCTCAGGGGTGCGCCAGCTGAACGCAACCCTTACCGGCCTGCCCCGCTTGCGCTCGCTCGTCCTGTTCGACAACCTGTCCCTCGAGGAGCTACGCGCCATCTCCCACGACGCCATCCCCACCCTCGAGCTGCTCGTCGTCGTGCCCTTTCGGAGGCAACATTATGTCCGTGATCATCGGTGTGGGGGTTTGGAGAACGGTAAAACATTGCACGTGTATACACGCAAAATAGGGCGCGTGCTGGCTCACCAAAATGTTTGCTAATGCAAAAGCAAAAGCTTGTTTTGCAGGAAACCAAAAATGGTGATCAGGTATGGAAAACTTTACCTAAGCTGCTTGTCTATATTAGCGAAAAGTTTGCCATTCCCCGCAACTTTTTGGCACACAGCAAAAAAACCATGAAAAAAATAATTTGCTATCACCATGCCATATTAGGAAACATTTCGCTGAATCAGCAAACGCCCTATTTGCGTTTGGGCAGCCGCGTTGCACTTGTGCGTGCCGAGCTCCAAACCACCACCACCCTGTTTGTTTACAGCCGACGAGGTGGAGGGCCTGCTTGCGGTGCTGCAGGGCCTGGTGCGCGGCGGGCCCAGCTCGCGCCACGGGGTGCTCCAGCTGCTGAGCGACTGCCCGGGCCCGGAGTCGTCCAGACCTGCGGGCGGGCCCCGCCTGCTCTCGAGGCATCCCGCGCGAGAGGCAGACTACTGCAAGCTGTGCGCCGAGGCTGCCGACTCCCTGCGTCCCATCCTCGCATCGCACTACTCGACTTGCACGCCAACTGTACCCGACTGGAAGTATGTTCAAGTGCTGTAGTAGTCGTCCCTAGGTGCTCGCGCACACATGTGTCAAACGAGTGGGGGGTCCGAGCACTGATTAAACAAGTGCCGTCCGTTGCGTTCCTTTGCTTTGCTTTCCTGCTCCTCACCTATGAAAATAGACGCCCTTATCACCAGTAACATATTCGAGGCCATATCCCGTGGGTATCGTCCAGAAAGGACGTTCGTTTCTCACAGATTCATTCGACAAACTAGTCTCGCCGCCTGCGAGACTCGGGGTAGGCCACTCCGCAGTACACTCGTGCGCAGCAGAAGATGTGTTGCCTACCTACCAGGCGCTACGGGAGCTTACTTGTAGGCCGAACGTAACAGCTTTGCAACGGCCAATGACGGACGCGCGTACTTTCTGGACGAGCTCTTACGACTCCTACCTTGACCTGCTTCACTCCAGTCCAGTACGCGTGGCGCAGGGAAAGTACTGCAAGGAGAGGGGGGGGGGGCTCGACAGGCTTTGGATTAGCTCCGGGCGAGGAAGTGTGACACATCCGGACACATGTGCCTTTTATCGAATGCGCGCGTGGTGCCGTCCGGATAGAACCGGAGCGTGCGGTGGGCTGGACGGTCAAGGAGGGGCCCGGGGGAGGGGCGAATGCCCGCACTCACTCCTCCAAGTCAAAGTGTCGCGCGGGCCGGAGCGGGCGGAATAGGAAGGGAAGGCACGAGGCAGACCCCGCCCCCCCCTTCGGTCTATACGGTCCAGCGTATGTCGTTATCGGGTAGGGCTGCGGGTGCCGTCGTCTTGGTGTGGAGCACACTTTGAGACCTCGGGCGTGTTTCCGCCTCTCTCACACCCCCGCGTTCTTGGCAGGGGCGCTATCATGTTTTTGTTGTGGTTTTTGCCTGCTTCGATCCGGGGAGGGAATGTTTCTGATTTTGCCTATTATCAGGCTCGTTAACGTCCAGGATCTAGGAGGTAAGGAGGGGGGGGGCTGAACTCATGTATCCGTGGATAGGGAGGTGGAACGAAACGGCAAAAGAGAGCCCGCCGTATACGTATACGCCGAAATGGAGAGACACCGCTGCTGCTGCCGGAATGTGGGCGTGGGGGGAGAGGGGGTCGAGGGAGAGCGGCCCTGGAGAGCTAGGGAGAGGCACTCCTGGAATCTATGCTGCTGACTGTGGAATCCCACCGGCGTACGGGACAGTCCAGGACAGTGGAGTCTCCCCCGGGTGTGACCGCGTGACCGCTGACCGCCGAGGGGCCAAACACGGGAGGCAGAGCGCTTTTAGCGCGCCCTAACCCCGCCCCGCCCCGCGACCTGCGACCAGTGCGGGACGTGGGCTTCAATGGGGGCGAGTGAGGTTCGCTGTTTGCAGAGCAGTAGCGGCGCGGAGCTCCCCGTGGAGGCTACCCGCCCGGCTGCAGCAGCAGCAGCAGCAGCAGCAGCAGCAGCACCACCACCACCACCACCACCACCACCACCACCACCACCACCTCACCTCCGCCACTATCACTACAACCTCACCACCGCCACTACCACCACAGCAGCAGCACCACCACCACCACCACCACCACCACCACCACCACCACCACCACCACCTCACCTCCGCCACTATCACTACAACCTCACCACCGCCACTACCACCACACCACTTACACCTCCACGACCATCTACTCCAACTCCACCAACTCCTCCACCAGCACCACCTCCTCCACCAGCACCATCTCCTCCTCCTCCACCACCACCATCTCCTCCTCCACCACCACCACCACGGGCTCGCGCCGGCGCTGGCCGTTATCGGCGGCTAGATCCAGCGAAACGATGACGTCGCTTCCTGTCCACACAAGAGCGCCCCGGATGAGTTGTGCACACCACGCGCGAGCCCGGCCGCCGCCGCCGCCGCCACGCTGACCGGGGCAGAAAGGTGGGGGGAGGGGCGGGTAAATAGAGAGGGGGGTGCCTGCCCCCCACCACCTCCCTCGCCCACCCACCCCTTGTTCACCCCTCATTACGCAATGGAGGCCCTCGCTCTCGCCGGGCCGCTCATTCACTGCTGCATGTAATCCTTCTCTTTGCGGGACTCTATCGCCGGCGCCGGCCCGTCGGCCCGACCATACCCTCACGAATGGAATGGAAGCATCGCGTCACCGCCGGGAGAGCGATCCGCCGGGGCTCCATAGTAACACGGCGGCCGGGAGTCTGCAATGAATCGTTTCTCCACGACGACCCCCCCACCACCATGACCAACCCTCACGTTATCCTCATCTTTCCCGTCGCGCTCCTTCACCGCTTTTCTCTTTTCTTCTTGTTTGTACCTCCCACTCTGTTGCGAGCGGATACCGCGTCGTGGCCGTACCCCCGTTCTATTTCTTCCGCGGGTTTCCCCCCAATGCAGTGCCTCGTCGGTCGGCCCGCCCCCACCCCTCCGAATCCCCTCTTTTTCCGACGGCCCTCTCCGGCTTTGACGGCCACCGTCCCCCTCTCCTCACCCTTCGAATCCGATCGCTGCGGAGCCATCACTACAGACGAGGCG
>NW_026267174.1:891920-896169 GCF_000697945.3 Frankliniella occidentalis | reverse complement strand
CTCTCTCTCGCATCTCGCTCTCTCTCTCTCCCCCCTGCATCGCGATATCAAGGAGGGACGCCACAACACTGTCGCCTGCCCTTAAGAACAAAATCACGCAGCTAGCCCCCTTCACCCTCCCCCTCCCTCTCTCACTTCCCTGCGCGCCACTTGGAGGACCTGTCTGCAGCTGCGGGGCAAACAGACCGCAACAGGTCGAACCTCTGCTCGATTAAACCGCACAAGCGCAAACAAATTGTGCTTCGCGGTGAAGTTCTGAATCGATTTGGGCCATTCACGTGCTTCTTTCTCCTTCTTTCTCTGCTCAGGGGCGACTGCAACATGGAGGTGGACAACTCGACGCACGTGGACTCGATCCTGTCCTGGGGCATGCGGGCCGGCAAGTGGGCGGGGGTCGTGACCACGACCAGGATCACGCACGCCTCGCCGGGCGGCGCGTACGCGCACACGGCCAGCCGCGAGTGGGAGGACGACAAGCACAAGCTGGCCGACAAGAACGGCATCAACGTGGACGGCTGCAAGGACATCGCCCGGCAGCTCGTGGAGGAGGCGCCCGGCAAAGACTTTAGGGTGAGTCGTCGAGTGCCGGCGGCGGTCCGATAAGGACAAAAAATACTGTGTAGTGAGAGGGGGGACAAAGGAGAAAAGCGTGTCTCGCGCCAAAGTTGACGTGTGTTGCCTATATCCGCCTTCCTGAGGTGTTGCGGCGCCGTGCGGACGTTGGCCGGGCTCAGGGGGGCGGGCAGGGACGAGTGGAAATGGGGCAAACATGTCCACAAAACAGCCCATCTCGCTGCGCAAACTTTGACGCGGGTTTTCTTTTTCGTCGAACGTCAGGTCATCATGGGCGGCGGCAAGAGGGCCTTCGTGCCAAAGTCCGTCGACCCCAAGGGGAACCGGCTGGACGGCGCCAACCTCATCGAGAAGTGGAAGGACGACAAGAAGGACAAGAAGGGCGTTTACGTGGAGGACTTGGACGGCCTCAAGAAGCTGGACTTCGCCAATACCGACTACCTCCTGGGTAAGGGAACCTCTTGGGGGTGCGAAGGAAAAAGCGCAAACGCGGTGGAAACTTCATCAGCCGTGAAGCTCTCGAGTGTGCCGTGCTTATTGGTCATCACATTGTTTTATCGTTTAGGTCTGTTTGAGTATGACCACCTGAAGTACTACCTGCAAGCGCCCGAGACTCAGCCGCGGCTGCAGGACATGGTGACGTCCGCCATCAAGCTGCTCAGCAGGCAGGAGAAGGGCTTCGTGCTGTTCGTCGAGGGTGGGCGCATCGACCACGGCCACCACGACACCTTGGCTCACCTGTGAGTGTTATGGGACTATTTATCTAATGCGATATCAAACTTCGTAATTTTATCTTGATAGGATTGTTGTTTTGCGAAATGGTCTGCTATTCAACCACACTAACAAATATGAATCTACACATGTCTGCAGTGCCCTCAGCGAGACCCAGGAGTTCTCCGAGGCCATCCAGGCGGCCGCCGACCTGACCAGCGAGGAGGACACGCTGATCGTGGTGACGTCCGACCACGCGCACACCATGAGCATGTCCGGCTACGCCCAGCGCGGCAACCCCATCTTCAAGTTCGCCGGCAAGACGTCCGAGGGCAGGCACTACACCACCCTGAGCTACGCCAACGGCATGGGCTTCAACGACCACACGCGCAACCCCGACGGCACGGTGCACGACCCCACCAACGACGACACCGGTGAGAAAACGTCCTGCTCTGGCGAGTCGTGTACCGGGTGGAACTGTGAAAACGCAGGCAGTGTTGCGGGATTGCAGACTCAATATGGTCGCAGGGGCCTTGGCCGCTTTCGGGTGTAAAGAAGAGGCAAACCCGCAACACTGCTGCGTATTCACAGTTACACCCGGTGCAAAACCCGAAGGGAGCAAATGTCCCCAATGTCTCAACGTTGTCCAGAACTTACCAAACTTACCAGGTGGCTGGTTGGCCCCGTGCACACCCGTAGTCCAGTACTGTACCGCACGCTCAGTTGCGGCTGGGGCGGGTTTACCATGCTCCGAGCGAGTAGGCAGCCCTCTTGCCCGCATGCATGCGGTACAGTATAACTACGGAAGAGGCACGGTCGCATTCCACATGGAGAAACTGGATGCTCCTTTATCATTTATCCTGCAGCGTACAGAGATCAAATTGATGCCTCGGTTTTTGGCAGATGATACCTTAAAAACCTTGTGACTAAGTAACTTTAATGTGTCAGGTAGCTTTCAGTAAGGACAGAGCCCCAAGCGCAGACCATAAAGCAATTTCTTTCCTAACAATTTTGTAAATTAGAAAACAGACCTATTCCCAAATATGTATCGTTTGCTTTCAAGATAGATTCTTGATTTAGATTTTTATATTCTTCCTCGCAGACGCCTTGGACTACGAGTTCCCGGCCACGGTCTACCTGGAGAGCGAGACCCACGGCGGCGACGACGTCGGCATCTTCGCGCGTGGGCCGTGGGCGCACCTGTACACGGGCGTGCACGAGCAGGCCATGATCCCGCACATCGCCGCGTACGCCGCCAGGATCGGCCAGTTCGAGGAGCGACCCGTGTCGTCCGCGCCCGCCGCCGGCGCCGCCCTGCTGCCCGCCCTGGCCGCGCTCCTCGTGCCGCTGGTCGGCAGACAGCTGCTCGCGTAGGCCACGTCTCCCTCTCTCCTTCGCGCGGCTTCACGTGGGACACGTGAACAACAACAGCGCTGTGCCGTGCTGTGGGCACAGCCCAAGTATGGTGTTCACATTCATTTTTTGATATAATTTTTTATGAGTACAAATACACAGAAATCCTGAGCTTCCGCGAACTCATTTTTGCGGTTGACGCACACACAAGCCGCGGCCGCGCCATAGCCATAGGTAAGCAAGAGCAAATGGAGGCCCCGCGACGCCTCCGCCTCCATGCACGGCCGCGCTACGCCACGCCACGCCCACCAAATTGGGAAATCGTGTCGGAATCGCAAACTTCAATCTCCTAGCGATTTGTTCTCGATGGCGGTGGCTTTGGCTGGCGGTGGCGGGCGGTGGCGGGCGGTCGCGGGCGGTCGCGGGCGGTCGCGGCGGCGGCGGCAGGGCGGACCTTTGCCCGCGCGACCGGCCGACTGTCGTCACGGGCACGGGAACGTTTCCCCCCAAAATGCAGAAATGGTCCGGTCTAACGAAGAAGTTGGAGTTAAGGGGCCCAAAACTACCACGATGGCAGCAGTTTCTCATCCAAGGCGTCGAGTCTTTTGCCCCTTTTAAGTAGCTCATATCACGATTCCTCTTTTTTTATGTTTTACAAGCTGCACATGGGCAGGGAAAAGGCGTGGTGCCCGTAGTATACGCACGTTCACATGAGCACGAGGCAGTGAGGCAGCCCCACACCCGTTCCCCTCCTCTGGCCGCGCGGCCGCGCCCGGCCCGCCCGCGGATATGGCGCTCCGAGTTGGGGTGGTGGGGACGGGGTACACGGAGGAGGGGGCAGCGGAGGGGGCAGAGCGACAGAGAGAGATGCAGAGCCGCGCACGCGGTTCGCGATCGCACGAATCGCATCCGGCCGGTGGCCCGCGGTACTTACTCCACGGCCACGGTCGGCGGCGCGGCGTTGAGGCGAACCCCCGCACACACTTGCACGTCAGACACACGGCGACTCTCAGCCCAGCCACACCATGCACTCTGCGATGACGGCCCTCTTCGTCGGCGTGCTCGCCTGCGCGCTGCTGCTCGCGGCGGCGGCCCCCGCCCCCGAGGACGCGGCCGCCGCCACTCCCGCCACCACCGCGGCCCCGCCGACGCAGCCGGGCCCCCTGGCCCAGGCCTTCGAGACCCTGCTCAAGGAGGGGCCCGAGCGCGCCAAAAAGTTCGGCGAGGGGCTCCGCTCCAACGCCGAGAAGATCAGGGGCCGCCTCCAGGAGGACCTCGCCAAGATCGTCGCGCCGCCGGCCTCCCCGACCAAGGTGCGTAACCGTCGGCAGCTGGGCGACGACCGCCGCGGCCGCGAGGGCCCCGGCCTCGGTCTGGTTGCGCAGTGCCCGGCTCGCTCACATAACCCCCCGCCTCGGGCCCGCTTGACTGGGCCGGCGGGGTCAGAACGTCATGTTGTGCCGATAAACCGGGCCGTCCGTCTTTTGTCTCCCTACCCGGCCCGGCCAGGCCCGGCCGGACCCAGACTGTGGGCTGCTGCACGTCAAAGGCGATCATTCTGGTCGGCTGATAACGAGTACGGGCGCGCGGGGGCGCGGGCGGCCCGGAAAGA
>NW_026267174.1:889943-891870 GCF_000697945.3 Frankliniella occidentalis | reverse complement strand
GGGGGCGGCGGGGAGATAGGAGGACTTTCGGGCGCCAAGGACCAAATCTTTTGAAATTCCCTCCGGGCCCCGTACAATCAGCCCGCCATCCCTCCGTTGCGCCGCCGACGCGCCGCTCCCCACCCCCGCTACCTCGCGCAAAGGGGGTAAAGGCGACGGCAGACAGGTCGGCCACGGCGGCAGCACGCAACGCGGCCCTCGCGGTTCACTTAAGCCCCTGTGTCGGCCGCGAGGCTGACGCGGCCCGCCTCCGAGGGACTATTACCCAGGTAATTGGCATGAACACCCTCCTCCCTTGTAACCCTCCTCCCCCCTCTCCCTCCCAACCCTTCTCTTTCACATCGACGTGCGCTGTCTCTTCAGCCGGTCCCCTCCGTGGAGGGAAATGATGGAGCCACCGCCGCCGCGGAGGTGTCGCAAAGGCTCCAGCAGCCACAGCCAGTGTAGGAGAGCACGAGAAACAAAACTAGTTTACAGGGATCACACCGCCGTAGTTTATGTACCGCGTCGTTTCGTCCCTCGCACGCACTCGCGCTCTCTCTCTATTATCTCTCTCTCTCTCTCTCTCTCTCTCTCTCTCTGTCGCTGGGGGAAAAAAATAATAATGATGAGGTCCGCAACAACATGAAAATAGATTGACGTCAGGGGCGCCCACACAACATCACGCACTGGCACAAAAATTAATTACAGCAGCACAGGGGTGTGTAAAAAAAATCCAACTTCGTCTAAAATGTGCCCAATGTTATTTTGTTTTTCAAATAGTTCGCTCTACTGCATGAAAGTATAAAGCTTTTCACGAAATTGGCAAAAGATGAACGGTCTTTCGAGAAACCCTACTTTTTTTTCGGTGAAGCAAATAGTTTGCGGGCGCCGCGGCATTCTCTGTGAGGGCCGCGGGTGTGCCGCAAACCCATACTGTCAAGCCCGATCGGTGGTGGAGCAGCAGCAGCCGTAACCCGGGGAATGCTCTCGGTGTGCCGCTGCACAGGAGGCCATCGAGGGGTGGGAATGTCCCTTTCCGCCGTCCCGGGACAGCGGTGCACACCGCGTTTGGAATGTAGTCTGTGGGACAGCGGAGGGCCCTTCCCGGCCCCGGCGCCCATCCCCCGCTGCTGCCCTTGCGACCAGCTCGGTTGATTGCATGTGTGCCATACTGGGCCGGACGCGGAGCTTCGGGCCTCAAGCAGAGATGTAATGGTCACACACTTTAGCTCGCCCATCGGCCGGCTCACGGATCCCGCAAGTTGAAGTGAGTTTAATTTGTTTTTGTTGCGCCAGTGTGTTTGGATATGCGCTTGAAGAGCGAGGAAAGGGCAGACACACGGGCTTCGGCTTCGGTTCGTTTACACAGCACTTCATAACAACATAGCAGGTATCAAAATGTTGTTACAGCGCTCTTTCCCTGTCGGACCGTTTGTTGCGGTTTGTTGTACACGCGGGTGGGCTGTGCGTTCGGGGTCCCTATACAGATCTCGCCGTCGTCGTCGGCTCACCTCTCGGCAGGGTGCGGGTCCGCCGGGTCCCCCGGGGGCAGGCGGGGCAGACGGGGCGCCGAGGAGGGCGCCGGGGGAGGCCGTCAGCCTGTTGAGCCTCCGGGGGGCGGCTGGGCTGGGCTGGCGGTGCACAGCGGAGGGCGACGACCTCGTGGAGGCCGCGACGGCTTGGGCTCGGACCTTCACGGCGGCTAGCTTCTTGCGGGCGGGCGACTCGCACTTGTGCTCTGCGTCTTATGGTTCACGCCGCTCACACTCACACTGACGACGGGGGGTCACCGATGCACTGGCTACAGTCCCAGGTCGGCTCGAGGTGCGCGTGGGGCGGGGCGGGGCTGGAGACGCTGCTCGGGTCGTCGCGGCGTCCAAAGTATGACTGGATCAACCCCGTCGGCCCTGCGTCGCCACGCCGCGCCAGCCCCCTCCACTCCTCG